>NC_082389.1:21511602-21818443 GCF_031168955.1 Gadus macrocephalus | reverse complement strand
GGCTCAGCACAGAACAGCTTGGATATGTGCCTGGGAGGGGTACATCTGAACATGTTGATTGACTCTGGGGCTACATGTAACGTAGTGGACGAGGGCACATGGGAAAAGTTAAAGAAGCAGAAAATCCAGTGCCAGTCTTATGTGGTGGGGTCAGAGAGGAAACTATACGCATACTCCTCCAACCAGCCACTACCCGTAAAGGGGGCTTTTAAATGTGAGGTAACGGTCGGAAACGCTAGCGAGCAAGTCAAATTCACAGTCATTCAGGGACATGGGGAGTCACTGTTAGGCAGGGACACCGCCACGAAATTGGGAGTATTGCGAATTGGCACAGACATAGCTACAGTGCAAGACCTGAAACAGTCCATGCGATCACAGTATCCAGACGTTTTCCAGGGTGTAGGAAAGCTGAACACCAAACAAATCAGTCTTTACATCAACCCCGACATCCAGCCGGTAGCTCAGCCCTTACGGCGGATACCGTTTAACCTGAGGGGACCTGTGGAAAACAAAATTAAAGAGCTGTTAAATATGGACATTATAGAAGAGGTCAGCGGACCGACCCCGTGGGTCAACCCAGTTGTCATTGTGCCGAAAGCAAACTCAGAGATAAGACTGTGCTTAGACATGCGTCAGGCCAACCAAGCCATCGTACGGGAGCGGTATCCCATTCCAACAGTGGATGAAATCCTGCAGGGAATGAATGGATCCAAAGTCTTCAGCAAACTGGACCTGAAATGGGGCTACCACCAGTTAGAACTGACCCCAGCCTCCCGTCAGATCACAACATTCGCCATACACAACGGAATATACAGATACAAGCGGCTGATCTTTGGCGTGTCTTCGGCCAGCGAGCAATATCAACACGAAATCGCCTCGGCACTCGCTGGAATAGAGGGTGTCGAAAACATCTCGGACGATATCGTTGTTCACGCTGCGGATCCAGAGACACATCATCAGCGTTTGCATGCTGTCATGGAGCGACTACAACAGTGTGGACTTACCTTGAATGGAGACAAGTGTGAGTTCAACATGGATCGTTTGGTCTTCATGGGAATACTGCTGACAGACAAGGGCATCGGACCGACTGCAGAGAGAGTCAGAGCGATAGCTGAAGCCAGAGAGCCTGAAAGTGCGTCGGAAGTGAGAAGTTTCCTTGGTCTGGTGAGCTATAGCAGCAGATTCATTCCAGACTTTGCAACGGTGTCAGAACCTCTACGACGCCTGATCAAAAAGGACACGGAGTTCGTGTTCGGCGAAGAACAGAGAAAAGCGTTCAGTGAGCTGAAAGGGGCACTGGCAAAGGCTGGAACTCTGGCATTCTTCGACAAAGACGCACCTACACAAGTCATCGCAGATGCGAGCCCTGTTGGCCTCGGTGCTGTGCTTGTGCAGTGTCAACTAGGCGAGAGGGTTCCGATATACTACGTCAGTCGGAGCTTGAGTGACTGTGAAAAAAGGTACTCTCAAACGGAGAAGGAGGCCTTAGCTCTTGTGTGGGCTTGTGAACGGTTGCACCCTTATGTGTACGGCCGACAGTTTGAGCTTGTGACTGATCATAAGCCGCTGGAGGCAATCTACAGCCCGCGCTCAAAACCCTGTGCCCGGGTGGAGAGATGGGTCTTGCGGCTACAACCATACAACTTCAAGGTGGCGCATGTGGCTGGCAAGAAAAACATCGCGGACTCACTGTCGAGGCTGATGGGGGAAACAGCCCTCAAGGGAAAACACGCACACGAAGCTGAGGAATATGTGCGATTCGTTGCGGTGAATGCCACCCCCAGGGCACTGACAGCGAGAGAGGTGGAAGAAGCCTCAAAAACCGACCCGGAGCTGAACGAGGTTAGAGAGGCCATAAAGACAGGACACTTTGAGAAATGTATGCCATATGCATCTACTGCAGCTGAACTGTGCGTAATAGGATACATAGTTCTGAGGGGGACGCGCATTGTGCTTCCCAGCACTCTACGCTGAAGAGCGCTTACGCTGGCGCATGAAGGACATTTGGGCATAGTGGGCACAAAACAGCATCTCAGAACTAAAGTGTGGTGGCCAGGGATGGATAGGGCGGCGGAGAAATACTGCAAAATCATGCCACGGGTGTCAGATCACGTCACGCCCAGACGCACCCGAACCACTCAGACCAACTACACTTCCCGAAGGGCCATGGCAGGCTCTAGCTGTTGATTTACTTGGGCCCTTACCATCAAAACATTCGATTCTAGTCGCAGTGGACTATTACAGCAGGTATTATGAATATGAAGTTCTTACCTCTACGACAACTGACAAAGTCATCGACAGCCTCGAGAACATGTTCAGCCGTCACGGACTTCCAATGACACTAAGATCTGACAACGGGCCACAGTTCAAGTCTGACGAGTTTCGTGATTACTGTGCAGAGAAAGGAATTGTACATCTCAAAACAACACCAAAATGGGCCCAAGCAAACGGCGAAGTCGAGCGCCAGAACAGCTCGCTCATGAAACGAATCAGAATCGCGCAATCTGCCGGATTGGAATGGCAGAAAGAACTCAGGCGATGCGTCACAGTGTATCGGGGAATTGCGCACAACACCACAGGAAAAAGTCCAGCCGAACTCTTATTCAACAGAAAGATGAGAGGGAAGCTGCCTGAGATTACACCAACATTCATGGACTTTGAACTGCAAGACCGAGATGGAGAACAAAAAGGACAGTACAAACTTTACGCAGACGATCGGAGAAAAGCTGAGCACTCTGATGTGGCTGTGGGAGACACAGTGCTGTTAAAACAAGAAAAGGTGGACAAAGTCAGCACAAACTTCAACAAAACACCACACACAGTAATCCACAAACACGGCAACCAAGTGACTGTAGAATCACCGGAGGGAGCTCAATACAGCCGGAACACAACTTACGTGAAAAAGTACATCACAAGCCAGCACGAACGGGAAGACGCGAGCGCACCAGACTACCCAGCGCAACAGCAGGCCATGAACTCTCACGACGGTCCAGCTGTGCCAGCTGTGCCCGACGGACATGCTACACCTGTCTCGAGACCTCAGAGGCAAAGGAAGCCTCCCGAGAGACTGAAAGACTTTGTGACGATTTAATACAGTGGCAATGAGTTAATTAATTTGCTTATATGGAAATACAGTTGACCGTTCTTGTTAACTGAGGTGTTTGCAGTTTTAAATAGATACCTTGGTGAATAGTTAATGCAATGGTTAATGGGAAAATTCTAAGAATAAGAATAAGAAATCATTTTCAGATAAAGGTTCATTTACATAAGTTACAATGTGAAGTTTTTCTACAGATGAGTTGATTAATAGCAGAGCTACGAGTTTTAATTACAACAGGTATTGATTTAGGTTTCTGATGACATTAAGTTCTGATCCAAGTAAAAGGGGGATGTCATGTACTGAATTACCATGCAGCAATGTGGGAACGTATTATTTGTTGTACTCAGGAATGTGTTGATTTGACGCACCGGAAGACTATGGGTCAGTTGAAGAGTTAACAAGTAAAGAAGACACACATGGTTGAAACGGTCTCGGAGTGATTGATTTAATTCGCTGTTAAGTTCATAGGTTTAATCCGGAAAAGGAACAGTTAACAGTATAGATGTAACAGGGTCTTTCCGAACCAGAAACCCTGGATGACGAGTAAAGTGCGGCCCCTTATCAAGGACTGCAACACTGCTTTCAGGTCAGGAGATAGGGCTCAGTACAGCACAGCCAGAGCGAACCTAAAAAGGGGCATAAGGACTGCTAAGTTAGCATATAAAAGGAAAATAGAGGGCTACATTATGGACAAAAACCCTCGTCAGGTGTGGCCGGGAATACAGCACATCTCTAACTACAAGGGCCACAACATCACAACTACCAACTCTAATGCTACAAGGGCAGAGGAATTAAACAGTTTCTTTGCCCGGTTTGAGGCGGATAGACAACCAACGCCCCCCCCAGCCTTCACCAACACCCCGCTGACCATCCAGGAACATCAGGTTAGAAGGACACTGAGGCAAGTGAACCCGAGGAAGGCGACAGGACCCGACGGCGTACCGGGGAAAGTACTCAGAGCTTGTGCAGACCAACTCACAGGGATTCTCACCAAGCTCTTCAACATCTCTCTGTCCCTAGCCACCATCCCATCCTGCTGGAAATCAGCAATTATCATCCCAGTTCCAAAAACGTCAGCTGGTAAAAGCGGAAATGACCTCAGGCCCATTGCACTCACGTCAGTGGTGATGAAATGCCTGGAGAGGCTGGTTGCCCAGCACATCAAGGCCTGCCTCCCAGCATAATTTGATCCCCACCAGTTCGCTTATAGGGCTAACCGCTCTACTGAGGACGCCATTGCCATCACCCTCCACTCTACGCTGAGCCACCTCGAACACCCAGGCACCTATGCAAGACTGCTCTTCATAGATTACAGCTCAGCCTTCAATACAATAATCCCGGACATCCTGATAAATAAATTACTGGGCCTACACCTCCCTGCCTCCACCTGCGCTTGGATAAAGGACTTCCTTTCCAACAGACCACAACAAGTGAGACTCGGCCCCCATCTCTCCTCCCCCCTCACCAGCGGCGATCCTACGTCCATTTGCGCCCCGGGCAAGATTGTTGGGGGGGGGGGGGGGGGCGCCAAAATACCTATTCCCCACACAATGTCGTACTTCATTGATAACCGCTACGCAGCGCATTTTTTTTTTATACTACTCGTGGCGCCACCCATGTGATTTGCCGCCCCCCACAAATATGCCGCCCCGGGCGGCTGCCCGGGTCGCCCGTGCCTAAAACCGCCACTGCCCCTCACACTTAGCACTGGCTCCCCCCAAGGCTGCGTGCTGAGCCCACTTCTGTATACTCTATACACATCTGACTGCTCCCCCTCCCACCCCTCCAACCTCATTATAAAATTTGCTGACGACACCACTGTGGTCGGACTCATCTCTGGGGGCGACGAGACGGCATATAGAGATGAGGTCCAGCAGCTGTCAGCATGGGGTTCAGCAAATTACCTCCAACACATCCAAAACTAAGGAAATCATCATAGACTTCAGACGACACAGCCCAGCCCATGCCCCTCTGCACATCAACGGGGATTGCGTGGAGAGGGCTCCGTCCTGCAAGTTCCTGGGAACATACATCTCTCAGGAGCTTTCTTGGTCCACAAACACAACGGCAATAAAAAAGAAGGCCCAGCAGCGACTACACTTTCTGAGAATTCTCGGAAAAAACCATCTTGAACAAAAGCTGCTGGTGTCCTTCTACCGCTCAACCATTGAAAGTGTGCTCACTTACTGCATCACAGCATGGTATGCTGGGAGTTCGGCGGCAGACAGGACGGCACTTCAGAGGGTCATAGGCACAGCTCAGAAGATCACAGGCTGCCCACTGCCCTCCCTGGAAGAGCTGGCCAGCTCCCGCTGCCGAAACAGGACCAGTGCCATTCTAAAAGACGCTGCGCACCCTGCTCACCACCTGTTCGATCTGCTTCCCTCTGGCAGGCGTTACAGTTCAATGAAATCACGCACCACCAGACTAACCAACAGCTTCTTCCCCTGGGCCATACGAACAAAAATAACCCCTGTGCAATACATAGACAACCACATAAACGATCACCACTACCTCTGGACATTCCTCATCTTGCTTACCTTCCTGGACCTGCTGCTATTTAGATATATGTGGGCAGAAGGCGTTGTTGTCTGGGAGGGAGGGGAGGGTGTAGGACACTTTTAATGTGCCTTAAGTGGAAGGCAGGGGGAGGGGTTATTGGGGTTATTGTTGTTATTGTTGTTATATATTTATTAATATTTCTTACTGTATTCTATTTATTTATTTAAAAAAAAAAAAAGCACTAAACAAGATCTGCACCTTAATTTCGTTGTGTAAATACTTTGTATTTAACCCAATGACAAATAAAGATTCTATTCTATTCTATTCTATAAACGATCACCACTACCTCTGGACATTCCTCATCTTGCTTCCCTTCCTGGACCTGCTGCTATTTAGATATATGTGGGCAGAAGGCGTTGTTGTCTGGGAGGGAGGGGAGAGTGTAGGACACTTTAATGTGCCTTAAGTGGAAGGCAGGGGGAGGGATTATTGGGGTTATTGTTGTTATATATTTATTAATATTTCTTACTGTATTCTATTTATTTATTTAAAAAAAAAAGCACTGAACAAGATCTGCACCTTAGTTTCGTTGTGTAAATACTTTGTATTTAACCCAATGACAAATAAAGATTCTATTCTATTCTTGTCATGGTCTGTCGTGTTTTGGTGTGTTTCCCTCCTGTGTTGATTACTGCTCCCTCCCCTAATGTGTCTCAGCTGTTCCTCGTTGCGTTTGTTACTTAAGCCCTTGTCTTTCCTTTGTTCCTCGTGCTGTCATTGTGGTTGTTCGTCCTGCGTGTTCCCTGTTCCCTCCTGAGTTCCCTGGTTCCTTGCCTTAGCCTTTAGGCATAAATAAAGTGCTGTTCTCGCTAAACCGTCTGCATCTGGGTCCTACCTGCCTGCCTGCACCCTCAACCCTTAACAATTCTATTCTAGATGATTTGGCTAAGCTAGCTAACAGCTGCTAACGTTAGCAGTCTCTTGTTGCCATAGCAACAGTAAACATTGACATGGACTAATGAGCTGTAAATAGAGATGCAGAATCAAGCTGTATTGTAAATACAGATGTGACACTTTGAATTTTAGCACACTTGTTACCACACTTGGTGGAGAATGCAGGCACTGGAAGAACCCACTACGGACCCCCGGTGAAGTACCCCACCCAGACGGTATGCCGAACCCGGTCGGGACAGACGCCGCCGCCGCCGCGAGAGACGCCGCCGCCGCCGCGAGGGACGACGCCGCCGCCGCCGCGTGGGACGCCGCCGCCGCCGCGAGGGACGCCGCCGCGTGGGACGCCGCCGCCGCCGCGAGGGACGCCACCGCCGCCGCGAGGGCCGCCGCCGCGAGGGACGTCGCCGCCGCCGCGAGGGACGTCGCCGCCGACGCGAGGGACGTCGCCGCCGACGCAAGGGACGCCGCCGCCGCAGCGCGAGACGAGGCCGCAGCGCGAGACCGGGACGTGATAGTGCCATAGTGGACACTGGCAGCATGGTCACCCTCCTCCGGCCCGACCTGGTGGTGGGAAGGGAAGGGTCACCCATGGAGGTGACATGCGTACACGGGGGCACACGAACATACAAGACCTGCCACGTGGTCGTCCGGACACCACAGGGGGTGTTTACGGCTAGGGCAGGGGTCGTGCCACACCTCCCGGTGCCGTTCCTAATCGGGAGGGATTGCCCGATATTTCGCCGGCTTTGGGACCCGGCACTAGAGTCCCGGGGCAGGAGAGATGCGGTCGCCGCCGCGGCAGGAGAGGCAGCCGCCGCCGGCGCAGCGGGAGACGAAGCGGCGGGAGACGAAGCGGCGGGAGACGAGGCGGCGGGAGACGAGGCGGCGGGAGACGAGGCTGCCGGAGACGACGCTGCCGGAGACGACGCTGCCGGAGACGACGCTGCCGGAGACGACGCAGCCGACGCCCTGTCACGGCGAGATACCAGCCTGGGCGGGTCCCTCGGCTACCTGGGGCTTGGACAAAGGGTGGAGGAGTGTGGCATCCCGCCACGGAGACATATACCACCCCCCCCCCACCGGGAGCGAAAAGCAGCCCTTTTCGCTCCCCAATCTGGGTGATTGGGGGACACCTGGCCGAAAGCTGAGGAGCCATTTTAAAAGGAGGCACAGCACAGCACAGCACGGGCTCGGGAGCAGGAAGGAAGGGCTCGTGGCAGCGAGAGAGCCTAGAGGCCCACGGAGGCCCTAGAGACCGCGTCTCCTTCATTGTTTGTCTGATTTAAGTTGACTGTTAATAAATGCCTGCCATGGCTAAAACCCGAAGGCCAAGCGAGTTTTGTCCGTGGAACCCGGTCCAACCGAGGACCGGGTTACCACAATATATATATACATATACACACATACATACATATATACATACACATATATATATATATATATATATATATATATACATACATAAAAGACAGCACTGTACAAAAATAATTGGACAGTATTGTGCAAAAAGTGCAAGAATTATAGTCCTTGTTTGAGGTCAGAGATTACAGAGAGGGACGGTGTCTGACATTCTAAGGGAGGCGTTGTAAAGTTGAATGGCCACAGGCAGGAAAGATTTCCTGTGGTGCGTCTGGGTGAGAGGAATCTCCTGCTGAAGGTGCTCCTCTGCAGGGCCAGTGTGTCGTAGAGAGGGTGTGAGACATTGTCCAAGATGGACTGAAGCCTGGACAGCATCCTCCTCTCTGCCACGGTCGTCAGGGTGTCCAGTTCCTCCCCCACAACATCACCGGCCCTCCTAATCAGTCTTTCAAGTCTGTTGGTGTCTGCAACCCTCATCCCACTGCCCCAGCATGTGACAGCGAAGAAGATTGCACTGGCTACAACAGACTCATAAAACATCCTCAGCATCGTCCGGCAGATGTTAAAGGACCTCAGCCTCCTGAGGCAAAAGAGTCGGCTTTGGCCTTTTTTGTAGACAGCCTCTGCGTTTCTAGTCCAGTCCAACTTGTTATTAAAGTACCCCCCCAGGTACTCGTATTCCTCAACAGTGTCCACTGGGACCCCCTGTATGGAAACGGGTCACAGCTGCTGTTTTCTCCCTCCTCAGATCCACAATGAGCTCCTTCGTCTTTGTCACGTTGAGTTGCAGGTGATTCAGCTCACTCCAAGTGACAAAGTTGTCCACAACAGTCCTGTATTCACGGTCATCCCCCTTTTCAATGCAGCCAACTATTGCTGAGTCATCAGAAAACTTCTGAAGGTGGCAGGACTCAGTGCAATAGTTAAAGTCTGAGGTGAAAAGGGTGAAGAGGAAGGGAGAGAGGACAGTCCCCTGTGGGGCCCCAGTGTTGCTGACCACCTTGTCAGACACAAAGTTCTGTAGGCGTACGCACTGTGGTCTGCCCGTCAGGTAATCAACAATCCAGGACACGATGGGGGCCTCCACCTCCATCGCAGTCATCTTCTCACCCAGTAGAGCCGGACGGATGGTGTTGAAGGCACTGGAGAAGTCAAAGAACATGACTCTCACAGTGCTTGCCGGCTTGTCCAGATGAGTGTAGACTCTGTTCAGCAGGTAGATGATGCCGTCCTCAACTCCCAGGCGGGGCTGGTAGGCAAACTGTAGTGGATCAGTGAAGGGCCTGACCATAGGCCTTAGCTGCTCCAGGATGAGCCTCTCCAGGGTCTTCATGACGTAGGACGTCAGGGCCACCGGTCTGTAGTCCTGAGGGCCGTTGGGACGCGGCTTCTTAGGTACAGGAACGAGGCAGGACGTCTTCCACTGCACGGGGACCCTCTGGAGGTGCAGGCTCAGGCTGAAGACCAGACTCAGTACTCCACACAGCTGATGGGCACAGGCTTTAAGCACCCTGGGCAACACACCATCGGGGCCTGCACTATGCATTATGGTTTCATAATGACTGAGTCACCGTTAAAACAAATTGGTTTCAGCTCTAATGCTGTTACTGTCTGTAATATGTTTCTATTTAGATTATTTGTCAGGAGATTTTGTTATTATTGTCCGAGTCTGGTTTTAACTAATGCTGGGCTTACACCAAACGATGTTCACAGTCACAGACTAATAACTGCAAGAGAGGATTTAGCGTTGGATCATGTGTGATATTTAACAAGGGTTTTGTAGTAGATATGGCGGGTGGAGATGCAGCAACCACAGGATGTCTGTTAATTTCCTGTTCGGGTTTCACACCTTTCTTGTCAGCAGCACAAGAAACACAAACTTGAAAAACAAAAAACTGTACTATTATTCGGATATACAGGGTTCTTCCCGTTCGTCTCGTCCCACCCCTAGTGCTAATAATGTAGTGGGCTGGCCTGGAGAGAAAATGCCAGGGCTGAATTTTTCTCCCAGTCCACCCCTGCTTAGAGCTATAGTTCATCATGACTTACCTCTACTTGGCGTCAAAGGGCGAATGAAAACTTTAGAACTTGAGCAGATACTTGATTGACACGAGACATTATGACGTGTCCAGCTTCCCGAAGCTATCATTGAGCGCATTATGACCTCACAGTAATTTGTGTGTGTTTTAATACAAAGCCTGCCTACAGGATACCCCAGATCTTAAAACAAAAATATCACAAAACACTGATGCTTTGCATCATTGCGTATGCATGCTGCTGATACAGAAAATTGCCCCAGGTATCATGTGACCGTGTGAGGATTAAACCAACCCGAGATTGACATTAGTGAATCACACATATGAATGCATGCGTTCATATGCATGTGCATATGAACATTGCACAGTATAATATTCAACCTTTCCACATTCAATCATCATAAAATATCTGATTGCCTAAACTACTACGCTACTACGCATTACAATGTTATGGTTTGGCAGCAGGTGGCAGTATAGGACCTGAAACCAAACCTTTCAAACCCGCAAGAAAGACACCCTCACATGACATCAATTTTGGGGCCCGATTTGAAATCTTTAGGGCCACTCACAGGCCACTTTAGTGCTCAAAAGTTTGAAACATGGCCGGTTGGCTTTTTCCTTTCGGCTCTGTGTTCCTTTTCCATGCTGAGAACAACACAATATTCAGTTATGCAATTTATTATTATTATATATTATATATTTGGGCGATTTGAGTCACTAATCCAAGACAGATGCTTATATCCAATGGCCTATTGTTGGCTATGTCTGTTGGTTTATGGCCTGATAACAGATTCTCATTGAATCAGGGACAATGACACAACATATTCAAACACCACATCCTTCAAATGAATCATCTACTTTTGACATTCTATAATTGTAGGCTGTACTTAGTGTTCATGTATTAGCCCTACAAAAGTGGCGTCTTCTCCCGTAGGCCTTGAGAACGGTCCAGCTGCAGGCTTGGGCGTTTCCGTCATCATGACACAAGAACGCCCTTTAGGCGTTCCTGGTAGCGTTTCATCGATCAATAACGAGGTGTTTCGAAAGGCATACTGGGTTTCGCAAGGCATACTGCGAAGCACAGTCGCAAGGCCTACTATGCTTTCCTTCCTTAATGGCAATTTTACCTCTCCCATTAGATTTAGCAATCATGGAGCCCCTACTTGGCTAACGTTAGTTCTATGCTACCCGTACTTACTACTAGATCTTATTTTGAAACTTCTGTTTGAGAAAATCTATCTAGCGAATGTTCCGGATGTTGACAGCCGTGCGAAGAAGAAGGGGTTCGGTGTCATTGACATGAAAATGAGGAGGACCAAAAATTATATATGTCCCCGCTTCCCGAGGGTCCCTCTCCCTCCGTTGGCCTGGTGCTGGTGGTATCCACCCGTTCCTCTTCCTGCTGGTGACGGACATCGCCCTCTTTTGCCGGCTTGGCTTTTGGTCCCATCTTCCACACTGCCCCCTGTTGAGGCGCTCCGGTTTCTTCTGACACCAATTGTTACCAGGCTGGCCTTGCGGCGGAAGGATTGGAGGCAGTGCGACCGATGTGAGCAAGGCCGTTGGCAAGAATTTATTCAGGTACCAAAAATATCCATCAGGAGGCAAAAATGAAAGATGAATAAACAAAAAAAAAAATCAATAATTCAAAATAACTTTCAATAAACTAAACTTTCAATAATCTAAAAAAACAACAGTCCTCCCCTCGGCACTAATTAAGCCCTTGGTTGGTCGAAGAGCCAGGTGTTGTCACCCGCTCACCTCAGACCCTTCTGCCCCATCTACATGATTTGGACCTGAATATATCCTACATGGCCTGAACAATACCCCTTTTAATTCAATTAACCCTCCCCTACACATTTCCGATTTACCTATCCCCACCCCTAGTTACAAACTTTACTCCAGACCTATTTGTCTAAAACCCATCCTCACCCCCTACTTCCCTGACACCTTAAATATTCCCCAAGTATCCCAACACACCCCTCTCCTCCAACACACTTGATCTCGCCTGTCATATACGGTAGTTAATGTGCTTGCACAAATACTAGGGGTTATACGGGAGGTTAGTATTACGGATGTGAGTGAGACACACGGGAGTTAATAAACCGGGAGTTGAGCATCCGAACAAGTATCTATGGCATTACTTTACATGGTGTCAGAAGCGAAAACGAAGTCATGCCTAAGTTCCCCCCTCCGACAAACTTTTCCTTCGATAGGCCAGGAGAGTGGCCGGAGTGGAAGCAGCGTTTTGTGAGATTCAGAATCGCAACCAAGCTGGACAAGGAAGATGGTGCTGTGCAGGTTAGCAGTCTGATATACGCTATGGGAAGCGAGTCGGAGAACATCTTCCGTTTGTTTAACTTCGAAGATAATGCACATAGAGATGATTATGAGAGGGTGCTTGGAAAGTTCGATGATTACTTTGTGCCAAGAAGGAATGTAATACACGAACGTGCATGTTTCCATCTGCGCGTGCAAAGACCAGGAGAAAAAGCTGAAACTTTTATCAGGGCTTTGTATGAACTGGCAGAACATTGCGAATTCGGCGGGAACAGAGATGAGAATATCCGCGACCGAATCGTAGTTGGAATACTCGACAAAGATGTCTCACGGAAATTGCAGCTGACAAAGGACTTAACACTAGCGCTGACTATAGAGACAGTCAGGCAGTCGGAAGAAGTTGCTTCTCAAGTCAGCATGCAAGGAGAGACAACGGGGGTGATACAAGAAGTCACTCACGAGCGCAGCAAATACCCCAATCACTACGGTAAGCCAAAAGGGGGAAATAAAGGGCAATGTGGACTGTGTGGGAAAGCGTGGCACAGTAAAGATTAAAATTGCCCGGCTCGTAATTCCACATGCAATACATGTAACAAAGTTGGACATTGGAGTAGAGTGTGTAGGCGCAGGCAGGCAGTGAGTGAGGTTACAGAGCAAACGGAGCAGCAGTCACACTTTCTTGGGGCTGTGAGTAAAGCAGACGGGTCGCCAGAGCAATGGGCCGTCGAGTTACTGGTGGGCTCTACACCAGTTGACTTCAAAATCGACACAGGGGCCGATGTTAACGTCATCTGCGAGGAGACCTACCACTCACTCATGCCCAAAAGAGCACTGCAGCCTGCAGAGATGCCACTGGACAGCCCAGGGGGCGAGCTGCAGTGCATAGGACAGTTCCAGAGCACTGTGACCTACAAAGGAAAGACTCACCCACTCACAGCATATGTCATCCGCGGACGTACGGTCAACAACCTACTCAGCAGGCCGCTGTCTGTGGAAATGAATCTAGTGAGGAGAGTGAATGAAACGGTGTGCAACAGAGGACATCCACAGGCATATGGCACGCATGGGACTTTAAAGACTGAACCAGTGAGAATACTGCTGAAAGACAATGCTCAGCCATATGCTGTATACACAGCACGACGCGTGCCTCTCCCTATGCTGCAAAAGGTAAAGGAGGAGCTCAAGAGGATGGAGGGAAATGGCATCATCGAGAGGGTGACACAGCCCACGGACTGGTGTGCACCCATGGTGCCAGTCTTGAAGAGCACAGGTAAAGCCCGCATATGTGTTGATCTCAAGAGGCTGAATGAGGCAGTGAAAAGAGAACAGTATATCCTGCCTACTACTGATGAGATTACAGCAAAGCTGAGTGGGGCCACTGTCTTCTCTTCGCTCGATGCCGCCAGTGGGTTCTTCCAGATACCGCTGCACCCAGACAGCTGTAAGCTCACTACCTTTATTACACCATTTGGCAGATTCAACTTCAAGCGGCTACCTTTTGGAATCACGAGCGCACCAGAAATCTTCCAGAGGAAGATGATGGAGACCCTGCAGGGGCTGGAGGGTGTTGAGGTCTTCATGGACGACATTCTGGTCTATGGGACCACAAAAGAGCAGCACGACGGTCGCCTGGAGAAGGTAATGCAGCGCATTGTGACAGCTGGTCTGAAGCTCAACCGTGAGAAGTGCTCCATCAGGCAGAGTCAGCTGCGGTTCCTTGGACATCTCATTAATAATAATAATAATACATTTTATTTAGAGGCGCCTTTCAAGACACCCAAGGTCACCTTACAGAGCATGTCAAAACAGAATAACACTCAAAAGAAAGGGGGGGACCTCACTAACCACCATCATTGACCGGTCCGGGATCCGGCCTGACCCAGACAAAGTGAAAGCTATAAGGCAGCTGTCACCACCAGCAGACTTTCAAGAATTGAGAAGGATACTGGGAATGGTAAATTATCTTGGAAGATACATCTCTACCGTAGGACAGCCGCTGTACGAGCTCTTGAGGGACAAGAATTCATGGACATGGAGCCACGCACAACAAACTGCTTTTGAACACATCAAGGAGCTGTTGTCAACTGCACCAGTACTTGTTTTCTATGACTTGAACAAGCCCACGGCTGTGTCAGCAGATGCAAGTAGTTATGGATTGGGGGGTGTGCTCCTTCAGCTCCACGGGGAGCAGTGGAAACCTGTGGCATATTGCTCCAGACGGCTCACTGAGGCAGAAACACGCTACGCCCAGATAGAGAAGGAATGCATGGCCGGTGTGTGGGCATGCGAGAAGTTTGACAGATACCTCAATGGACTGGAGCAGTTCAAGCTCATCACTGATCACAAACCGCTAGTGCCTCTCATTAACAGCCACAGTCTAGACAATGTACCTTTAAGATGTCAGCGTCTTCTCATGAGGCTCATGAGATTCAATCCAGTGGCAGAATATGCGCCAGGGAAAACTCTGGTCATCGCGGACACCCTGTCACGCAGTCCACTGGCCAGCACGTGTGCAGAGACAGACACACACAGTGACGTGGCATGCTACGTGGATAGTGTAGTAGAGGGGATCCCTGCATCATCAAGCAAGATGGATGAAATCAGAACGGCGACAGCAGCCGATGCCGAACTGCTGTCGGTTGTGAAACTCATAAAGAAAGGATGGCCTGAACACATGAGCAATGTGCCCATGGACGCAAGAGAGTACGTCCAAGTGAAGTCAGAGCTATCAGAACACAATGGCCTGGTCCTCAGAGGAAGCAGGATTGTCGTGCCAAAGTCAATGAGAGGTGAGATCCTTCAGAAGATTCACGAAGGGCACCAGGGCCTAGTCAAATGTAGGGAGAGAGCGTGCTCATCTGTGTGGTGGCCCAGACTGTCTACGGAGATAAGCATGCTTGTGACGTCATGTCAGGTGTGCTGTGAACTGAAAAGAACACATCAAAAGGAACCTCTCATCTCCACACCGCTTCCAGAGCGACCCTGGAAGAGAATTGCAATGGACCTTTGTGAGCACAACCACCACAACTACCTGGTAATCTCAGATTATTACTCCAGGTTCCTAGAGATACTGCACTTACCCTCGACAACGAGTGCACAGGTAATTCAAAGAATGAAAGCGGTCTTCGCCAGGTTTGGCGTTCCAGATGAGGTGGTGAGTGATAATGGACCCCAGTTTTCAAGTGCAGAGTTCAAGGAGTGCGCGAGGCAGCTCGACTTCAAGCACTGCACATCCAGCCCTCACCATCCACAGGGCAATGGGCACGCAGAGAGAGCTGTACAGACGGCAAAGAAAATTCTCAAGCAAGAAGATCCTGTGATGGCTCTGATGAGCTATAGGTCCACTCCGTGTTCCACCACAGGCTTCAGTCCAGCCGAGCTGTTGATGGGGAGGAAAATCAGAACCACACTCCCCACTCTGGAGAAAAATCTCCTACCCAAATGGCCTAGCAGGACAGCTGTGAAGGAGAGGGACGGAAGGGAAAAGGCTAAACAGGCTCACTACTTCAACCGCCGTCATGGAGCCAGGCCCTTACCTGCCCTGCAACCAGGAGATGTTGTATTCTCCAAGTTGGACCATGAAAAGTCATGATCTTTGCCAGCGGTGATCTCAAGCGAGAGCACCACCCCGAGATCCTTCGTCATCAGGACGCAGCATGGAGCGGAGCTGCGGCGGAACTGCCGTCACCTCCAACCAGGGCCAGTTCCCCAGCCCATCCCTGCAGCGCACAGGGACGTCACAGGGACAGACACACACTCTGACGGTGCCACCATGTCAGAGACCGTTCCTGTGAGTCAGAGTGTGGCTCCACCCACAACCCCTCTGCCTGGTCAGACTGTGACCAGATCGGGACGGGTGTGCAAGCAAATCGACAGGCTTGACCTGTAAATAAGTGCAGATCATATGCCCTTTTGAAAAAAAAAGAGAAGAAAAGTTGTATTGACATTAGAGCTGTCAGTTAAACGCGTTATTAACGGCGTTAACGCAAACCAAATTTAACGGCGTCAAAAAATTTAACGCGCGATTAACGCAATTATTTTATAAGAAATAAATAAAAACTAGAACTGCAAGCAGTTATGCAGGGGTCCAAGAAGTGTGCATTTCGCCGGCACAACGCGACAAGAAATGTGCATTTCGCCGGCACAACGCAAAGCATGTGTTGAAAACGCTACCCTGAACCTGTGGATACAAAGGATTTGACTGTGGTAGGAGTAACGAGAAGTCAGTGTAGCGTTTTCGCGGCGAAATTTTGTAGAAGATATACAATTTCCTCGTTTATTGCGCCCCCTAATGGCGAAATTTTCCGTAATTTTTATCGAACGTCATTAAGGTTAGCACCGACATGCGAGTAAAATTTGGACTCGATCCGATGTCTAATTTTGGATCTTTTTGGATTTTTGATTTTCCACGTCTAATTTAGCTATATCTAAAACGCTACCGTTTCGTCGTCGAAGGTCGAATCAAAAAAGTGTTCCATGATTTATTTTCGAGTGCGTCTGAAGATTTTGTGTGCAAAGTTTGGTGTCGATCGGTCGAGAAATGTGGGAGGAGTAGCGAAAATACAGTTTTGCGGTTTTCGCGATTTAGCGAAAAATATTCATAGACGCAAATGGGCGTGGCCTAGGCCAAAAGATGCAGCAGACTCCAGTGCATCTGTGTGTACAAGTTTTTGGACTCTGGGAGGTTCGGTGTGGGAGTTATAGCCCCAAACGCGTATTCCTTGGTATAGCGCCACCAGTGGCCGGCGTGTCTGGATTTTGTCGTCTGAATAAATAGTCTTCACGGACCTGGATCTAGTCATGCAATTGGCATGTCGGCACCATTTATGGTCTGGGCTGTGGTACCACTTTCTTGGTAGGAAGTATAATAAAAAAATCCTTACAAAAACAATAGGGTTCCAACCTGTTGGCTTGGACCCCTAAATATTTATTTTTTTGTTTTTTCTTTGGCTCAAAACAAAGAAGCAGTAGCCTGACTGCTATGTTCAAATGACATTTGTTCAATGCAGTCGTTTAATTGCACTATAGGCTCTTTTTTTGTATCATCCTGTTTTGATCAGTATATGCCAATGTTGTTATCAATAAAAAATCATTTGCACAAGGCAAGCCGATGCACTTCACCATGTTGATAAGAGAATTAAAATGAGAAGAATTATGGGACAAAAAAATCAAGGGATATTTAGCATAGAAAAAGAATTTGCGATTAATCGCGATTAATCGTGAGTTAACTATGACATTAATGCGATTAATCACGATAAAATATTTTAATCGCTTGACAGCTCTAATTGACATTAATGTGATACTGTTGATTTGTGAAAAAAAAAGAAAGTTGTACAGTTGTACATGTTTATCTGTTGATAAGGTTTATCTGTTGGTTGAGGGGAAAGGGACCTGTGTATGTTGAAATGTCTCCATTTAAGTTAATTTAAGTTAATCTTGGTTTATGCTATGACCTGTTTGAATAGGCATTTTCAGTTAAACTGTTCCTGTGATGTTATTGACATAACACTTTAAAAAGGGGGAGATGTCATATACGGTAGTTAATGTGCTTGCGCATATACTAGGGGTTGTACGGGAGGTTAGTATTACGGATGTGAGTGAGACACACGGGAGTTAATAGCCGTTTCTCAGGCCGTTTCTCAATTCGCGTACTTGTGCGTGCTCGTGTGCTCGTGGACTCGTGAAACGTCATCAGTCGTTGCCCGAGCACTGTTCCAATTCGAAGCACGCATCAAGCGAGTACTGTCGTAAAACCCGGAAGTGTTCTTGATGCGTGCTCGATCTCGCCGTTTCACCCATAGACATCTTATATGATAGACGGAGCATCGAATGCTACCGCCTACTGGCGCTGACGAGACGCGGGGCCGCCATCTTGGAGTGGTCATCCGCTCCACTCAGTGTAATCCGTTTGGCTGGAGCAATGAACTGTCAGCGCATTTAATTAATCATACCTCACTGAATACCACAGATTTTCATGCGGTTTTTTGTCATACGTGTAGCTATGATAAAGGCCACATGGTTTGGCGTGTTTTATTATTCAATACTAATTATACCAATAGTACGGTAATGTTAAATCTTGCTTGTGAAAAGTAATCCCCCGATTCCTATTATGGATTGTCCGCCGATTTGAGCAGGAATACGCTGAACAACAGCCCGGCATCCTGTTTCTGCTGCTGTTGCTGCTCCCGGTTGACCACTCCAAGATGGCGGCCGTATTTCTCGCGTCCCAGCAGCCAATGCTCCGTCTATCTATTAGATGTCTATGGTTTCACCGAGCATGCATCGGAGGTGGCTCGTGTGTGCTTGCAACCGCTATAAATCCCAGGATGCATTTCGCACTCGCAGCAGTACGATGGCGGACAATATGGAGAAGACGCACAACTGTAGCTTAAGTTACTCTTAACTTATATATATATTTATATAATATATAATAATAATAATAATATAAGATAATATATAAATTAGAGCTGTCAGTTAAACGCGTTATTAACGGCGTTAACGCAAACCAAATTTAACGGCGTCAAAAAAATTAACGCGCGATTAACGCAATTATTTTATAACAAATAAATAAAATCTTTTTTTTTTTTTTTTTTTTGGCTCAAAACAAAGAAGCAGTAGCCTGACTGCTATGTTCAAATGACATTTGTTCAATGCAGTCGTTTAATTGCACTATAGGCTCTTTTTTTGTATCATCCTGTTTTGATCAGTATATGCCAATGTTGTTATCAATAAAAAATCATTTGCACAAGGCAAGCCGATGCACTTCACCATGTTGATAAGAGAATTAAAATGAGAAGAATTATGGGACAAAAAAATCAAGGGATATTTAGCATAGAAAAATAATTTGCGATTAATCGTGAGTTAACTATGACATTAATGCGATTAATCACGATTAAATATTTTAATCGCTTGACAGCTCTAATATAAATATATATAGATATATAAAGTCGTGTGTGTATTTATACACATGACAGGACACGCATATCTTTTCAATTTTTATTCGTTCAGAATATTTACATAGGCCTACTATTTGAAAATGAAAGAGGTTGGGATTTTGTTTTATATCATTTGTTCATATTGTTCAGTAGTATATGCCTAAATGAGGCCGTAGCACAGTTAACGGACGAGCAGAGGTGGTGACGTCATCGAGTCCGCTGCTGTTCCAATTGCAGGTACGTACTCGCGTGCTCGCAAGTCTGTGCTTGGAGTACGGACTTGCCAAGTACGTGCTTGCAAGTCATCGAGTCCGTAGTACGCGTGCTAGGAATTGAGAAACGGCCAATAAACCGGGAGTTGAGCATCCGAACAAGTATCTATGGCATTACTTTACATCGCCCGTCTGACGTCACCCCCACACCGCACAAATGTTCTTCCGGACTTCACGTCGGGTCCTCTTCGTTTCCGCTGGTGGAGGCGGTCGGGAGTGGAGGTGTGCGAGGGAACGCGGTCGGTCGCTGCTCGAGAAGCTGCTGCTCCGGTTGTAGAGACAAACTTTTTTGAGCTTTTTTGTTGCACTTGTGTGATTGTGGTTCATAGGAAATAAAGGAAAAGGGTATCACTTGGTGGGGGTTAGAGTTAGGTGGTGTTCTAGAGGCGGGTTCCGACCGACGACCTGTATAGGTCCGGAAAGGTGCCCGTTTCTTTTCTTTCTCTTTTATAAATTTTCCCGTCTTTTCTATCTAGTGTATAGGATGACTAAAGGGAGTAAAGGTAGGGGGAGGGAGGAAAGGGAGGTAGGAGAAAAGGGGCAGTGTAGGGGAAGAGGCAGTAGTAGTAACGAGGAAGGAAGAGAAGAGGAGATTCAGGGAAGAGAAGGAAAAGATGTTAAAAGAGCGAGAACATTTAATAGTGTAGATGGTATCGAAACGGAGATGGTGAGTGACTCAAGTGAGGAGGAGGGGGTTGAGAGAAAGGTAGATGTCAAAATGATAGTCCGGTTTGCTGAGGAGGGAGGTATAGGGAAAATGAACCCGTTAAAGCTAACAAAGGAGTTGACAAGAAAGTGCGGTGATATAAAGTTTGCTAGGGTTTTAGGAGATGGAAATCTGTTGATTGGTTGCTCGGATGAGCTTCAGGTAGTTCTGACAAAGAATCTAACAATGGTTGGTGTTAACAAAGTGGTGAAGGTGGTGCAGGTTGGATTGCAGAGAGAGAAACGTTGCAAAGGGGTGATAACAGGAATCTCTCTGTCTCTGTCTGCCTGTCTGACTGTGCGTCCCTGTGTCTGTCTGTCAGTATGTATGTTAAAGCTTGTTTCTGTGTTTTTCTTTCTTTGTGTCTGTTATTTTACTTTTTTTTTTTGTGTGTCTTGCGCACTTGGGTATATGGGTTCGGAGCCACTTCAATCTCATTTTTATTTTCTTTTTCATTATTATCATTATTATCATTATTATTATTCTCTCCTATTTCTTACTTTTGTAAATCAAATTTTGTTGAATAAAAATAAAGTTGTCCTCCGAAGAGGGTGGTGGGATAAAAAAAAAAAAAAAAAGGAATCTCTCTGGATATTGAGGAGCAGGAGATTAAAGAGAACTTGGTGGCCAAAGGCATAGAAGTGATTAGTATTAAGAGGATGACAAGGGGCCCTGAAAAGGAAATGAGTGAATCTGTATTGGTGGAGCTTAAAGGCACCCAGTGCAACTTTCGAGGCTTAAAAATAAGCATTCAATTTCTAGTCTTTTTTACACGTAGTAAGTTTCAATAACTCCATACCATTACATACCGACATTTAAGCAGCAAAGATGAGACGTCGTTGTGTGGTGAGAACTGATACAAAATCGATAACAACAACAATGCCGCCATTTTCTTTATTTTTTGTAACCTACAATAAATAAAGCAGGCTTCCAGTCAATGGAAAAATGGCTTCTCCCCACCGGCGATTGTTGTTGTTTACGATTTTCTATCAGTTCTCACCACACAACGACGTCTCATCTTTGCTCCTTGAATGTCGATATGTAATGGTATGGAGTTATTGAAACTTACTATGTGTAAAAAAGACTAGAAATTGAATGTTTATTTTTCATTGAATGTTTACATAAAGTTGCACTGGGTGCCTTTAAAGGAGAAGAATTACCAGATAGAGTATTTCTAGGGTTCCTGTGTTTCTATGTGAGGGCTTACATTCCTAAGCCAATGAGGTGCTTTCAGTGTCAAAGATTTGGGCACATTGCTAAAATCTGTAAGGAAAAGAGGAGGTGTGCGAAATGCTCAGGGGATCATGAGTATGGGAAGTGTGAGGGGGCCAAGTTAAAATGTTGTAGTTGTGGGGGTGAACATGTCGTCACTTTTGGAGGCTGTGAAATAATGAAAGAGGAAGTTGCAGTTCAGAAGGTAAAAGTGTTGGACAAAGTGACCTATGCAGAGGCAGTGAAAGTGGTAAAACAGAGGCAAGGTGCTAAGAGTCAGGGGTTGGTAGCAGCCTGGGGAGGCGGAAGGGAAGTGACAAGGGAGTCGGTGGGAGAGAAGCAAGATAGGAATAAAGTGTGGGTAGATAAGAAGCAGGTGGTGATTTTTGTTGCAGCAGTGATAAACTCCACTAGAGACTCCACATCAAAGACAACGAGCATACAGATAATAGCTAAGGCAGCCAAGGATTATTTGGGGATGGAAGGGTTA
The DNA here is from genome assembly GCF_031168955.1 of Gadus macrocephalus. NCBI lineage: Eukaryota > Metazoa > Chordata > Actinopteri > Gadiformes > Gadidae > Gadus > Gadus macrocephalus. Next base: position 21,796,597 of record NC_082389.1, on the reverse strand, counting down.
AAATGGGAGGCTTTGGTAGCCGAGATAAATACACAGAGTAGTCAGGAGCCGGTGAGAAAACATCATAACTGTAGGAGCCATTTTAGCCACTCATTTATTTGTTTAACTTTGATTTCAATGCATGCCTCTTCTGTATTACTTATTGCTCGAGATTTTGTGCCCTCTGCAGGTCAAAGGCTATAAATAGGAAGGAGACCGGGAAGGAGGTGTGGCCGACTGAGAGCACACAGCTTTTTGAACTTGTCTCTGCTTGCTTGCTCGTTTTTGATGCGCATGCTGCTCATTGTAAATTCTTTAGTTAATGCATCTGTAAAATCTTCCTTTTGGTCATTAAACCCCAACGATGTTTGGAACGCTCGATTTTTCGTGGATCTTCATTTTCTGGTTTATTGCAAGTAACCTATACAAGCGTCAAGGACTCCCTCAGTCGTCACCGAGTGAGAAGGAAAAACTCAGGACAAATCAGTCACTACATTAGTCAAAAACCTAGCTTTGGACCTTGGACAACCTAAAGGATCACTTGGATTGGAATCCCAAAGTCGCCCCAGGACCGGTGTTTCAGTTCAAGTCGTGACCGGTTTAACTGGTGACCCTCAGCCGAATGCTTCGCTTGTTGTCGTGGCTACACCAGATGTTCGAAATCTGGTAGCTGTCCTTGCGAATGCCTCTTTGATTTGTTATTCAATAAAATGTCAAAAACATTACAATCTCATTCGTTTTTGGAGTGTAATTGGAAGAAACTTGTCACGTAGAACCGTTCTAAGCCGAAATAAATGGAAAATGAATGTTTAAAATATGATACATTACGGGATTCGAATTCATACCATTGGGGGAAAAAAATTATAACAATCCGCAATTCCATTCCATTGTGCCGTTGACCCAGTGGGGAAATAACCGCCGTAGTATAGGCCTACTAGAATTCGCAAATACTTGTTGAAAACACGAAAGGCAGCCAGATCAACTTGTGACCCTACTTTCCATGTAGTTATGACCATGCATTGGTCGCGTATCCCAAAAATAAGATGCCATTACATCCAGTAAATCCAAACCTAATGTTGTGTTGCCCTCCACTGCTTGAAACTAGCCAAAAACACTGTTATGCACTCATTCGATCATTTCGGTCGCCTGATGTGGTGTTGTCGCGTCCTCCTTCTCGATATAGGCCTATACTCTCTAAGCAAAGCAGCGACTTCGGAAATCAATGTGACGCAAGGCGATATCTCTTTGAGACACAACGTTTATTCACATGAAAACATACATTACGAGATTCGAACTCGTACCATTGTGGGGAAAAATATAACAATCCGCAATTCCATTCCATTGTGCCGTTGACCCACTGGGAAATTCGCCGCCGCAGTATACCTACTAGAATTCGCAAATACTTCTTGAAAACACGAAAGGCAGCCAGATCAACTTGTGACCCTACTTTCCATGTAGTTATGACCATGCATTGGTCGCGTTTCTAAAAAATAAGACGCCTTTACATCCAGTTAATCCAAACCAAATGTTGTGTTGCCCTCCGCTCTTGAAGCGTGGTAAGGTTAGTTTTATATTGGACGTTGGATATTCGACACATTCGAAAAATCTATTTAGCACTGGCTTCGATGGACGAATTTGTGTCAAACCAACTTAGATGTGTTAATACAAGGCCTACCTATGTAAAACAAAGCACCATTTGATTTTATAAAAAAATGTAATGTTAAAAAGGGCTATAAATCTATTCTGCGGCTTGACCTTTTGACCTACCCATATCAAAACACATCTGGTGTAATCAACTAACTGCCCCACACATAACACAAAGCTTATTTTCTCAAAACACCTACCCTTTGATTTTATAAATATTTTTTTAACGTTAATTTTTTTTTATAAAATCAAAACGTGGGTTTTTGGAAAAAATAAGCTTTGTGTTATGTGTGGGGCAGTTAGTTGATTACACCAGATGTGTTTTGATATCGGTAGGTCAAAAGGTCAAGCCGCGTAATAGATTTATAGCCTTTTTTAACATTACATTTTTTTTTTATAAAATCAAATGGTGCTTTGTTTTACATAGGTAGGCCTTGTATTAACACATCTAAGTTGGTTTGACACAAATTCGTCCATCGAAGCCAGTGCTAAATAGATTTTTCGAATGTGTCGAATATCCAACGTCCAATATAAAACTAACCTTACCACGCTTCAAGAGCGGAGGGCAACACAAAATTAGGTTTGGATTAACTGGATGTAAAGGCGTCTTATTTTTTAGAAACGCGACCAATGCATGGTCATAACTACATGGAAAGTAGGGTCACAAGTTGATCTGGCTGCCTTTCGTGTTTTCAAGAAGTATTTGCGAATTCTAGTAGCTATACTGCGGCGGCAAATTTCACAGTGGGTCAACGGCACAATGGAATGGAATTGCGGATTGTTATATTTTTCCCCACAATGGTACGAGTTCGAATCTCGTAATGTATGTTTTCATGTGAATAAACGTTGTGTCTCAAAGAGATATCGCCTTGCATCACATTGATTTCCGAAGTCGCTGCTTTGCTTAGAGAGTATAGGCCTATATAGAGAAGGAGGACGCGACAACACCACATCAGGCGACCGAAATGATCGAATGAGTGCATAACAGTGTTTTTGGCTAGTTTCAAGCAGTGGAGGGCAACACAACATTAGGTTTGGATTAACTGGATGTAAAGGCGTCTTATTTTTGGGATACGCGACCAATGCATGGTCATAACTACATGGAAAGTAGGGTCACAAGTTGATCTGGCTGCCTTTCGTGTTTTCAAGAAGTATTTTCGAATTCTAGTATACTACGGCGGTTATTTCCTCAGTGGGTCAACGGCACAATGGAATGGAATTGCGGATTGTTATATATTTTTCCCCCAATGGTATGAATTCGAATCCCGTAATGTATCATATTTTAAACATTCATTTTCCATTTATTTCGGCTTAGAACGGTTCTACGTGACAAGTTTCTTCCAATTACACTCCAAAAACGAATGAGATTGTAATGTTTTTGACATTTTATTGAATAACAAATCAAAGAGGCATTCGCAAGGACAGCTACGTGTCTGGTCCCGATTTCGAACATCTGGCGTAGCCACGACAACAAGCGAAGCATTCGGCTGAGGGTCACCAGTTAAACCGGTCACGACTTGAACTGAAACACCGGGCCGCAAAGGAACAAAGCAACTTGAAACCAAACAAACTCCGGCGCAGCGTGTAGGACTTTTTTAATTTGCAACAATTAAGAACGACTCCTATAGTGCTCTATGAGCCGAGGTTTCAAGGATTTCGTTAGAAAACAATTTAATTTGAATTATGGACTGACTTTGAAGTAAGTTTGGCGGACTTTAAGTTATTAGAAGACGTTTTGAAGACGCAATAGCCTGATGCACGCAGTGGCAGCGCGATTACCCCAAGTAGGGAGTAATATTATTTATTGGTAAGGTTTGATTTGTTAAGAAGGTTGTAGTTTATGGAATTGTTATGGCTGATGGCTCGGAAATTGCCGAAGACCCGGTTGTGCAAACCAATACTGAAGATATGGAAAATGTTGTTGAAAGGGAGGGTGCTTTGCGTAATGCCAGAAGGATAAAGCTTGGCTGGGTTACTCGCCGAATGAACTTGATTGAGGACTTGATGAGTGATAAATCAAATGTTAAAAAGGTTCTTGTAAATGTTAATAAGTTTGGGGAATTGTTAATTGAGTTGGAAGCTATTCATAAGGAATATCAAAATACATTGAGGGAAGAGGATTGCGAATTTGACAATAACTCGTGGTTTAAACCCAAGAAGGAAAGCCACATGATATTTATGGAGGGCGTAGATGATTGGCTAAAGGCATGTGATAAGAATGGCGATGAAGTTGAAATAGGCCCAGAGGACAGCATTTCAATAACTCATTCTAAAAACGCGTCCGACGCAGGATCAAAGGCCTCAGTCACCTCCTCTGCTGTGGGCCGCGCGGCAGCGGAGAGGGCCGTGCTAGAAGTCAAATTGGAGGCTCTTAAACAAAAGCATGCTATAGAGGCCGAAGAATCAGAACTGTCTAAGAGACAAGAAAATTTGAGGAAACAAAAGGAAATGTTAACCCTCAAATCCGAATTGGAAGCTGCTAATGCCAAACTCAATATATTGAGTAAAACTAAAAGTCATGGCTCAATAGGAGATGGAATGAACGAGTATTTAGAGAAAACACTCAAAACAAAGGAACTTATTGGAAAGGAATATGAACCAAAACTGGAAAATGTTCATACTAAAGGAATCCAAGATGCAAGTGTCAGACTTAAAGCTCATGCTCCACAACCAGTCCAGCTTCAAGCCCTAAAAGAGCCCCATTTTCTCGGTACTGTGCGCTCACCCATCTGGCCAGATCAGTCAAAGTATATGTCCTACGCCCAACCTATGCATTCTCATCCACAACCCTCTAAGAAGACTTCTTATGAGCCTTTACAACCCCGCATCCCCTCTAGCCAAACAAGGCCCTCACAAACGGCTGAACAAACCCAAGGGCCTCCATTACAGCCTCACTCAGGACGACGCCACAGAAGCGATGCACCAACGGCTCCTCCTGAACCTCCTATTGGAAACCCACAGGATACCGCTCATCTCTACAGCATTCTACAGAGGCAAAATGAGATCACAGCTTCACTGGTGAGGCAACAGGACAAATCATTTTTGCCACGAAAAGAGATGAAGGTATTTAATAATGATCCAACTGAATACATCTCGTTTGTTACCTCATTTGAGCATATCATCGAGAGCAAAATTGAACATGCAAAGGATAAATTGTATTATTTAGAGCAATATACATCCGGTCAGTCTAGAGAGCTGGTTAAAACTTGTCTTTTCTTAGACCCAGACATAGGCTTTGCAAAGGCCAAAGAATTGCTCCACGAGCACTTTGGAAATGAATACCAAATAGCTAGTGCATACATCAAGAAAGCATTGTCGTGGTCCCCCATTAGAGCTGAAGATTCCCAGACACTAAAGTCCTTTGGTCTGTATCTCCGAGGCTGTTTAAACGCCATTAATGAAATAGCCTACATGGACGAATTGAATTTGGCTTCTAATTTGAAATTATTAGTCGGTAAATTGCCTTACAAGTTAAGAGAAAGATGGAGAGCTGAAGCGTGTCGTTTTCAAGAATCAACCAATCGCAGAGCCACATTTAAGATCTTAGTAGAGTTCATTGAAAGACAAGTCAAAATCTTGATGGATCCTGTCTTTGGTGACATACAAGACGACTCACCAAGAGCTGTAAGGCCCACATACTCAAGGCAAACTGTAAGGCCGACACACTCAAGTGTTGTGAAATCCCAATTCACAGACAAAAGCTTCACAGCCAGTGCAGCAACCATTGATGTCAATCCCAATTCTCCCCAACAAAGGAGCAATGCTACAACAGTCCAACAGAGGCCATTCTGTCTGTTTTGCTCAGGAGAACATGCGTTCAGTAGCTGGTTCAAAAAGAAACTTCACACTGACAAGATTTCATTTTTGAAGGAAAGAGGAATTTGCTTTGCATGTCTTGTTACAGGTCATATGAGTAAGGACTGCATACAGCGTCTCACCTGCATCATCTGCAACAGGTCGCACCCTACAGCACTGCACATAGGAAAAGTGGAGCAGAAAAAAGGAGTGGAAAGGCAGGAAACAGCTAAGGAAACAAACAAGGAGGAACCTGAAAAGGTGAACACAGGACAGATCTCTCTCAAATCAGGCAACCATACTGGGGCCGGTGAAGATCAGTGTCTGATGTCAATTGTACCTGTGAAGATAAAGTCTAACAAAGGCAGTGCAGTCATACAAACATATGCGTTTCTTGACCCTGGCAGTTCTGCCACATTTTGTACAGATAAATTAATGCAGCAGTTAAACGTACAAGGAAAAAGGACAAACATTCTGCTACGTACAATGGGTCAGGAGAGAACTGTGGCTACCAACGTCATCACTGGCTTGGAAGTAAGTGGACTTCAGGACGATGCATTCATAACTTTGCCAGAGACATACACACAATCAAGGATTCCCGTTACTAAGAGTAACATACCAAACCAGAGAGCTCTGTCAAAGTGGCCTTACCTTAGAGATGTCCAAATTTCCACCATTAATGCAGGCATTGATTTGCTAATCGGCACAAATGCACCCAAAGCAATAGAGCCTTGGCAAATTATAAACAGTGAAGGAGACGGCCCATATGCTATAAAAACATTGCTTGGATGGGTAGTGAATGGTCCATTAGGGGCAGGAACAAGCAATCTCATGCCCTCTCACACAGTCAATAGGATATCGGTACATAATCTTCACGAAATGCTAATCGCTCAGTACAACACTGATTTCAGTGAAAAGTTGTGTGAGGAAGTAAAGGAAATGTCAGTTGAGGACAGGCGCTTTCTGAAAATTGCAGATGATTCGGCCGAAATTCTGGATGGACATTATAGTCTTAAATTACCTTTCAGGAAGGATGACACAACATTGCCTAACAATCGATACCTGGGCGAGCAACGTCTACCAAGCCTGAAACGGAAATTGAACAAGAACCCATCATTTAAAGGAGAATACGTCACATTCATGACCGACATGATCAGTAAAGGATACGCTGAAGAGGTGCCGGAGGGGCAGCTAGCAATACCAAAGGGAAAGATGTGGTATCTGCCACACCATGGGGTATACCACCCAAAGAAAAAAAAGTTACGAGTAGTCTTCGATTGTGGAGCATCCTTTGGTGGAAAGGCACTGAATGCAGAATTGCTCAAAGGGCCCGACTTAACCAACAGTCTTATAGATGTGCTCAACAGGTTCCGCCAGGAACCAATAGGACTGATGGCAGATATCACTGCCATGTTCCACCAAGTGAAGGTCTCCGATAGCCATGCTGACTTCCTGAGGTTCCTCTGGTGGCCAGAGGGAGACGTGTCAAAACCCCCTGTGGACCATAGAATGACTGTTCACCTCTTTGGGGCAACATCATCCCCAAGCTGTGCGAGCTATGCTCTTAGGAGATCAGCCACGGACAACAAAAAACACTTTAAGCCAGAGGTAACTGATACAATACTAAACAACTTCTACGTAGATGACCTGCTCAAATCGGTACCCACTGTACAGGAGGCAGTACAGCTCATGGCTGACGTCACAGCCGTCTGCCAAAAAGGAGGATTTCATCTTTCAAAGTGGGCCACAAACAGCAGGGAAGTGTTGTCTCTCATTCCTGTGGAAGATAGAGCCAAAGAGATGATGGATCTCAATCTTGACAAAGACCAACTCCCCACAGAAAGGGCCTTAGGTTTGCAATGGTGTACAGAGAGTGACAACTTCACCTTTAATGTACAGCCAAAATCACAGCCACTCACGAGAAGAGGAATGTTGTCAATGGTCTGTTCGATCTACGACCCCCTCGGCTTCTTAACTCCCTTCACACTGACAGCAAAGTTCTTGCTGCAGGAGCTCTGTAAGATGAACCTAGGCTGGGACGAGGAAGTACCCCTCAGCATCCGTGAGCAATGGACGAAGTGGACAGCTGGCTTGGGCCAAATATCTGAGTTCAAAGCTCAACGCTGCTTCAAGGATAAAGGATTCGGACAAACGATGCATGCACAGTTACATCATTTTGCTGATGCAAGTGACCAAGGCTATGGAACAGTAAGCTACATGAGACTTGTGAATACCAACAACAATGTCCATGTCACCTTTGTCACGGGAAAAGGGCGGGTAACGCCTATCAAAGGAATGACCATCCCAAGGCTAGAACTTGCTGCTGCAGTTTTAGCTGTAAAAGTGGACAAACTGCTGAGATCCAGCTTACAGCTGCACCTAGATCAATCCATGTTCTGGACAGACAGCCAATCCGTACTAATGTACATAGCCAATGAACACTCAAGATACAAAACATTTGTGGCCAATAGAGTGGCAACAATAAGAGACGCCACTGAGTTATCCCAGTGGAACTACATTAATTCGAAATCCAACCCAGCGGATGATGCAACAAGAGGTCAAAATGCAACCAAATTCATAAACAACAGGCGATGGCTCAGTGGTCCGGACATCCTATGGAAAGGGAAAGAAGAACAACAAAAATACCTTGTCAACTTTAAAGAAACCATTCCAATCTCACAGGATGACCCCGAGGTAAAAAGAACACACACAGTGAATGCAATCTGCACAAAAGAAGAAAACGCAACTCAGAAACTGATGACACATTTTTCTGAATGGACAAGACTCAAAATTGCAGTTGCATGGTACCTGAAACTCAAGGAAAGTTTAAAAACACTGGCACTAAAAAGAAAATTGAGTGAAATGGAAATGCTCACCACAAAGACTCCTGAGGTGAAGAAAAAAAGTGTCCTGTACAAGCTTGACCCACAGGTGAAGGATGGCCTACTCAGAGTAGGAGGCAGGTTGAGTAAAACGACCATAGGAGAAGAAAGAAAATTTCCCGTCATAATCCCCAAACACTCACACCTATCCACACTAATCCTGCGGCATGTGCACAAGACCACAGGTCATGGTGGGAGGAATCATATGCTTTCTGAACTCCGAAAAAAATATTGGATAACAAATGCAAATTCAGCAGCCAGAAAGATTCTCACCAAATGTGTTGTGTGCAGGCGACACAGAGCCAGAGTTGGAGAGCAAAAGATGTCAGACTTACCACAGGAAAGACTACTGCCTGACTTACCCCCATTCACCAACACCGGCGTGGACTACTTTGGTCCTCTTGAAATTAAGCGAGGAAGAGCAGTAGTGAAAAGGTGGGGCGTAATATTCATATGCATGACCAGCAGAGCCGTTCATATTGAAGTAGCCAACTCCTTGGACACAAGTTCCTGTATCAATGCTCTCAGACGCTTCATCTCTAGGAGAGGACAAGTGAAGCGCCTGCGCTCAGACAACGGCACCAACTTTGTTGGTGCGAAGAGAGAACTCACAAAGGCATTCTCGGCAGTAAGACAGGACCAGATACAAAAAACACTCAGAGAACAGGGCATAGAGTGGACGTTTAACCCACCAGGTGCATCACACCACGGAGGCATATGGGAAAGGATGATCAGATCAATAAGACAGGTCCTCTGTTCTGTCTTGAAAGAGCAAACCGTAAATGACGAGGGGCTTCACACAATCCTGTGTGAAGTAGAGGCAATCTTAAACAGTCACCCTTTAACAACTGTCACTTCTGACCCTCAAGACTTACGTCCACTCACACCGAATGATCTCCTGTTACTAAAATCAGAGCCAACTCTCCCACCAGGCCTATTTGAGAAAAGCGACCAGTACACCAGACGCCGCTGGAGGCAGATTCAATACTTGGCCAACCTTTTTTGGAGACGCTGGATGCTTGAATACCTGCCGCTGCTCCAAGAGCGCCAAAAGTGGAATACCAAACGGAGAAACTTTCAGTGTGGAGATGTCGTGTTGGTGGTAGATCCAAATGCACCAAGAGGCTCCTGGATTCTGGGCAGGATAATTGAAGTTTTTCCGGATCTAAAAGGACTTGTGCGTTCTGTGAAAATCAGGACCCAGAACAACATCCTAGCAAGGCCCATTACGAAGCTATGTATGATGTTGGAATGTGATGAAGAGGACCCCTAGAAAATGAAGATAACAATGGTCTGGTATTATTTAGTCTTTCTATTTATACCTGATAAGAAACAAATACGTTTCAAAGCTCCTATTCTGATTTGATTAGTAATTGTTTTGATTGCCAAATACAATTAGGGGCCGGTTATGTAGGAGCCATTTTAGCCACTAATTTATTTGTTTAACTTTGATTTCAATGCATGCCTCTTCTGTATTACTTGCTCGAGATTTTGTGCCCTCTGCAGGTCAAAGGCTATAAATAGGAAGGAGACCGGGAAGGAGGTGTGGCCGACTGAGAGCACACAGCTTTTTGAACTTGTCTCTGCTTGCTTGCTCGTTTTTGATGTGCATGCTGCTCATTGTAAATTCTTTAGTTAATGCATCTGTAAAATCTTCCTTTTGGTCATTAAACCCCAACGATGTTTGGAACGCTCGATTTTTCGTGGATCTTCATTTTCTGGTTTATTGCAAGTAACCTATACAAGCGTCAAGGACTCCCTCAGTCGTCACCGAGTGACAAGGAAAAACTCAGGACAAATCAGTCACTACAATAACCATGGTGAAAATTCTACAGTGGAATGCTAGGAGCTTGGTGGCAAATGGCCGGGAGTTAAAATATTTTTTAAGTCAAATGAAAGGAAAACCACAAGTAATATGCATTCAAGAAACGTTTTTGAAACCAGTGTTAGATTTTGTTATATATGGATATGTAGGTATAAGAAGAGACAGGAGTGAAGGTGAAGGGGCTGGTGGAGGGTGTGTAACATTTATCAAGCAAGGTATATCATACAGGGTATTAGATATTGGAACGGAACAAGAGTATATAGTGGTGGAGGTATGGGAGAGGGGTGAGGAGTTTGTTGTTGTTAATTACTATAATCCATGTCAAAGGTTAGAGAATGATAAACTAGTTAGGATTAAAGGTATAGAAAGACACAGGATAATATGGTGTGCAGACTTCAATGCTCATAACACAATGTGGGGAGGGAATCATACAGACACGAATGGGAAAGTGATTGAAGAGTTAATGGAGGACAATAATCTTGTTTGTTTGAATGATGGGAGGGGGACAATGATGGATATAAGAACAAGTAATGAGTCAGTGTTGGATCTGACGTTGGTGTCAGTAAGTTTGGCAGGGATCAGTAACTGGGAGGTTTTGACAGGTAAATCTTTAGGTAGTGACCACTATGTGTTAGTTTGTTCAGCAGGAGGAAGAGGAGAAGTGAATGTTGGAAATGGAATTCAGAAATGGGTGTATAGTAAAGCAGAATGGGGTACATTTAAGTTGGTCAGTGAAGAAGTTATGGTTTCAGTTGTTACTAGTGGAGATATAGATACAGTAAATAACAGTGTTACATCAGCAATTATTGCTGCAGCAATTAAATCTATTCCAAGAAGTAAAAATAGAAGGGATAGGAAGTTAGTTCCTTGGTGGACAAAGGAGTGTTCCAAGGCAGTTAAAGCCCGAAACAAAGCATTTAAGAAAGTCAAAAGAGATCATAATTCACAAAGTCTGGTGGAGTATCAGAGGGCACAGGCACTGGTAAAGAGAGTTACAAAGAGAACACAGAGGGTAAGCTGGAGACAGTTTTGTGGTAAGATAGGAAGAACAACACCGGTAGGAAAAGTGTGGGGAATGATAAGGAAGATGGGAGGAGATAGAAGAGAGTGGGAGTACCCAGTGATTACGTTAGAGGAGCAAACTGCAATATGTGATAAAGATAAGGCTGATTTGATGGCCAAATCTTTTGCTAAGGTGCATAGTGTTGATCAGTTGACAGTGGAAGGGAGAAGGAGAAGAGAAGTTACTTTGAGTAATTATCCTGATGTGCTAGTTAGGAGAGTAGATTCTAGGGAGAAAATAGATGATGGATTTACAATGGCAGAGCTTGTGAGGGCAATTAAAAAAGCAAAGCCCTCAGCTCCAGGTGAGCTATGTAATGTTAAAACATCTAGGAGAAAGAGGAATGGAAAAATTGTTAGAACTATATAAATAGAGTATGGGTGGAGGGAAAGTTACCAAGTGTATGGAAGGAAGCGGTGGTGATTCCGATTAGGAAACCAGGGAAAGATCCAGGTAAACCTTCTAGTTATAGGCCAATAGCATTAACGTCGAACATACGTAAAATAATGGAGAGATTGGTGACAGAAAGGTTAACGTATGAGCTTGAGAAGAAAGGGTTGTTGACAAGTGGTCAAAGTGGTTTCAGAAAAGGGAGACATACAATGGATGCAGTGGTAAGGCTTGAAAATGAGATACGGAAAGCACAGGCAAACAAAGAGTCAGTGGTGGTAGTGTCTTTTGATATCGAAAAAGCATATGACATGATGTGGAAGGAAGGTTTGTTAATTAAGTTGTACAAGATGGGGGTAGGTGGAAGGGTTTTTAACTGGATAAAGAATTTTTTTTTGACAGAAAAATACAAGTCCGGATTGGGTCTGGATTTGACTGGCGGTGCAGATTTTCGGTAGAGAAAACTCAAACTGTATTTTTCACTAGGAAAAGAATTGAGGATGGGATGAAATTGAGGATGTATGGGAAAGAGTTGGCTCATTTAAATATTTGGGAGTTATTTTTGATTCTAGGGTAACATGGGCAGACCATATTAGGAAGATTGAGGATAAATGCAAAAAGGTAATAAATGTGATGAGATGTTTGACTGGTAGGGATTGGGGAGTGAGCTGTTCAGCTTTAAAGACTATATATGTAGCTATGATTAGATCTGTGTTTGATTATGGGTGTATAGTGTATGGGTCAGCCGCAGTGTCTCTCTTGAGAAAGCTGGACGTGATTCAGGCTAAGGCATTAAGGGTATGCAGTGGGGCTTTTAAATCATCACCAGTGCCTGCTCTGCAGGTAGAAATGGGGGAAATGCCACTGGAGTTGAGAAGGAAACAATTGATGGGGAACTATTGGGCTAATCTGCGAGGGCACAGTGAGTCTCACCCCACAAAAGGAGTGTTGAAAGAGTGCTGGGTTTATGGGAAGTGTGAGAGGAATCATTTTGGTCGGGTGGGGAATGATATAGCGAAAGAGTTTGGTGTGGGTGAATTGAAGCTTAGTCCAACAGTGGTATATCCATTAATGCCGCCATGGAGGATGGTGTGGCCAGAGGTGGACTGGTTTGTGTTGGATATAAAGAAAAGAGAGAGAGAACAGATAGACCTGGCTAGTGTTTTTAATATTCATCTTCTTATAGAGTACAGTGAGTATGTTCATGTTTTTACAGATGGTGCCAAACAACCTGAGACAGGAGTGACAGGGTTTGGAGTAGTTGTTCCATCAAAAAGAATAGAGTTTAATAGAAGAACATCAGATAATTTAAGCGTTTATACAGTGGAGATGTTGGGGGTGCTGGTCGCATTAAAATGGGTGGAATCAAGTACAGTTGAAAAAATTGTGATCTGTACAGATTCAGCATCAGTTTTGGCAAGTATGAGGTCTTTTTATTCAAGTAGTCGCCAAGGTTTGTTATATGAAGTTCTACAGTCAATTACGAGAATCGTTCAGCAGGGGAGGCAAATACATTTTTTATGGGTTCCAGCTCATGTAGGGGTGAAGGGAAATGAGAAAGCCGATAAGATGGCAAAGAAGGCATTGGAGAAGGAAAAAGTAGAAATGAATATCAGTTTAAGTAAGGCAGAAGTTAAAAGCCTGATATGGGGAAAAGTTAACAAAATGTGGCAAGACAAATGGGACAGTGAGGAGAAAGGGAGATATTTATATAATATTCAAAAAAGTGTTAATGTTAAAATAAGGTATAGTGGTCAGAGGAAGGATGAACACATTTTGATAAGGTTAAGGTTGGGGCACAGACTAGTGCACTAAATAAAACAATGAATTTGATAGGAATACACCCCACTGGATTATGTGAGGGGTGCCAGGTAGAGGAGACAGTGGAACATGTTTTAATGAACTGTAGTGGTTGTGGGATGGAGAGGGAAAGTATTGAAAATCAATTGAGAGAATTGGGTATGCAGGAGTATACTTTGGAAAATATTTTAAGATTAATGAAGAGGAATTGTATAAAAGTATTGTTTGGCTTTTTGAGAGAAACAGGGTTATATGATAGGATATAGAGTAGAAAGAAGGTGTGAATGAGTGAGTGTTTTTGTTTTGATTCATTAACTGGATCAGGGCCCCGTTTCCCGAAAGCGTCGTTAGCCTAAGTGGATCGTGAAGTGCGTCGAAAGGGCATCGTAGAGTTTTCACCGCGTTTCCCGAAAGCATCGTTGGGAACGAACGTCTTGAAAACGCTCGCAGCTAACGAGTACTCCAGGGGTGCTCGTAGGTACTCGTAGGACGCTAAGAGCGAACTCGTAGGATGCTAAAACTGAAGCCCTCCGCTGGACTTGTGAAGGCATCTAAAGCGCAACTTCCACCTCCCGATCGTGCGCTCAGGATTAGGACTGATATATGTCGGTTTAAGCCTAATCAATTGTGTTTTAATGTCTTTAGCATTCATATAATTGCAGTCTATTTTTTTCGTAGGCTACTCTGCTGTTGTCCTTGATGGGGATATATTTTAACCCTTTTTAACACAATTTTCCTGCGACATTCCTGCGTCTCCCCCTCCTACGGAGCCCATTTCAGCACCGTGTCAGTAGACAGTTACAATCCTACGACGTCGTGAGTGCAGCGAATGCGCGTTCACGTTAAGAGGAGTTTCGGGAAACGCGACAAAGAAATTATCGATGGATCGCAAGATCCATCGGGAGAATGATCGTACGAGCGAAGATCCATCGTTATCGGGAAACGGGGCCCAGAAGAGTGAGTATTTTTGTTTTGATTCATTAACTGGATCAGAAGAGGGCGGTAATGCACCAAGTTGTGGATGCCAACCGCCGTAAAACCCCAAGAAGAAGAAGAAGAAGAAGAAGAAGACGTCGGGTCCTCCCGCAGCCCCCGGCACCCGGAAGCCAGCGCAACTGTAACGTGAGTGTTTTTACGTCTTGTCCTTGTTTGTACCGTGTCCCATGACCAGCTTCCTCCTAACGTATTTTTTTGTGTGTTGCAGGTGGCGTCATGAAAGTGTTTGAATGTTCTGTGTGTGTTAATAAAAGGGTACTTGTAAATCCCGGTGTCAGTCCTGTTTGTATCCACTGCCTGCAGTAACGGGCAGCCGCACCGTTACATGCTTCAATTTAAAATGAAAAAGGTGATAATGCAGTTTCTTGATGCATGACATTTATAAGCGCTGAGTGACAGGTCTAGCTTGTTCCAGGTTCAGGTTGATGCACCACACTTCCAGAAGATGCTGATTCATGATGTCCCTGGTGTTCGTTGGCCTCTGCATGGTAAACTCTTCCTGTTACGACTTTGTCTTCCCACCTCTCCTGTTGTCCATCAAGAGTCTTGCCAATGGACCTCTTGAGTGTCTGATTGGTCCTCTCATCTCGTCTGTTGGTCTGTAATAACCGCAAAGTACAAGCAAGGGTAATGGAGAATTTAAAGAGTGTCACAGATATGTATAAGTTAATAGTAACATTATTTAGAAGCTTATCGATCTTTCTTTTATGTCAGTTATATTTCTTTATTACACAGCTTTGTTGAATACTTGATTCTGATTGGTCAATTAGGGCATTCTACGGACTGTTATTTCTGTGTAGCAGACCGCTGCTATGAATAACAGACTTTTGCTATGGACGCCATTCTTATCATATTCGCGTCGGGGTCCTGCATCACCCTGTTGGGGTTTATTTCTCAATAATGACTGTCTCACTGTACATTATCGCATACAAAATATACACTATACCTGAGGATGGTCCGCTGATGTGATTCGGTGCTTGACACCAAACTCCTCAAAAAGGGACTTGTTTACCTGAATTAAAGAATTCAACAGTTATTAGATTTCTTGTTTGCCAGTGTTAATCAATCACTGTTAAAAGACACATCTACATGTGTAAATACTTCACCTTGTTCCAGAATTCACGACCCTGGTCTGTCAAGATGACCTCAGGAGAACCATGGGTGTAGAAAATGTCCATCATAGCCTGTGGAACATCAAAAGAAGCTGAAATCATTCTTCACCCCACCCCCCAAACAAAAAAAACCAAACTTTTCTGTCGGTTGTAACAACATTCTGCATTCACAATATATGGCTACGCTGCAAATGTTGCTATGATTTACACACCTGTGATGTGGCAGTTGCAGTCTTGTCCTTGATGGGCCATGGCCTCCACCCACTTGGTGAAGAAGTCAGTTGCTGTCAGACAGAAGCGGTTCCCATTCTTTGAGGCTTTGAATGGTCCAATTAGGTCAACACCTAGGGTAGGGACAGACATAAACACATGCCCACAGGCCATGACATTAGAGAGATAGAAAAGGCAATACAGTATATTAAGAAAATAATGCAAATTAAACTATGACTTCGAGAGGTTGTAGCCATTTCACAGAACCCAAAAGCAGGATATCTCACCAATCATATGCAATGGTGACTTTGGTTTGATGGGCTTCAACTCTGGTGCCTCTGTTTTCACTCGCTCAAACCTCTGGCATGACATACAGGTTTTCACCTTTACAACACAAGGAAACTAAACACAACAGATTTAATAATATGCTCTAGAGAAGAGGCGATTTTCTTTGCGTGTCACAGCAGTTTGAATGAACAATTACTAATAAAAGGCAATCACTATAAATTATTCTTTAAATCTCATGAGCCTCAGCGTATCACAGGAAATATTAGAGCTCATCTGGATCAAACAAAACTTCAACAAATTGGTCACTTGCCCATTCATGAACATCTTTGGTAATTGCCTTCCAGTAGAAGCGTTGGTTGATCTTGTCCAGCATCTTCTTGACTCCAAAGTGGCCAGCATGGACTTCTGTCAGCACCTCAACCTTCTCTTTCTCAGTGAGGATCACCCTCCTCATTGAATCGCCATTCTCCCCAAGGTAGTACATACAATTCCCTAAAGAGGGAGAGAACATGTATCAGCACTGCATCAGCTGTAGATTGCTTATAACTCGATTCAGTTTCCTTTGCAGGGCCTACTAATTTGGTAAAATGGAAGATGAATTAAGATGGACTGCATAAAATGTTATTTATTTAATTACAGAATACCTTTAAGAGTGAATTTTTTTGCATCCCTCCGGATCTGCCGTTTCTCCATGAGAGAATAACCTGCTTCATACATCTGAGACGACAGATACAACAAAATAGAATTAAATGACACCATTTTCAATGAACAACAAAAACCTATGCACCTAAAATCTATCTATCTATCTATCTATCTATCTATCTATCTATCTATCTATCTATCTATCTATCTATCTATCTATCTATCTATCTATCTATCTATCTATCTATCTATCTATCTATCTATCTATCTAAATTAAATGAAGACAAGCTAGCTAGCTAGACTATGATAACGTTAAACACTCGGTTTATACACGCTAAACATTCAGGATACTAGCTAAATGCGATTAAACAATTAAATACAATACAAATATAAAGTTAGGAACGCTAATATGTAATTTGTAAAATAAGTGTTATCTGTCTTGTCGCGCTCAATGAACGAGTTCATGAATGTTCTTGAACCTTCCTACGACATTCGACGCGATCGTTCGCGATCGTCTTTTGCCAGGCAGGCTTGGAATGGATTACGTAAGGATGACGTACCCGCCCGGTACAAATTTGGCACCCGGTACAAATTTTGGTGTGACAGCCATAGACATATATATGGAAGCATATATGTAGCAAAATTCAAATGGCAATGCAATTTGCAATTACAATATGCAATTGACAATTCATTATGCAATTTTATAATGTAATTTGTAAATACGTTATTCAAAGTGTATTTTAATATGCAAAGTGACAATGCAATCCTCAATTAAATTTGCAAAAGTTATAACAATACAAATAGAATAACATTTTGTCAAATTCTTTGAGTTCCTTTATTCATATTGAAAAGCTATAGCGTCCCCGTGATTGCAATCCACTTCGCCACGCTCCGTGTGTTGCGATATTCAAATGACATTTCAATCCGCAAAACGAACGCTTTGCAAAAGATTTGGCAAAACGGAATCCAAAACGTTTTCCAAAACGGAATCCAAAACGTTTTCCAAAAAGTCAATATGCAAAGTGGCAAACATATCAGCCAATCAGCGT
The DNA here is from genome assembly GCF_031168955.1 of Gadus macrocephalus. NCBI lineage: Eukaryota > Metazoa > Chordata > Actinopteri > Gadiformes > Gadidae > Gadus > Gadus macrocephalus. The sequence goes on along the minus strand of NC_082389.1, from coordinate 21,778,922 downwards.
CTGGGCGGGAACTACGTCACTTGCTCGTAATTTCCTTGTTCACGTTCGTGTCAGGGAGAGAGGCCAAGATGGCGCTGTTCTGAGGAGGCTGCGTTAGACTTTTCTCCGAAAAACTTGGAGGTGTTGATACCACAACCTCAATGGTTTCGACTTGAAAACGATATATATGGCTGCGTAAATTAGAGAAGAAAGTTTTCTGGTACTAAAACCCAGTCGACGGAAGAAAAATGAATAACGGTTACGCTAACGTTTTTTCTTTGTCACCGATCAACTGAAACGAAAATAACAAATGGAAGACAGTTGTACCACTGTAATGGAGGCTAATATGGAAGAAGAAAGAAGAGTGGTGAAAACAGACACCGAGGAAGTCTTCTCTACAGAGAAACCTGTGGCGAAAAAAAAAGAAGAGAGAGCACAGCAATGGCAATGGTGAGAGCGGCTTCTCGGACGTATTGGCAGCGATTCAGGTGCTAGCAAAAAAACAGGACGACTCGTTCAGCAAAATCTCGGCAATTGAATTGACTACGAACTCTACTGCCAAACAAATTGAGAAATTAACGTCCACTGTTGAGCAACTTGTAGTGGACGTTGAGTGTCACAAAGAAATATTGAAAACCACACAGCTGGAGGTTGAAAACCTAAAAAAAGAAAACAAAATCCTGAGGGCAGGAGTCGCTGACTGCAAACGGTACAGCTGGAGGTGGGCGCCCAAGCTACATAGGATGAAAGAGGAAACTAATGAAGATACAAGAAAGCTGTCCATTGATGTGATGGGAAAGGTGGCTCCTGGGCTGTGTGAGTATCTGGAGGAGGGGGCTGACATAGTCCACCGGGTCGGCCCAAGAAAACATGATGGTCCCCAGACTCCCCACAGATCCATCATTATCCTGTTCGCACTCCGCCGCATCCGTGATGCTGTATGGAAGAGCGCGAAAGGGTGCCGATTTCTACGGGACAACAAGCTGCGACTGTCTGAGGCTCTGTCTCCGGAGGACAGATTGGCGAGGGAGAAACTGTGGCCACTGGTAAAGAAAGCGAGAGAGGAGGAGAAGAAGGCTTCATTCCTGGGCCCCTTTGCTTTGATTGACGAGAAGAAGATCGACCACCTAGACATTGAGTAATGTTTTAGCCGACTGAAAGTTGGTTGGCTGGGACCTGCCTGACGGCCTCTCGATTCCAGAATGTGGGACCGTTGATCCGACTTCCACCTGATCTGCGGTCCGGCTGGACTCATGTTGGATATTCCTCCATTTCAAGTAACACAAAGGTTGGTATGAAAAAAAAATTAAGATTATAATAATATTAATTAAATTTATTTATTTAAACAATTCGTTTGGATAAGAATGCTTTATGCAGAGTATTTTTGTTTGAATGCTTATTCACATTTAAAGTTGGTGACCTATGTTTTGGTCCTTAATGGTTAGTTTTTAAATCGTTATTTCACATTACATAAGGTGTTCACATAGTTTAATTAATATAAAATACCTTGCTTTCAGGTGCAGGGTATGATTGCACGGATATGTTAAAGGTAGCCTGGAATTTAGGTATTAGGCCTATCTTATATTTATTTTTAGTTATTACGACAAGTCAAATACATGGTGCTATAAAATATTAATTTTTTATTTGAGTTACTTAATGTTTCCACCACATTATTATTGGTTGTTTATCAATTCTTCTTTCAAAGAAAGCTAAGCACACCTACAGTTCCTGTTATCTGTTATTTGAGAGCTTTTCTGTTTGTTTGTCCTACTGTTCATTTTTTAGTTATTGGATGGATGTTATTAAGCTAAACCCTCTTACTTTGATGTCACTGAATGTCAGGGGTATACGTGATGCTGTTAAAAGAAAAGCTATGTTTTTATTTTGCAAAAGAAGTGAAGCTGATTTAATTCTACTTCAAGAGACACATTCCAGTGAGTCAGACATTACGTTTTGGAAAGGGCAATGGGGAAATGGAATTTACTGTAGTCATTGCACCAATCACTCAGCGGGGGTCTCTGTTTTTCTACATAAATTTAGGGGTGATATTTTAGAGGTCGTCTCTTCAGATGATGGTAGATGGTTGACTATTATTCTCAAACAGGTTAATGCAATTTTCATTGTGTGCAATGTTTATGTTCACAATTCTCGCTCTCTAAACAAAGGGCTTTTCTCCCAAATCATTTTGAAACTAAATTCATTTTTAATTGTAAGTGGTGACTTTAATGAATGTGCTGATGATGCAAAGGACAGGTATCCACCAAAAAATTGCCAAACTTCGCAAAGTAACAATCTGATAACAATTGTGATTTGTCTCTGACTGATGCATGGTGCTTCTTATATCCCGATATGCAAGACTATGCCCGATATGACCTGGTCAAATGGGAATTTATCTCGTAGATCAAGAATTGATCTCTTTTTGATCTCCACAAATGCTCTATATCTTGTTAAAGATGTGTCTCACTCTTCTGCTCCTTTATCGGACCATAAACTAATTAGCCTTCAGTTATGTGGTTCACAGGATACTACAAATTTAAGAGGTTACTGGAAATTCAATAATTCTCTTCTTCAGGATAACCAGTTTAATGATAGAATTAAAGAAATAATTGAAGAAATATATACTGAAAACAATAAGGGTGATTATAAAAAAAGATGGGAATATTGTAAATATATGTCTAGGTGTGCTGCTATAAGGAGAAGTAAAGAACTAAAGGTCATTAAAAATCAAAACGAATCTGAATTATTAGATAGAATAAACACCCTTATATCTAAAACTAACTTAACTTCTGAGGAAGAAATAGAATTAAAGGAGATACAACTCAAAATAGATCAAATTTACAAAGATTTAGCTAAGGGTGCATTTATAAGATCTAGAGCCAAGTGGTTGGAGGATGGGGAAACCAACTCCAGTTATTTTTTTGCTCTTGAAAAAAGAAATGGCAAGAGAAAATCCCTGCACTCTTAATATTAACGGAATTCACTGTACAGATTCAAAAGAGATCTCCAACTTTGTCTCCTCATTCTACAGTAACCTTTACACATCCAAATTCAATAACCTCTTATGTGAGACTTACATTTCTAAATTAAAGGAGGTTGTTCCTGCTGTCGAGGAGGACCTTCAAATACTTTGTGACTCAAAGGTTACAATAAATGAAATTAAAACAGCTCTTTTTTCAATGAAAAAAGAAAAATCACCAGGTATTGATGGTCTTTCGGATGAATTTTATACCCATTTTTGTATGAGGAGTGTATCAGTCAGAAAGAAATGAGTACAACTATGAAACAAGGTATTATCTCATTAATACCAAAGCCAGATAAAGACATTTTATTAATAGACAATTGGCGACCCATTACTTTGTTAACTATCGATTATAAAATAGTGTCTTTAGCCTTTGCAAACAGATTAAAGACAGGACTTGATAATATTGTGGCTGAAACCCAGTCAGGCTTTATGAAGGGTAGACATATTAGTAACAATATTAGACTTGTATTAGACCTACTTGACTATGCAGACCAAGTACATTCCAAAGCTTTCATTCTATTTTTTGATTTTTATAAAGCCTTCGACACCATTGAACATGGCTTTCTTATAGAATGTCTCAAGCTCTTTGGTTATTGGACAACATTTGTAGAAATAATTTATATGTTTTATAAAGAAATTAATAGTTGTGTTATATTAAACTTCAACACGTCTCAAAGATTTGATATAAAGCGAGGTGTTAGACAAGGTTGCCCTATTTCGCCATTTTTATTTAATTTAGTTGTTGAGCTGTTATCCATAAATATTGCCCAAAATCCAGACCTTAAAGGCATATCTATATTTGATAGAGAAATAAGAATTTCGCAACTGGCGGATGATACAACCCTTTTTCTCAGAGATAGAGATCAATTACCAAAGGCTATTGAGCTAGTTGAACAGCCTTTTAGCCTCAGGCTAAAAGCTTAATATATCTAAGTGTGAATTATTGCCTTTGCATGAGTGTGATGAAACATCAATAGACAACGTTCCTATAAAGAATGTAGTGAAATATTTAGGTATTCATATGACAAGAAACCTTTTAGTTAGACAACATTTTAACTTTAACGAGAGAATTAAGAAAACTAGAAATATATTCAATCTCTGGCTTCAAAGGGACTTAACATTGTATGGTAGAGTACTATTATCTAAAGCTGAGGGGCTGTCTCGTTTTGTTTATCCGTCACTTTCTCTTTTTGTTAATGACTCCACAGCCAATGTCATTAATAAGTTATTCCTTGATTTTATTTGGAAAAATAAACCCCACAAACTTAAAAAAGCAGTATTATCTAACAGTAGAGCGGACGGAGGTCTTGAATTTTTTAATTTCATCGATACTGTTAATACTTTTAAAGTTAACTGGCTTAAAAGATGCTAAGCTAACCCAAATTCTTTATGGTTTTTCATCCCTAACCACATTTTTTGATAAAATTGGTGGTCTCTCTTTTGTTTTGATATGTAATTACACCAAACAGACTTCCTGTTGCATTGTCTACGTTCCATCAGCAGTCTCTTCTTGCCTGGAAGTTATGCTACACCCACAACTTTTCTCCTCACAGAACTTTCCTATGGAATAATAATAATATAACTATTAAAAATACTTCCCTCTTTTATTCAAAATGGTTTGAAAGAAATATTGCAAATATTTTGTCTTTATTTGATGAACATGGCTCTCCTGGAAACGTCACCTTATCGTGGTGGAGAGGTTTGCGTGTCCCTGTGAACCTGAGAGCTGTGTTGTCTGGAGCCTTGTGCTCCTGGTAGGGTCTCTCATGGCAGAGTGGTCTCAGGTGAGGGGCCAGACTAAGAATGGTTCAAAAAACTCCAATGAATAACGAAAAAAGAGGAGATGTGACCCGGCCCGGAGGAAGCCCGGGGCCCCCGTCTGGAGCCAGGCCCAGACGGAGGGCTCGATGGCGAGCGCCTGGTGGCCGGGTTTGCCACGGAGCCCGGTCGGGCACAGCCCGAACAAACTACGTGGCACCCCCCCTCTCTTCATCCCATGGGCCCACCACCTGTGGGAAGACCCGTTGGGGTCGGGTGCGCAGCCACATGGGTGGCAGCGAAGGTCAGGGGTCTCGACGGACCAGACCCGGGCGGCAGAAGCTGGCTCGGGGGACGTGGAACGTCACCTCGCTGTGGGGAAAGGAACCGGAGCTTGTGAGGGAGGTGGAGCGCTATCAGTTAGATCTGGTGGGGCTTACCTCCACGCACAGTCTCAGCTCTGGTACCGTACTCCTGGATAAGGGTTGGACTCTATTCTTCTCCGGAGTTGCCAAGGGCGTGAGGCGCCGGGCGGGTGTGGGGATACTCATAAATCCCCGGCTGAGCGCTGCGGTGTTGGAGTTTACCCCGGTAGACGAGAGGGTCGCCTCCCTGCGCCTAAGGGTTGTAGGGGGGAAAACTCTGACTGTTGTTTGTGCGTATGCACCAAACAGCAGCTCAGAGTACTCTGCCTTCTTGGAGACCCTGAATGGAGTCCTGTATGGGGCTCCAGTAGGGGACTCCGTAGTTCTGCTGGGAGACTTCAACGCCCACGTGGGCAACGATGGAGACACCTGGAGAGGCGTGGTGGGGAGGAACGGCCTCCCTGATCTAAACCCGAGCGGTCGTTTGTTATTGGACTTCTGTGCTAGTCATGGATTATCCATAACAAACACCATGTTCGAACATAAGGGTGCTCATAAGTGTACCTGGTACCAGAGTACCCTAGGCCGAAGATCGATGATCGATTTCGTGATCGTGTCATCTGATCTGAGGCCGCATGTTTTGGACACTCGGGTAAAGAGAGGGGCGGAACTGTCAACCGACCACCATCTGGTTGTGAGTTGGATCAGGGAATGGGGGAAATTTCCGGATAGACCTGGTAAGCCCAAACGAGTAGTGCGGGTGAACTGGGAACGTCTGGAGGAGGCCCCCGTCCTAGGTATCTTCAACTCACACCTCCGGCGGAGCTTTTCTGGCATTCCTGTGGAGGTTGGGGGCATTGAGCCGGAGTGGGCGGTGTTCAAAGCCTCCATTGCTGAAGCTGCGGTGGCTAGCTGTGGCCTCAGGGTCTTAGGCTCCTCAAGGGGCGGTAACCCTCGGACACCGTGGTGGACTACGGTGGTCAGGGAAGCCGTCCGACTGAAAAAGGAGGCCTTCCGGGATATGATATCCTGGAGGACTCCTGACTCGGTTGCAGGGTATCGACAGGCTCGAAGGGCTGCAGCGGCTGCCGTGTCGGAGGCTAAGCAGCGGGTGTGGGAGAAGTTCGGAGAGGCCATGGAGAAGGACTTTCGGTCGGCACCAAAGTGTTTCTGGAAGACTATCCAGCACCTCAGGAGGGGGAAACGGGGAACCATCCAAGCTGTGTACAGTAAGGATGGGACTCTGTTGACCTCAACTGAGGAGGTCGTCGGACGTTGGAAGGAACACTTTGAGGAACTCCTGAATCCGAATAACACGCCCTCTATGTTGGAGGCAGAGCTCGAGGTTGATGGTGTTTCGTCGTCAATTTCCCTGGTGGAGGTCACTTTGGTAGTCAAACATCTCCGCAGTGGCAAAGCCCCAGGGATTGATGAGATCCAGCCAGAAATGCTAAAGGCTCTGGGTGTTGAGGGGCTGTCATGGTTGACACGCCTATTCAACATCGCGTGGGAGTCGGGTACAGTGCCAAAGGAGTGGCAAACCGGGGTGGTGGTTCCCCTGTTCAAAAAGGGGGACCAGAGAGTGTGTGCCAATTACCGGGGTATCACACTTCTCAGCCTCCCTGGTAAAGTCTACTCCAAGGTGCTGGAAAGGATTGAAGATTGAAGAGGAACAATGCGGTTTTCGCCCCGGACGTGGAACTACGGACCAGCTCTTCACTCTCGCAAGGATCCTGGAGGGGGCCTGGGAGTATGCCCATCCGGTCTACATGTGTTTTGTGGATCTGGAGAAGGCGTATGACCGGGTCCCCCGGGAGAAACTGTGGGAGGTGCTGCGGGAGTATGGGGTAAGGGGGTCTATCCTCAGGGCCATCCAATCTTTGTACTCCCAAAGCGAGAGCTGTGTTCGTGTTCTCGTCAGTTTTGTTCTCAGTGGGTGCTGGTCTCCGCCAGGGCTGCGCCTTGTCACCAATCCTGTTTGTGATATACATGGACAGGATATCGAGGCGTAGTCGTGGTGGGGAGGGGTTGCAGTTCGGTGGTCTGAGGATCTCGTCACTGCTTTTTGCAGATGATGTGGTCCTCATTGGATCATCGGCCTGTGACCTTCAGCACTCACTGGATCGGCTGGCGGCCGAGTGTGAATCGGCTGGGATGAGGATCAGCACCGCTAAATCTGAGGCCATGACTCTTAGCAGGAAACCGGTGGATTGCTTACTCCGGGTAGGAAATGAGTCCTTAGCCCAAGTGAAGGAGTTCAAGTACCTCGGGGTCTTGTTCGCGAGTGAGGGTACTATGGAGCGTGAGATTGGCCGGAGAATCGGAGCAGCGGGGGCGGTATTGCGTTCGCTTTACCGCACCGTTGTAACGAAAAGAGAGCTGAGCCGCAAGGCAAAGCTCTCGATCTACCGGTCGATCTTCGTTCCTATCCTCACCTATGGTCATGAGGGCTGGGTGATGACCGAAAGGACGAGATCGCGGGTACAAGCGGCCGAGATGAGTTTTCTCAGAAGGGTGGCTGGCGTCTCCCTTAGGGATAGGGTGAGAAGCTCAGCCATCCGTGAGGAACTCGGATTAGAGCCGCTGCTCCTTTACTTAGAAAGGAGTCAGCTGAGGTGGTTCGGGCATCTGGTAAGGATGCCCACTGGGCGCCTTCCTTGGGAGGTGTTTCAGGCACGTCCAGTGGGGAGGAGACCTCGGGGAAGACCCAGGACTAGGTGGAGAGATTATATCTCAACACTGGCCTGGGAACGCCTCGGGATCCCCCCGTCAGAGCTGGTCAATGTGGCCCGGGAAAGGGAAGTCTGGGGCCCCCTGCTTGAGCTGCTCCCCCCGCGACCCGACCCCGGATAAGCGGATGAGGATGAGGATGAGGATGAGGGCTCAATAATGTCGTATGAGAACTTTATAACAAAGCACAGTTTTCCTATTCCCTTCGAGGAATTCAATGCTTTAACTAAGGCTATTCCTTCAGGTTTGTCTCATCTGATTAAGAGTCATGTTTGTTTTAATGAAGTACATACTTCCTATGATATACCTATATTGTCTTTGAATGGCATGGAATTAAAAGATAAAAAATGTAATAATCGATTAATTCGTCAAATATTGCAAAGTAAAAACACAATTATTCCAAGAGGAAAATTCTACTAGAATTTCATTTGGAAAACATAAATTGGAAAATGACGTGGCTTTTACCTCATCAATTTTGTATTTCCAACATGGTAAAAGAAATTAATTTTAAAATTTTACATATCCAGTCAATTCTATAATATCAAAATATATGGATGTTGATAGCTCCTGCGTCTTTTGTGGACTCGCTGATGAAACATTTGCCCATCTTTTTTTTTAATGTGAATTTACCAAGAAGTTTTGGTCTGATTTAAGTTTTTTCATTTTCCGTCCACCCATTGTTATTCATGACTTTATTCTTAAAGATGTGATATGTTACTTTGACAATGGTAAAGATAAGTCCCTTATTTATATGGTTAATTTTTTTATTTTACTTTTTAGTTCTTTATTCACAAACAAAAATTCTTAGAATCTCATCCCTCTTTCCAGGTTTTTTTTCGTAGAATTTAAATCACTTTTTAAGTCCCTTTCCCTGTTAAAAAATAAAAAAAGCATTAGATTTGTTGATTGTTATCTAAATTTCTTTCATGAGTCTCCTTGAAAACAGGTCAAATGTATACTTCTAATGAATTCATAACTTTTTAGCTAGAATTATTCTTTGTATTTTCACAAATGTTTATTAATGTATTTTTTCATCCATCTTTTATTTATTTTATATATTTATTTATATAATTTTTAGGATAATTAATGTATTTAGTATGTGTATGTTTATTTTATGTAAAATACTGTACTGCTCTTGGAGATTGTATTGCATAATTGTTTTGTTTATTGTAATTGCAGAATTGTTTAAAAAAAACTAAAACAAAAAACCTTTGTGTCAGGTCCATGGTCACCAATGGAGGAGATTATTGATACGCTCCGAAGTTTGGCCGATGATGTTGAGAACAATCGTGTTGAAGACACAGATGCAATAGATAGAGTGCGTGTTCTGGGAGATAGGATAGACAACCTATCCTCACTGGTACGTTTTGACGCCAGTGTGGTAAACACAAAGATTTCCCAAGTGATACAGGTACTGGGTGCGAATCATAGGGTCGGGAGACCCACTGTGGAGATACCCTTGGAGGCAATAGAGGGATACCTCTCCCATGGCCTAAAGGTGCAGGAGATCGCGGACATGTATGGTGTCCACAGAACCACCGTACACCGCAAAATGCAACAAAATGGACTCAGGTCAGTGATAGAATATAGCACACCGACACGCACGAGGGGTGGGGGCATGCACCACTCTATCTTTGAAGGGAATTTCAAACATGACCATTACAGTATGTATCCTACAGCATCGAAAGAGAGAGAGGGGGGGGGGGGCTAATGTAACTACAGGTGTGGGATGACGATGACTGTGCTTATGTGTGTGGCCAGTATGGTAACTGTCTGGCAACACCTACACGTCAGTAAAGTCAAATATTTCGCTGGCCGACGAAAATAAGTTTCTCTTCATCAATTACTATGACCACGTTTGAGAGTGGAACAGTAACTCATCACAATTTTTTTTTTATCCCTTTCCTAAGTGTGTCAGACATGTATTCTGAGATGAGTGATACGCAGCTGGACGCCCTGGTGCTGGAGATCCACAGGATCCATCTGTGTGGATACCGGATGTTGCGATACAATCTCCAGGGAAGAGGCCATCTGGTCCAAAGTATGTTCACCTACCTCTTGTACCTATAAGCACCCGACTGATGCTGTTGTCTGTTCTTGATTTTCTGATTTTCTGTACTATGTGAAGTTCACAGAGTACGCCAATCCTTAAAAAGAGTGGACCCTGAGGGCACAGAACAAAGAGCCCTGGCCAACCGAACTCTACATAGGCGGCAATATTCAGTTCCTGGGCCCAACTGTATGTGGCATATTGATGGCAATCACAAATGAATACGGTACGTAAATGAATGTCAAATAATCCAGGCAAGTATTTGACAGTAATTATAGTTCAGTAAACTTATACAGCTTTTATCCTTTAACAAAAAGATGGAGATTTGTTATCCACGGTGGGATAGATGGCTTCAGCCGCCTAGTGGTGTTCTTGTCAGCAGCCACCAACAACTGTGCCACAACAGTGCTGGATGCTTTTCTTGGAGCTGTCAGGCAGTACGGTGTGCCATCTCGTGTCCGGTCGGATAAGGGGAGAGAACTTTGAGGTGGCATATTACATGGTGGACAACTGTGGACCCAACCGCAATTCCCACATAACTGGGAGGAGTGTGCATAATCAAAGGTAAGTTGAATAGGTTGTTGAATTGTACCAACAACCAACCAAGCTCTTTTGGCTTTATAAATCTTTTACAACTCAATATTTTAAAGTCATAGAGGCCATTTTATGTTAATCAAACTCTTTTTTTTGTATTTAAGAATTGAGCGACTTTGGAGAGATGTTTACACACAAGTGCTCGATCTCTTCCACGAAATGGAAGCATCATGGATGTTGAATCCAGACAGTGAGATCCACCTCTTCGCTCTCCACTGGGTTTTCCTGTCATTGGTCCAGAGCCATCTCAGGCATTTCCAAGATGCCTGGAATTTTCACAGCCTGAGGACTGAAAATAGCCAGTCACCCTACCAGCTGTGGCTACGCAACATAAGTGCTGTTGCTGATCCCCTAGAGGTAGGTTCAGCTATAAATATTGGCCCAAAACTAGGACATTACAATAAGTAAATTGTATTGTAAATTGTAAATTTGAAATAGGGTTCCAAACATCCACATAGAGGTTATGCAACTCCTAATTCTATTCATGTAATTTACTCTGATGGTGCTAGCATTATCTTTGTATGCATCTACGTAGATTGCTATTGCTCTGATTGCTCGTACTCTCTGGTATTATTTCCTAAGGTTGACGATCTTTATGGTGCCAGTGTAGATGGTCCGGACCTGGAAGACCTGGCTGGAGTCGACGTTCCGGAGATCCAACTACCACGTGACCTGACTGCTGAGGAGCTCTCACGATTGCCTCAGCGAAATGTTTCACTGAATGACGCTATTGCTGTTTACAGCTCAGTTGTTGAGCAGTTACAAGACATTTTTCAAACAGCATGATGTTCTCCCCAAGGATTTGTAAAGATTTGTTAATATTTGTAAATATATATGAATCTACCTTCCCCTTTACATGCAGTGTATGCTTAATTTTTCCTCATCCAAACATACTGCAGTTCCATTGGCATGAACTGAACCAAAATAATATAAATGAGTGACGATACTGTGACAAACTAGCTTCTGCCCAGAGGCGCCGCGTCCCATTAGGCATACCAGGCAATTGCTTGGGGCCCCGGGCCACTACTAGGGCCCCCAAAAGGCCCCCCCCCAAAAATCGCTCCATACCCCCCCCGTCCCCGTCCCCCCCGTCCCCATCAACAATCGCTCCGAACACAATCGCTCCGATTGTCAACAATCGCTCCGATTGTAAGACAAGGTAAAATGATAGAAACCAAGACCCAAAACCTAGATCCTTCCAAAACCAAACTTAGTGGTGCTCACAGCTGCCCCCAATTTAAAACAAAAATCCCTGTAGGACCCACATCCTGTTGGGATTTTCAATGTGGTGAAACAGGTAGAAGCTGTCGGGTAGGTGGCATCCCGGTCAACACTGACGTACAGCTCGTCCGGCAGCACCGCCCACCCCGTCCAAAACTCAATTAGCTGCTGCAGTTTAGAGGACGAAGCTAAGGAACAGACAACAAAAAAACACATTTTGCTTGAGGTGTGTGTTTGTGTGTGTCTGTGTGTGTGAATAAGTGAGAGAGAGCGCTGTAGCTATTTCTCACCTAAGCTGATGTACTGCCGCAAGTAAGCAACCACACTGCAGTAATCATCAATTTCTTCCTCTTCATCGCTGTCTGGTTCTGGCCACACAATCCGTTCTATTATCATCTGAAAGAGAACATGAATTATAAAAACACGACCATGCAAGCCCTGTACATGGTCTGTAGGCACGACAGGTTACCTCTGGCACCAGCTCTGCAGATCTGGGGAACAGGGCAGATGCCAGTTCAGGCCGTTCTTTTAACATTTCCAGGACGCGAGTGTCCTTCAGCCCTTTCCGCAACTGCACCATTTTGCCTCTCACGTCTGACAATTACCTTTAGAAAGGAGATGGCACCAGAAACCATATTTAGCAGCATACTGTATCCAAGAACACATTTACTGTACATGTAAATAGCTTTCTTCTTATTTTTATATTTGATTGGGCATTCTCATACCCCATGATGGAGGATTTGTTGTGCCAACAACCTCCTGTTGTTCTCTGTAAGATTGGGCAGGTCCCAGCTGAGGGCCAAGATGTTCACCTGGTCTACATTTTCGTGGGTCAGGACAGTCTGGCTTTCAAGCTGTTAGAAAGCAGTTATCATTGTATACAACATGGGCAGATGAAAAGAGGCAGCACAAATTGAATTGTTACACTTACAAGGCTGAAAATCTCCACAATGTCCAAATCTGGACAATCTTCCAACTGCAAGACTGCAGCATCTATGGCCCCCATGTCCTTGCTGGCCAGCAGAGGGAAAAGGCACTGGCCCATCCCACTCAAAAGTGGACCCCGATTTAAAAAAGAATGTCTGATTATTCTCCCTGCCACGCGGAACAGATCCCCCTGGAGCAATGGCAAGGAGGTGGATGGGACCAAGGGGTCTGCCGCTCCAGTAAACAGAATTGTTTTCCCACCAGTGTAGTCTAAGGTAGGGGTTTTCAAAGTGTGAGAGAGTGAGCCCCCCCTCAGAGAAAAAAATTCAGCTGAGCCCCCCCCCAAATTTTTTTTTCTAAATACCTGTGTTTTGAAAGCTACTTTAATTATTTTACACATTTTAAACATCTCTGATCATAATTTTAAAACATTTGAAACATATTTTTGAAACATTTTAAACATATTTTTTAAACATTTTAAACATATTTCTGAAACATTAAAACATCTTTGTGCGATTTTAAACACATTTCTTAACACAATTTAACAACTTTATCTAAGCATGTTTTAGCTTAACCTTTTTTAAATACATTTGAACATCTTAATCTGTGTAAACTGCCAGTTGAATCAGATCTGCCTTTTCAGTCCAGAGATTCGACTATTCGGCGGAGTTTGTTTACCGGCGTTGCTATGGTGACCTAAATTATTATAAGCAACTGAAAACTATGCCGGTTTGAAACTAAAACTGTGGTTCTGAAAAAAGTATAAATGCTATCAAAATTCCATTTCGATAGTATTGAAGATACAAGTGTGAAGATTTGTTTGATGGTTTGAACGACGGTAAACGGAATGAGTTACGATGTCTAGAAGTAGGTGCATCAGAATAGGCTGACGTCTTCAATGAAAACAGCTGAAAACGAAGCGGTATGAAACTAAAACTGTGATTCTGAAGAAATTTTAAATGATATCGAAATTCTGTTTATTATTGAAGATACAAGTGTGTAGATTTGTTAAATGGTTTGCACGAAGATAAACGGTTGAAAATTGATTTTGTTACGTTACTTCTACAGTTGAAGTACGACTGATGATTTGAATCGTCGACTTTCAGGTTTTTTTTCGGGTTTTTTTTTTTCTCACGTCGCGCCCCCCCTGAAGAACTCTGGCGCCCCACAGTTTGAAAACCACTGGTCTAAGGAGATAAACCAAGAACTGAGCTATCAGCACATCCGTATATCCACATATATTCAGAAACGTAAAACTTAACATTGACTTACCAAGGTGTAAATGTAGGCCTGTTTGGACCTTATTCAGGCATAGCGAAAATAAATATTTCTTCACACCATCCCCAATTGCACAGTCTCCTGTCATATACAAAACAATGAAAAATTCTTGAGGATTGCACATTTTAGGTGTGTTACAAGGTGTAGTAGATGTACCATACAGTACATATGTACATGTTTTGTTCAGCATGGAGAGGGGGGGGGGCTAACTTGTGGTATACAGGTAAAAGTTCAAGTGCTTTACCGAGTGCAACTGAGTAAGGAAGTCGCAGGTGAGGATGCATACATGTTTTAGTTTTTTACATACCCTTGAGTTGGACTTCAAAAGGACGGGTCCAATCAATATTTGTCTGCTTATAGAAGCCAATAATTGCTCTTTCTCTGTCCTCTTCTGTGACGTGCATGTCCAAAGTCAACTTTAAGGTTGGCTTCTGGTCGGCATCTTTGAGCAAATGGGTCTGAAACATTTTGGCTGCTGCCTTGGCATCTGGCTCCAGCTTCCATTCTAAGTATTAAACAAGTAGCATAACTCTTACATGAAATAGCGGACACACAAGAGATGGACATGCACATCTAAAATCATATGCAGTAAATCTAAGCTACAAAAAAATGAAATCAACTGGATCAATAAAGGACACATTCAACAAATCAATACAGAACCACATAAAACTGATCGTAATGTAGGGAAAGCACCTTCATTGCAAATCTCTGACACAGGCAGCTGAGGTCTGGGCAGCTGAGGTCGAGGCAGAGGACTGGGCAGCTGAGGTCGAGGCAGAGGACTGGGCAGCTGAGGTCGAGGCAGAGGACTGAGCAGCTGAGGTCGAGGCAGAGGACTGGGCAGCTGAGGTCGAGGCAGAGGACTGGGCAGAGGACTGGGCAGCTGAGGTCGAGGCAGAGGACTGGGCATCAGAGGACCGGGCAGCTGAGGTCTGGGCAGCAGAGGTTGATTGTTGATGTGAACTGTAAACACAGACAGAGGGCAAGAATAAGACAGGCAAATAAAACATTTCACAGGTTGTACAATGGTGCTATCTCTGTTCACTGTATTGCCTGGAAAAAGGAAGTGACTGGAAATGACTGGAAAAGGAAGTCCATAAGGCATTGTGTCAGGTCTGTTGTGTAGTAAAATTGTCTAATTGTTTGGATGACTACCTACATTTCACAGACATCAATGTGGTCTTGGATGCTGGCCATGTCAATCGCTTGACCACAGAACATACACTCCACCTCACACTGTGTGTGTGGCCCGGGCTCCTCTGTCTGGGAGATGGTCTGGAAAGACAAAATGAAGTGAAGAGAAAGAGTTCTGTCAGCTGGTGTGAATCAGCTGATGTGGGCTGGCTTTAGCATACTAACAGCTGATATGGTGGGCTACAATTTAATTTACAAAGCGACTTCTAGAGAATTCAAATTCTGTTGCCTGAGTGTAAAAGGGAATTACATACTACTCTACAACAGGAATTTACAACAAATACAGAGATTAGGTGCAAGATTAACCACTTGATTAGAGAATAGCAGTAGGGCAAAGGAAAAGGAAGGGAGAGTCCATGGCTACATTAACTACATAGCCTGCCAGAACTAATGCAGAATGCTCAATTTGACATACAGCACATGATGGATAGAATGGTAGATATAAACAATCATGCAAAGTAATTACAGTCTTCATAAACAAAATATTGTTACCTCAAGATCAATATCCCTTTGAAGGGGCCTGGCATACAGAATTGCCTGCCCGATATTTGCCGTACTACATAAGTAGTGTGGCGTGTATCCTTTCCTGGGACAGTCGATGGGGATGAGGCATTTTGACCTTGTAGTTCCCCTGGACCTCAGGAGCTGGTATCCCCCACAGTCCCTCAGGGCCGGATAGTTAAATAGCAGAATTGCAGTGAATTCTGTAGCAGTGCAGAATTTATCTGTAAAAGGAAATCAAGAAATCAAGTGACACAAACAATTGTTAATTGTCTGGATATACAAATGTACAACCTACCTGCCTACCCACCCAACCACCCATACACTGTCATGGACGAAAGTATTGGCTCTGTCACGCCAAATTTGTACCGGGTGCCAAATTTGTACCGGGCACGTCATCCATACGCAATCCATTCCAAACCTGCCTGGCAACAGATGATCGCGTCGTCCGTTGCGAATGACGTGAAAGGTTCATGAACATTCGCGAACCTTCAAGCTCGTTCATTCGCACTTGTCCGTTATTTGTATTGTGCTATTTCGTCCTTGACCTGCTTTAAACACTCAGTTTACTTGCTAAATTTGATTAAACAATTAAATACAATACAAATATAAAGTAAAAACAAGTGTTATCTAGCGATCCGTTTTCTGTATTATGTTATTTCGTCTTTGGCAACATGAGCGCAAATGTTTTTTGAAACCTGCCAAGTTTGTACCGGGCACGTCATGAGTTGTCCGTTGCCAGGCAACGGACAACTGATTACGTAAGGGTTGTCCGTTGCCTGGCAACGGACAACTCATGACGTGCCCGGTACAAACTTGGCACCCGGTACAAATTTGGCGTGACAGCTGTCCTCTGGCTTAACTCAATAGCTCTAGACAATTAAAACAACAATACGTTCCCCCAAATTCAACAGTTTGGACATAATGCTTTGTACTTTTACCTGGGAATGTAATTTTTTTTTCCCTCAGTCCTGCCCTCTCCAACTGAAATCGCTCCGCAGGATTAGGGACTTCCTCCTGGCGCCTTCCAGTGAGACAGAAAAACCTGTGTGTAAATGTTTTGGTTTTCGGTGTGCGACGTGGTGGTTGTGGACGGCGCTGGTGGGGGGCCTGGTATGGCATAAACATCCGTACAACCTCTCCTGCAATAAAACAACCAATGGCCATGAATATTTTCGTAGGGCTTTTACACTTTTTATACATGCTGAGATAATGCAGACATTCCTCCATACTAGTTGTAATACCTACAGGGGTGACATTGGAGGGGGGGGGGGGGGAGCCCACAGTTTAGTTTTAACAATACTTTGCTAAACTTTTCTTGTTGAAGTTATTTATTTAGTTTAATTGATTATTGATGTTTTGTTTTTTTCCACGTGTATCATATTAATATATGTAGGTGTGAACGCAGAGTTACGGTTAAACATTGAACAGTAGGGGCCAACATACCCCGGTTTGCGCGCCCTTCTCTGGTGCGATCCGGTGCAGGCATGTTGGTCGCTGACCCTACACCCCGCTGCTCATCTAGAGCTGTAGCGGCCTCCCGCAGCAGCTGCGCGACCGTCCTTTCCGCCATTTTCAGTTATTACCACGTAGTTACAGTAATCGGGCACAATGCTAGGCATAAAAAATAACGTGCCACGTGCGTGGATGATCAGCTGGTCTGACGAGGAAGTGACGTAGTTCCCGCCCAGACGCTGATTGGCTGATACGTTTGCCACTTTGCATGTTGACTTTTTGGAAAACGTTTTTGATTCCGTTTTGCTAAACGTTTTGCGGATAGAAATGTCATTTGAATATCGCAACACACGGAGCGTGGCGAAGTGGATTGCAATCACGGGGACGCTATAGCTTTTCAATTTGAATAAAAGAACTCAAAGAATTTGACAAAATGTTATTCTATTTTTATTGTTATAACTTTTGCAAATTTAATTGAGGATTGCATTGCCACTTTGCATATTAAAATACACTTTGAATAACGTATTTACAAATTACATTATAAAATTGCATAATGAATTGTCAATTGCATGATGTAATGACTTATTGAATTGCAAATTGCATTGCCATTTGAATTTTGCTACATATATGCTTCCATACATATATATATAAACTAGATGCCTCGTCCGCGGTGCTGGCCAATGGAGACGAACGTCACCACTGGCGGCCATCTTACCACAGTAAGCTGCTCACCGATAACATTGTGTTGGTAGTGATTCATGTACTTTTTAAATAACCATAACTTGCTCAATTTTCAACCGATTTTCAAACGGTTTGGTTTGTTATAAACGTCAGAGATGTAGGTATGACACTACATACTTATGAATAATTGTTAGGTTCTAAGAAAAATAGAATAATGGTCTAAAATAGGTACAAGATTTCCCTTTACATACATACATCAAGAAATGCTGCATGTTGAAATCCCCACCCTGTACAGAGATGTATTTATGTAATTATTTATAACCATGTGTTTTCATATGAAATGAACATTAAACAGAACAGATAGGTCCAATAAATACACACATGCACAAGGTATTCATGTTATATGTT
Source organism: Gadus macrocephalus (assembly GCF_031168955.1). Taxonomy (NCBI): domain Eukaryota; kingdom Metazoa; phylum Chordata; class Actinopteri; order Gadiformes; family Gadidae; genus Gadus; species Gadus macrocephalus. The sequence goes on along the minus strand of NC_082389.1, from coordinate 21,760,759 downwards.
AAATCAATATATGGGCTAGTAAAACTCAGCAATTTATTGTGTTGGTAACTTCACTCAAATCTATCTACAGTAAAGTATGCATTTAGACAAATACGATAAAATATGAATATAATATGTGCAACCTTTGTGGCTGTTCAAGACACACTGAAGGCATGATGCCACCATAGGTTTGCAGAGAACAATATACAATATGCACACTGAAGGCATGATGCCACCATAGGTTTGCAGGGAACTATTTACAATATGCACACTGAAGGCATGATGCTACCATAGGTTTGCAGAGAACTACATAAAATATGCACACTGAAGGCATGATGCTGTAAAAAGTAAATGCCCCCACATCCTGTCAAAGTCCTCACTCCTGAAGTGGTCACTACAGAGCAGTGTCCTGTCAGAGGCAGCAAAACCGTCCCTTCTTAGGGCAATTTCCCACTTTATCCTCATCGCTCTGGCTTTGGGAAACCTTAAAATAGTGAGAAATGCACCCAGATATATAAATTATTGTCAACATTTTCAATCAGTATTTAAGATTAACCACACTAAAAACAATAAAAAGGTGTCCAAAATTCCATTCAGTGATTGTGTCAAACATATTCTAAAATGCCTTGTGTCAACAACAATCTAGCAATACTATTATGTCATACTAGCCCCGCTGTTCCTGTGTAACAGGACCTGTATTGTAAATACTAATTCCACTAAGTAACTAACGCTTCCTAAAAATAAAAGAAATAATATTGTAATATCCTACAGGTGAAAGGTGTTCTATTTCATCCTTACTGACCGCCAGAGGCGGTGCATTAAGCACTGGATTTATCCGTCTCGCGCATGCGCAGTTCGAGTTCCTATACCAACAAGGTCACATGTGACCCTCGTGACACCGGATGGGCTATATAGCCCGGTGTCGACAGAGGATCTGTCCTTTAATCTTCTCGCAAAGGACGCACGTAGTAGTACGACTTGCGGATAGCGTATTCGCTTTTTGGAAAGGATCGCGCTCCAGACTGTGTGCAGCCTCGTGACCAAGGGTCGGAGCAGCGGGTGAACTCGTCCTCCAGGGGCTGTTTGTCTGTACGACGTGGAAAGGCTTCCTTGATTAGAAGCTTCCAAGTTTTGTTTAGTAACACTTTTGTTAAAAAAAAAAGAATATATATATTTTGTTCAGTCACTTACCGGTGAAGGCAGCGCTCTCGCGTCCTCTCCCGGCAACACTGCCGTGATTATTCTCACTACTCGCTACACTGTACAGCGCTAACCTACCTTGTGGGTGAGCCAGCGTGTCCGCTCCCTTCCAGCACTTGTAGCTGCTACTTGATAGCTTCCCTGTTAGAAGCAGCTCGGCTGTGTTCTGGGTTACCACATTTGTTTGGTAACACTTTTGTTTTTTCGGTCAGTCACTTACCGCTGAATGCAGCGTTCTCGCGTGCTCTCCCTGTAACACTTGTGTATTTCTTTTCAGTCACTTACCGGTGAAGGCAGCGCTCTCGCGTCCTCTCCCTGTAACACTTGTGTATTTCTTTTCAGTCACTTACCGGTGAAGGCAGCGCTCTCGCGCCCTCTCCCTGTAACACTTGTGTATTTCTTTTCAGTCACTTACCGGTGAAGGCAGCGCTCTCGCGTCCTCTCCCGGTAACACTGCTGTATATTTGAGAGTGTAATTATTTTCAGTCACTTGCTGGTGAAGACTGCGCTCTCGCGTCCTCTCCCGGTAACACTGTCTTGTGTTTTCTTGAGTTAGTAGCTTACTGGTGAAGGCAGTGCTCCCTCTCCCAGTGTTCTGCTGATGGCTGATACGTGTGGCGCCTGTGTGGCCCTCCTTGAGCCTGACGATGGCCATGATCGCTGCCCCTCTTGCCTCGGCTTCGAGCATTTGAGGGAGGGCCTTACCGAGAGGGCCTGTATGAACTGCGGCTCCATGCCCTTGGCACTCTGGCTAGGCTCGCTGCGGTGGAACATCCGACAGCCGTAGACCTTCCATCAATGGCGCCACTTCCTCCTGCTCAGCCCGACCGTTCCTGGCGTCGGGGTAGAGCAGTGCCCCCCCCCCAGGAAAAGGGCTAGGGACGAGCTAGCATCCAAGGTGGATCGCTTGTCGTCCGACATGGTGAGGATACAGGAACTCCTCCTGACCCTGCAACCTGGGGCGGGTGGCGCAGTGGCTGGCATCCAGTCTGAACCTTCCTTGGGGGATGTGCCGAGCACGGACGATGTCCTGTCGCTGGCGGCATCAGCTAACCTCTTCAGTGAGGGTGTCACGGGGGAGGAAGCCTCGAACATTTTTGGGGAGGCCTCTCCTCTGCTCAGAGCTCTGGGCACAGCACAGAGGGTAACCCCATGGGGACCGTCATCAGTACGGCCCTGGCTCGCCTGGGGCTCGATGTTCCTCAGTCAGACGTGGCTCAGCCTCGCGCCTTTTTCTTTTTTGGTTGGCTCAGTCGTCCCTGACGGAGGCATGCAGGAAGGCCCTCAGAGCCGTGCCAGTGGTACCAGGGGAGCTGTTTGGGTCAGCTGCCCTGGAGACGCTGGAACGAGCTGCCCAAGCTAGGCAAACCAACCTGCAATTGTCGGGTCTTCACAGGAGTGTGTCCGCTCCTGGCAGGCCTAGAGCCCCCCCGGCTGCCCCCCGGGGCCGCTCCCAGCCACGCTCTTACCCAGCGAGAGATGAGGGCCTACGTAGGTCTCGGAGGCCCGCCCAGCAGCCCGCTGATAACTTTCGCGCCCCCGCCCGCCCATCGCCCGCCCATCGCCCGGGCAGCCTCGGGCCGCGGAGCCTCACCGGTACCCTGTGGTAGAAATTAAGGAGTATATTCTATGGTAAACCATGATTATTATGAGGTCTGTGTGTCTAATAGTAGAGAAACACACGGGGCCTGGGTGTCTGGGTTCAGAACAGATGGTTGGGCCCCTAAAAGGAGCAGGACGCTACGGGGATAAGGCATGCTGACCTTAGCCTAGTGTTTTGGGCTATCTTTGTTGACCATTTGCGGACCAATTGCTGACTGTTCAGGTTAAGATGGATTTATGACTGAATGGAGGCAGACACTTCAAGGAGAAGCTGCTCTGTTTGTGTGTATAAAAAGACGCCGCAGTCTGTGAACCGCAGTGACTCTATAGATCCACTCAGGCTGTTGTCGTTGTTGTTTTTCTGCACGATAAAGTCTTTTGTCAATTCTTGCTCCGGACCCCTCGATTTCTTTTGCACTCTCTCTCTTAAATTAGTCTAAGTGTTTTATATCTCGATTAATCTCCGACATAATTGGCGTCACGAACAGGATGAAATAGGGACTCGTCAGCTGCCGGGCCAGAGGACGGGACGCGAACGGATCATACGACCAGAGCTCAAGGGTAAGTTGTCTTGCCATATATAGGATAGAGTCGTTTGATCTGTTCTCAGTGGCGGAGCCAGGGGGTGGCCGGGGGTGGCCACGGCCACCCCCCGTAGAATCTCGGCCACCCCATTGGCCACCCCAAGCACCGGATCACAGCGGTCAAAAGTTTTGACGGCTGTGGAAAAATGCGGAACCTTTCTCGCACCGCTTGTACACTGACGGACCCTTTAGCCGCGCGCAGCGCGCACACGTCCTGTATTTGAATTAAACGGCTCAAGCATGCCCTGAATGCCTGTTACCACCTGACGCTTCGACCGGCACCTGCGGCTAAGTGAAGAAACCCAAAACAGAAAGGTATGATATCATAATGGATGTTGTTTTTGTCTTCTAATAACTGACTATCCCACCCATGACTATCTATTTTGCGAAGTTTAGAAGCAAGGTAGATCGGAGGAGAACATAGTAAACTGTTAAAATTGCTATGCTATGCTGTATTTGATAACTACGTTGCGAGATTGTGTACAGTGTTTTAATATAATCTCTCTCTAGTCTCTACACGTATTTGTTTTTGCAACTTCGGATCGACTTTCGATCTAGTTATTTGCTGTTAACTGCTATTGTTGCCAGAACGTGTTATGATTGTGTCAGGTATATACAGTATTTATGCTGCATTTTGGATAAGTGTCATTAAAGAGGGAAAAATAATGAAGAGGAAGAAGGCAGACATAGCGTCCTTCTTCAGGGCAAGTGGAAAGAAGTCAGCTAAGGCAAAGAATGAGGGTGAGATGGAGAAAAAACAGGCAGAGAGCGAGGATGAGGAGCCCCCAGAGAGCAGCAACTTAAATGGACCTCCAGGTATACAGTATAGAGACTCACATATAATACAGCTTGGTATGAGGTTATCTTATTTACAATTGGCTTAAAGTTTGTCTATTCATATACAGGTCAGGTTGAAAGTGCATTGTAAAACATATCAGTTCGTTTTTTCAGTACATTAAAGTATGGCATATTTGTATTTGCTACCCAGAGACACTTTCACTCATATTATACTTTAGCTTATAGTGTGTTTGTTAAACACTATATAGCATGCATTATAAAACCTTTAGGAAAATTACCTGTACACCTTATTGTAATTATTTTTGATGTTTCTGAAAGATTGATCGAGAGCAGGACAGAAGAGTCCTCCCTGAGGAGTGGCCCCAGTGGATCCCCAGGTAAATTGTCAATCTTACATTGAATGTTGTACTCTACTGCTAACTTTTCATCGATATTGTCCACAAGTTTATATTGTATATGTTTAATGCTGTAGAAAATTAATTGTATCTTTTGTATCTGTGGATAGTGTAACTTGGATAGTGGATCATTACACCTTGTGGAAAATACTTTAAACACCTATTAATGTTTTTAATATATATATTTAGATTCCCACAGAAGATTCAGACAGCGAGAGAGAGGAGCCTCCAACAACGAGTGGCGGCCCAAGGTACCTCCAGGTATACTCACTCTTTCACACATACTGGACACTTTAATTCCACTTCAGTTTTGCCCAATCTGATACAGTGGCCTGATAATTCATAAACAGGTATGAGTCATACCAGTCACCGTCCTCAACTGGAGTAGAGTTGGATGAATGGCCTCAAATCTATAACGTTTTAAGAAGATTATAGTGTTCAAATAATCCATTAGATGTAACATGGGATAGTACCCTCCAATGTATGAGTTTATCTTGATTGTTATTAATCTCTGCTGTAATTTAATAATTGAATATGCCTTTTTTTCCATTTTCAAATAGACATTTCCAAATCAAGAACCGATAGATCTTTAAGGACAGTCATTGAAGTGTTCAGTTTTAATGATATGTCACTGTTTGGATTCTCTGTCTGATATGTGTAAATGTGGCTCAAACTTGAAACTAATCTTGCAGAGTCCACCTAATACCCATTGTGAATATGATGACACTGCTTATTTAAACAGGCTGTTAATGCTTGTCATATTTACATTTGTTGGAATTCAGCTAATTGTATTCAGGATGTTATTTTATTTATTTTCATATTTCTATGCATTAGCTCAGTATTTTATACTTTTTGTTATTTAAAGATAAATCCGTATTGTGATCAGACTTGATTAAAAAAACATTGCACTTCTAATTTTGTATCCTTGTTTTGTATTCCTGATGATACACTGAGAGAATTGACTTGGCTTGTCGCCATAAACTGAGGACATCTCTATTATAAAATAGAATACCTTGCTGTCAATGCATATCTGTACAACCATTGTTCTACTCAGTCGTACAATTCAAATAAAAACACAAATAGCAATCGGTAAATCAACACAGTTTAAAAACAAGTATGAATACAGAATAAGTGTATATTATTTTTTAAGTTTTAGCTTCTTTGTTACTTTGCCTTTAGGTATAAGAACAATTTAAATATATTGAATACTTTTCTATTGCACCTTCATCTGAATTCCGAATAATGTTGAGATGTTTGCTGTATGTGTCTTAAATAGCTCTGCATCTCCTGGTGAGACACATGCTTGCCACCCAAAAATTATCACTGGCCCCATCCTGGCCACCCCAATGGAAATTTCCTGGCTCCGCCACTGTCTGTTCTTGCCCCGTCTGAACGCCGAGCAGCAGGTAAAGTGTCTCTTCGATCAAACGAACCAAAATTATAGATAAATGAGCGAGTGAGAGATACGGGGGCTCCGGGAGAGATTGACGTGCGCGCACATATGCCATAACGCGTTCTGTGGTTCTAAATAACCAAGACGCTTTGTGGCTCCCTATTTTTGATAAGAGATGTTGATATTTGGTGTTTTGGTATTTTGTTTAAATAGGCCTTCTGTAAAGTCCTGTGGCTGTCTTCTGAAGGAAGGAAGGACAGTGCAGTGTTTTGTTTAAATAGGCTTTCTGTAAAGTCCTGTGGCTGTCTTCTGGAAGAAGGAAGGACAGTGCAGGTCCGCAGGTCGGTTGAAGTAGGCCTACCTGTTGGATGACTGAGAGTATCCCAGAAAGCTGGGTTGGAATTCATTGCCGTTGATGAATTCATTTTTATTTGAGAAGGGCTTCCGTGGGATACCGACGGGTGAATTTTAGATTCTTTGCTTGGACCAGTTGGACTGCAGAAAAGGGGGGATTTTTAGATTCTTTGCTTGGACCAGTTGGACTGCAGAAAAGGGGGGATTTCTAATTCCGGTCTTGGTATCTTGAGAAAACGGGCTTCTCGCACTTTGGAATAGATACGTTTCTTGGTTGGAGTACCGCATGAGTTGGTATTTTGAGGAGTTTCTTGTTTGTTCGTGATCTGGTCGAGTGTGTATGTGATTAGCCATTATTTTGAAGGAATAGACTAGTTGTGCGAAGCATCGTTTGTATGGGTTTAATGCCCTAAACGTGATTCAATTAAGCTGCAGATATTAGATCTGGAGGTGGGGCCAGTCTTTAATTCTGATCTTGGTGCTTTGTGGCAATCATTCTTGTTTGAAATTCTGGTTGATTCATTATCCATCCGACTGTTCATGTTTTAATCAAAAGACCAGTTTCGGCACTCGGTCGACTTTTTCTTTGTAATTAATTACAAACAATTCGGACATTTTTCAATATAAGATAAAGAAATTGTATGAACCGGCTTATTGTCTGTATTTAAGTCGTGTTAGGATTAAGTTACCTCGGAGGTTTTTACGACCCGGTTCATTTTTTTGTTGTTGATTCTGTCATAAATAAATTAGGCGGACAGAGAATAGTTAATTTGTTTAAAATAGTTGATAATCATAAATAAATTAGACGGATAGAAAATAGTTAATTTGTTGAAGTACTGAATAAATGTGTAAATCTTCTTTGACTTAAACTTCATCGCGCTGACTCTAACTGCACGTGCACGAGCAAACACACAGGGGACGAGCAGGAGCCTGCAGGCCAGGGTTAAAGATAGCAGTGAAGGGTGGGGGCCACATTCCAATCTTCAGGAGGGAGACGAGCGCTTGGGAAGAGTTCACATTTGTAACTTAGAGATAGTAAAGTATAGAAAATAACTAGTAGAATAAACTCAAATAAATTTTATTAATAATAAAGTAATAAAGTAATAATTAAAAATGGCACCAACAGCGGTAGAGATTTTGAGTAGAGACCGTCTATTGCTCAAAGGTGAGATGAAAAAGATCTCTGAGAATTGGGAAGAAAGGACAGAAGCAGCAGGTACTATATGGCCCATGGGAGGGACTTTTGATCCAATAATGTATCGGGACATGGAGGTAGTGATAAGGAACTACATAGATAACAGAAGTGGAAAAACGGCCTCAGCAAAGAGGGACGGGGAAAAGTTAGTACTAGCTTTGTTCTTAGAGGAAGGAGAGAGATGGCGAACATTACAGAGAGTGGCGGGAGAAATAATAGCTAATAACAACAAGGCTCAACCATTGCCTCTGAAGGTTGAGCCACCGCCGTACAAACCAACTAACATATATCCGCTGGTAACAGGCAATGTGGAATTTAAAGGGGAAGTCACACTAGATGAAGGAGATAATGAATGTAACACACAAGGGAGGGTCAGTGGGGACCCAGGCACAGAGGTGCCTGGCTGCAGTACAGCAGTACTAAGCCCCACACCACTCGAGTTAGATGAGAAACTAAGGAAATCACAAAGAGGAAAAAAGGCACCGGACACCGTCCCAGGAATTTTTCCTATTTTAGTCAAAGGACAACAGGTCCACTATCAACCGTGGGGCTCACAGGACTTAGAGGGAGTCATTTCTAAACTCCCTAACATAATTAACGGGGCGTCTAAATGGATTAGAACATTTGAGAAGCTCACAGTGGGAAAGCTAATTGCAGTGGGTGACCTGAAAGCTCTGTTGACAAGAGTATTGGGGTTATCCAAGATGGAGTTTGTACTGAGGAATGGAGGGTTGAATATACTGGATGGAAAGTATGATGAGTCTACACTTGATCATTACAGAGGGGCGTTGTGGGCCACACTCAGGAGGGAGTTCCCGGTCCACATGGATCCTAAAGACATGAGAGGTCTCCCCATTGGTGACACAGAGAACCCTGCATCCTACCTGCAGGCCCAAGTAGACAGATGGCGCATGGAGACGGATGAGGATCCTGAGATCCATCCGGTGTTCTCTGTCATGTTTAGAAATTCTGTGATAGAGACACTTCCCAGCCAAATCAAAGCCAAGCTAGAGGATGTGGTTGGACTGTCTACATCAGGATCTCATAGAAATTTTAATGGGCATTTAGTTCATGCAGTGGATGAATATCGTCAGAATAAACAAAGAATACAGGAACAAAGCAAAGAGGTCCAGAGGAAGCTATATCAGCTTCAGCTGGAAGATCTCACAAGGAAGGAAAGAGATAAGAGACGGGCAGGTGTTTTAGAACCAGCTGCAGTAAATTCGCAAGCCGCCCAGCAGGGCGCACTTCAAAACCAATATCCACGATTGGCATTTTCTCTCCCAGTACAACAGCCTCAGAGCCAACTGTCACCTACTCCACCTGTTACACATGTACACATCCATAATTATGGGAACCCCACAAATAAAAATAGACAGAATCAGGGGCCCCGAGGACAGTTTAGAAACAATCAACAACCAGGATCCCAAGGACAACGCAGAGGTCCTTTAATATGTTATGGGTGCAACCAGGAAGGACATATTAAGAAAGATTGTTTAACTAACCCTTTTCCACCACAGCAAGGACAGGGTAACAGCGACCAGGGACAGGCGGGTCCCTTTGTAGGTCAGGGATACTAGGGGTGCCCAGAGAATCCACAGGGGGAGGGTCAGCTTGTAGCAATCACAAAACAAGCTGATGAGGAACCAATACTGCAGGTTCTGATAAAGTATAGAGGCACGCCAATGATGGCCCACACTGGAGCCACTTACACTTGCGTAGGTCCAAATTATGCCTCTCACCTCCCCCTGGCAGGAAAATTCACCAGAACTTTGGGATTCTCGGAGCACACGCAGTTAATACCTATGACAGCTCCAAGGATGACAGTCTGTGAATTCTTATTTTAAGTTGTATATGTGAGCGAATGAGTGAGTGAGTGAGTGAGCGAATGAGTGAGTGAGTGAGTGAGTGAGTGAGTGAGTGAGTGAGTGAGTGAGTGAGTGAGTGAGTGAGTGAGTGAGTGAGTGAGTGAGTGAGAAAGAGTTACATTGAGTTGAGTTAGAGGGGTCAGATGAAGTGATTTGTGAAGAGTGAGACAGAGAAGAGGAAGAGTGTGTGGATTTGGCAACGAGAAGTGACGATGAGATTGGAGAAGGCTTTCCGGTTAGAATTTTCTTTGGGGAGATTCATATCTTTCGATGGCCTTTTTAAGATTAATAAATCTAGTTTTGGAGAGTGTCCAAAAAACGAATAAACCAGAAAGGAAAGGAAAGGATTACTGAAAGTGAAAATGGTTATGGAGATTTGTGAAAGCAAAGGAAGTAGGTAAGGAGAGGTAAAGAGAGTTAGAGAGAAGGAACGTAAGTGAGGAAAATCCGCCGGTGGGGGCTGGACAGAGAGACAACAGAGAGAAAGAGATTGAATTTGCATTGTGCCTAATAGATTATTTGTGCGTTTGGATGTACTCTGTAATTGGTTCCTGAATGTAACCCTTGTCCACTGTTTTAGAAAAAACATAGAACCACCACTGGGATGGGTGATTCTGTGGTTCTTGGAGACTCTCCATCGCGTCGGAACATCATGTGGTATATATCATTACATCTTGGTACACAGAGCACTGGTGAGACAACGGGTTGGATCAGAGAGAGAAGGTGTTTGGAGAAGGGAGAGGAATGTATAGAAAGCAAAAAGGGCGGACACGGACCGACCCGGAGATAATAAATCAGAGGAGAGGTGGATGGGGGTCGGTTTAGCTCAGGAAGTAGAAGGTGTCTTGTAACCGAAAGGTTGCTAGTTCGATCCCCATCTCTCCTAGCTGAGTGTTGATGTGTCCCTGAGCAAGTTACATGGTGATTACAGGATTTAGGAATAATTATTTAGACTCCAAAACATGAGCAATTAGCATTAAAAAATTGTCTGCACACCACACTCCACAGGAGTCAATGGGTTCAATGGCGCCAGGGTAAAGTGACTCATCAAAAGAGGAGCAGACCCAACCCATGGACTCTGCGTGGATAGGTGGATGTTATTTTGGTGCTTGGACCTGACGAGGTCTAGGTGCCAAGATAACAACACAAATAAAATATTTCCTTTGAGATTATGATAAGTAATAGACAATTTATTAAAAATGATCTTATAATTTAGAAAAAACAATCGGCAATACTTAAAAATTAGACCAAATAAGTATGATAAAACGTTATCCAAATTTCTAATTTAGGTTATCCACAATGACAAATGTCATTTAAAATAAATAAGTAAAATAAAATAAGAAAGGGTGTGTGCGAGCCTGTTCTCGTGTGTGTGTCAGGGCTGCCGAGGTAGGGGAGAATCCTCTCCTACTCCGAGTGACTGAGTACACAAGGGAATACCCAAGCACACTTCAGATAAAACAATATGGTTAATTAGTAAATAGAAACAATGTATCAATTCAGTGTTCAATAAACTAGTTAAGATCAACATAGAGGGTTTGGGTTTGGTATAGTAGTGAATCAAAATATGGAAAACACTAAATGCAAGCAATAGGTAGAATAAAAGGTTTAATTAGGTTGTCCAATTTAAAATAGATAGTGAAGGGCAATCGGGTAGGATTATGAAGACAATTGTGATTTTGAGTAACGGTTAAGAGAGAAGTGAGTCGCCCAATATTGAAAATGCAAGTTTTAATATTGTGATTTTTGTTTTCTTTCACATCTCCCTAGTAAAGGACAGTAGGTGAATTGACGCTACATCTGCTGGGAAGGAGTCATACATGCTATGTTGTCAAATTGGATTCGGAAGTAGTGGGTTTGCCTTCAAAATGCCACTAATGCTGCTGCAACACTTTAATAATTTTAACTCTGATAAATTATCTTTTGTTTTATAGTCGCCCTGATGTGTATTCATGACGCACACATATGACTGCATAAGGCAGATGCGGCTGAAGACTCTGTCTCCATCCCTCCACTTTGCGATCTATACCACCATATAGGTGGGGATTGATCGTATCCCAGGTACGGCATCCTGCAATAAGCCAGTATGGAAGGCTGGTTAGCCAACGACGGGTAAGATCCCACCTTGAAGCCCGGGACAACCTAAATCAGGCACAGTCACGATTAATTGGCAGAGTCACTGTGAGCACTGGCTCACTTGATCATGGAGTGACGGACTGCAACCATCATAGGAAAAGCCGGCTGATGAAAGGTGGAGGGGGAGCAGGAGTCAGATATGTCAGCTCTGGCAGCAGAGGTGGTCTTGAAACGGGGCATGCCGCGTTTTATTTCGTTTTATTTTACCTTTGTGGTATAGAAGGCCACATGTACGTTTTTTCGGTTTAGTGCATGACTTTGGAACAGCGTGGTTTCAGGCGGCTGATGGTAAACCCACCCATATTGGGCTTTGGATTTGGACATACTGGTTTCGATTTCCCTTCCCAAAAGATTGGTTTCAGATTGGTTTTCACAAATTAGCTCAGGCGATAGGGCAGTGTTTATTCAGAAAACACTCAAACAAGTGATTTAACATCTGCATGTCAAACAAAGATTAGGCTATGTCTACATTCCTCAAACCACAAGGTATGGTGGAGAGAGGAATGGGACGCTTAAGACAAAGATTAAAGGACTAATGCACTACGACTGACACTAATGAGTTATCGCATGAAAACTAACCAAGCGACGCATCTAACCCCGCATGAAATGTTTATGGGTCGACCCATGCCTTCACCTGTCATTCGAGGGCCTCACAAAGGACCTCCATTGGAACAATTGGAAACTGAGTTAAGACGCTATTTGGGACAACTAACTGGCATACACAGGCTTATTTTTCAACAAGAGAAAGACAGAGTTCCAGAGTTGGAGAAGGAGCCACCAAGGGGGGTGGAGCCAGGTGACCAAGTGTATCTCAGGATGTTCAGGAGAAAGTGGAATTAGCCCAGGAGAGAAGGACCATACAAAGTCACCAACGCAACACCAACAGCCATCCAAGTGGAAGGAAGTGCCACGTGGTATCATCTCAACCACTGCACAAAAGCCGCTCAACCCAAGTCCAGGGATGAGTGTGAGGAGGAGGAGCCAGACGCAGACACACCTGGGGCTGACCAGCCGCCCCAGGACCAGATCCAGTTGAGCCAAGAGATTCAGCAACATGATGTTGCTGAAAATGGGGAGCCTGTTTCTGATCCTTTACGGGTTGTGCCAGATTCCGCTGGCACAAGCACAGACCCCGAGGAAGGATGAAACCACGGAGACAACACAGACCTGGAAGAGCCAGGAATCAGGGGCTGGTACTGAAGGAAGCCTAAGAGAAACACAGGACAATCCGGCCCCAACTCACTCAGGAATAGTCAACAAGAAAGGGAAAATAGTCTTATATGCTCAGATACCACCGCGAGACCAAATTAATGAATTTGTGTTTACTGTTATGTCGGATAACCAACCGTTATGTGCATTAACCTTCCACCAGAATCGTGAACATGTGCACAGGAAAAATCGGTGTGAAGTAAATATCCAATTTAATCCAATGAAATGGTGTTTAACAGTAACGTCAAGAATACATAGGGCTATAACAGAAAGTATCTGGTTAAACATTTGATAGATCTTTTTGCCTTAAACAGGTTTAAAATCCTGAGAATTATACAGGTTGAGATTCCTGAACATGCTTAAAGGTTTTTAATGATGATCAAATGTAGTGCAAAATATGGCCTAAACGACTGTTATGTTTTTGTTGTGATCTTATCTTACAAAAAAGGGGGGATGTGTGGTAGAAATTAAGGAGTATATTCTATGGTAAACCATGATTATTATGAGGTCTGTGTGTCTAATAGTAGAGAAACACATGGGGCCTGGGTGTCTGGGTTCAGAACAGATGGTTGGGCCCCTAAAAGGAGCAGGACGCTACGGGGATAAGGCATGCTGACCTTAGCCTAGTGTTTTGGGCTATCTTTGTTGACCATTTGCTGACCAATTGCTGACTGTTCAGGTTAAGATGGATTTATGACTGAATGGAGGCAGACACTTCAAGGAGAAGCTGCTCTGTTTGTGTGTATAAAAAGACGCCGCAGTCTGTGAACCGCAGTGACTCTATAGATCCACTCAGGCTGTTGTCGTTGTTGTTTTTCTGCACGATAAAGTCTTTTGTCAATTCTTGCTCCGGACCCCTCGATTTCTTTTGCACTCTCTCTCTTAAATTAGTCTAAGTGTTTTATATCTCGATTAATCTCCGACAACCCCTCCAGAGTCGACAGAGGCCTGGGGGCCAGGCGCTAGGACCACTTATTCAGTTTCTTCAGCTTTTGGGCAAGCTGGCAGCTGCTTGAGCTGTGGTGCCTCTGGGCTTACTGTCTCTGCGCCCACTCCAAATGTGGTTGAACAGCCTGCACCCAGATGCCAAGTGGCACAGGCAGAGGAGGGTCAAGGTGACCTTGCAGTGTTTCGTCTCTCTGGCTCCATGGAGAGAGAGGGCGTATCTGGAGGCAGGCGTGGCCATGGGCGCAATTCCGGCACGCCGGGAGTTGGTGACAACCGAAGCCTGCCTCTCGGGATGGGGCGCAGTGTGGCAGGGCAGGACTGCGCAGGGACGGTGGTCTGGCCGGGACGTTGCACAACACATCAATGTGCTGGAACTCCGGGCTGTGCAGCTGGCACTGGCCAGCTTTCTGCCCCATTTGACAGGCCGGCATGTCCTGGTCCGGTCGGACAACATGGCCACGGTTTCCCAGGTGAACCACCAGGGGGGCACCAGGTCGGCACGGCTTCTCCGGGTATCCCAGAGCCTATTGACTTGGGCTTCTCCCCGTCTGGCCAGCCTACGGGCAGTCTATTTGCCGGGGGCCCAGAATCGGGCGGCAGACTTCCTCTCCCGACGGAAGCCTCCACCGGGGGAATGGCGGCTTCACCCCGAGGTGGTGGAGTCAATGTGGGGCCTCTTCGGCAGGGCAGAGGTGGACCTCTTTGCCTCGGAGGAGTCGGCGCATTGCCCCCTCTGGTTCTCCTGGGCAGAAGCGTCCAGCCCTTTAGGGCAGGACGCATTGGCGCACGATTGGCCGGACAGGCCTCTCTATGCGTACCCACCATTGCCTCTGGTCCTACCGACACTCCAGAGGGTCCTTTTGCAGGGCCACCGGCTCCTTGTGGTGGCCCCCTTTTGGCCGGGGAGGCTCTGGTATCCACTGCTGCTCAGGCTCTGCTGCAGCTCGCCATGGCACCTCCCCGACAGGAGGGATCTCCTGTCCCAGCTGGGGGGTCAGATCTGGCATCCCGACCCCTCTCGCCTACAGCTCTGGGCTTGGCCACTGCAGGGCCCGACCCTGCAGTGGCCCTGCTGAGGGAGTGCACTGCGGCTGTCAGGGGTACTGTCATGAGTGCCAGGGCACCGTCGACCAGGTTACAGTACAGTAACAAATGGAAGCTGTTCTCTGCGGCTAGGGCCGTGGACCCAGTGCACTGCGCTGTGTCCACCGTGCTGGAATTCCTGCAGTTCCTTCTGGATAGTGGCCGGGCGCACTCTACCTTGAGGGTCTATGTCGCTGCTATCTCCTCCCTACATGATAGGGTTGACAGCGCCACGGTAGGATGTCACAGGTTAGTGTCCCTCTTTCTTAGAGGGGCTTTGAGGTTGCGTCCCCCTACAGCCATGAGGTCTCCAGCATGGGACCTGCCGCTGGTGCTGGAAGCCTTGTCATCGCCTCCCTTCGAGCCTTTGGGTCAAGGGGGGTTGAAGTGGCTGTCCATGAAGGCTGCCTTTTTACTCGCCATAACCTCTGCCAAGCGGGTCGGGGAGTTGCATGCCCTATCAGTGAGTGATACATGCCTGAGGTGGAACTCTGATGGCTCGGGTGTCACTCTCTGGCCGAATTTTGCGTTCCTGCCAAAGGTGCTTCCACGCAATCACCTTAACCAGCCCATCCAGTTGGCACTTTGACCCCCCATCTGGGGAGGGTGGGTCTGAGCTGCTGTGCCCGGTGCGGGCCCTTAGGTCTTATATTTCTGCTACCGCCGGTATTCGCCAGTCGGAGCAGCTTTTTGTTTGCCATGGTGGCCCTAACAGGGGTCGTGCTTTAACTAAGCAGAGGCTGTCCCACTGGATTGTGGAGACCATAATGCATGCCTATGGGGCCAGTGGCCGCCCCCCGCCATCCAGGGTGAGGTGTCACTCAACCAGGAGCGTCTCAACATCATGGGCTGCCCTGAGAGGGGTGCCCCTGGGGACCATCTGTGCTGCGGCGTCATGGGCGTCGCCTAGCACATTCTCCAGGTTCTACCGGGTCAGCGTTGCCACTCCCCATCCAATGGGCGTGGTCCTGAGGCAAAGCTCTGCTGTCTCTGGTCAGTAGGGTGAGCGCTTTGATTCTTCGTGACGTTGTTGGTATTGGCCATCCAGTGCTTAATGCACCGCCTCTGGCGGTCAGTAAGGATGAAATAGAACGCAGAGTTACGTATGTAACTCCGGTTCTATGAATCCTGGATGACCGCCAGAGTTACAGGTAACTCAGAAGTCTCGTGGTTTGCGAGAAGATTCTGGGAACAGATCCTCTGTCGACACTGGGCTATATAGCCCATCCGGTGTCACGAGGGTCACATGTGACCTTGTTGGTATAGGTACTCGAACTGCGCATGCGCGAGACGAATAAATCCAGTGCTTAATGCACTGCCTCTGGCGGTCATACTGGATTCATAGAACCGGAGTTACATACGTAACTCTGCGATCCCAAGGGTTCTAGTTTCGAGAGTTGGCAGATTAACGCATCCGTAGGCTGCACAAAAGTCTGGCATCTTCACTTGTCAGCAATTTCCTGTAGAATTCATAATTTAAGACAAACAAACCCGATTGGAAATCATGTGCAACTTCAGTTTAAGCATGTTCAACTAAAATTATATTGAAAATAGCAATTCTGCCTCTCCCTTCGATGTAAAATTACTGGGTAGTAGCCTACCCGTGATACACAACTAAGCTGCACGATTAAGTCGTTTTTCGAAGAGAAAAGCTGCAATTTAAATATGTTCAAGCATCCAGAAATATAACCACGTTAATAACGTTTGTAAGAAACCCAACCGTTTGTAAATCTGTCAAGATTTCAGCGAGATAAGAGTATTAGCGTTTGTGCAGATCACTGACTTACGTCCGCTACAACAGATTCCACCAGAAAGCTTTACTGTGGTAAGATGGCGGCCTATGGTGACGTTCTAGACGCCGCCGTAAGGCATCTAGTTAATATATATATCTATGGTGACAGCGCCCTAGCGCGCTCTATTGACCCACCCAGAGCTATAGAGAGAGAATGACCACCGTAGCATATTTAAACACAATTCAAATTGTGCAGAGAATTATTTCCATTGGTCATTCTGACCGGGGACATTTAGTATTTTCGGTCCTCCTCATTTTTTCCAGTCAATGACACCGAACCCCTTCTTCTTCGCACGGCTGTCAACATCCGGAACATTCGCTAGTTAGATTTTCTCAAACAGAAGTTTCAAAATAAGATCAAGTAGTAAGTACGGGTAGCATAGAACTAACGTTAGCCAAGTGGGGGCTCCATGATTGCTAAATCTAATAAGAGAGGTAAAATTGCCATTAAGGAAGCAAAGCATAGTATGCCTTGCGACTGTGCTTCGCAGTATGCCTTGCGAAACCGAGTATGCCTTTGGAAACACCTCGTTATTGGTCTATGAAACACTACCAGGAACGCCTAAAGGGCGTTCTTGTGTCACGATGACGGAAACGCCCAAGCCTGAGCGGCCCCTTCTCGAGGCCTCCGGGAGAAAACGCCACTGTTGTAGGGCTAATACATGATCACTAAGTACAACCTACAATTATAGAATGTCAAAAGTAGATGATTAATTTGAAGGATGTGGTGTTTGAATATGTTGTGTCATTGTCCCTGATTCAATGAGAATCTGTTATCAGGCCGTAAACCAACAGACCTAGCCAACAATAGGCCATTGGATATAAGCATCTGTCTTGGACTAGTGACTGAAATCACCCAAAAAATAATAAATTGCATAACTGAATATTGTGTTGTTCTCAGCATGGAAAAGGAACACAGAGCCGAAAGGAAAAAGCCAACTGGCCATGTTTCAACCTTTTGAGCACTAAAGTAAGCCCAGCTTTGGCCTGTGAGTGGCCCTAAAGATTTCAAGTCGGGCCCCAAAAGTCGAAAGCCATAACCGTAATACCGCATGAATATACACAGATCGTTCTTGCTGCATGTATTCACGCCATCACACTTAATGAGGGTGATATCTGAAGCAATGATGCTGCTGGAGGTGTTTTAACGACTGCATTAGCTCACTCTCTTACTAGCTAGTGGCTACTGACGTTTATGTTTGTACACGGTTCGGTATGCGCTGTACTCACACTCGTGGTTGGTTCAACTTTTAAGTGTTGAACCGTGACTTTTACCGAATTATTCTGTGTCTTTATTGACTTCCAATGCAAGTAATGTTGTTGTAAACTTAATGAGACACCGTGATAGGAGCGTACAACTCATGCCGTTTTATTCTCTTTTCACAATTTTTTCTCAATACGCCATCACTCACAGACTTAGGCTGAATCCGAATACTTAGTACATACTATTTCTGTTCAGTGTCTACTACTTGACGGTACTACACTTGACAGTGTAGTACGGTCTACAGCTATGCGTAGAACGCCTCAGAATGCTTCCGAACATCGCCGAAACTCCACCGGATGTTTGGAGATGACGTATCTCCCCTCAGGTGCCGGTAAAATTACCTTGATAAGTTACCTGTTTTCCGTCTTGTCATCGTTGCTATTAAATTAAAAATGTCTCTTTTTACTTAATTACTTACTTTACTATTTTACTCTTTTTAATGTCTCTTTTTTTCGCCGCTTTCTACCATAGATATACATAGAACATATATGTTCTATATTATATCTATGCTTTCTACAACGTCTTTCTGGTGGCGTCGGGTCAGCCATCTCTTCTTCGTTCGTTACCAGACTCCGGTTGCATTGTGGGATAGCGTAGTGAACTCCGTGGTTTACTTTGGCGGTAGTACGCATTCGGAAACGTCTTCCGTACTACACAATGCGTACTGAGCATTCGGACGCGCTATATTTTTGGCGTACTACAAAATGCATACTATATAGTAGTCAAGTATGAGTATTCGGATTCAGCCTTAGTTTCTTGTAGGCTACCAGAAATCAAAATTGCATGAGTATGCTTCAGACCCAAGCAGTGGTCCAATCGATGTATGTGGTAAAGACTCCATTAATTAATATAAATTGAATATGTTTTATTACAGAGACTCAGAGAGAGAGTATCAAACAGCGACGATGGACAGGAAGACATTGTTTTCTTTGCGGACTCAACTGACCCCTGCTTCCATCATGATGGCGGACAGGGAGTCCTACACCGAGGTGACCAGGCTCGTCCCCGCCCCCCCTACTGAGGCCAAGCCCCCGGGCCAAAACCCCCGCTACCCTCGTGGGTCTAGGCTGCCCCACCTGGTGGCAGCAACGACAGGATCGTCCTCCGCCCCCCTACTGAGGCCAAGCCCCCGGGCCATAACCCCCGCTACCTTCGTGGGTCTAGGCTGCCCTGGTTGGCTGTGGCTGAGGAGGCTTACGGCCAGGAAGCCTGGATCACGGCGGCCCACTCCGACACCGTGTCCCCCCGTGCACGGGCTCTGGGTGCCGCCTCGAGCCAGGAGACTTCCCCGGGCCAAACCCCCCCAGGTGAAGAAGTCGTATACTTTAGTGTATTGCACATATAATTGAAACATACAAAAGTTATTACAAGTAAACTTTTACTTTTTGTGCTTAAATTAAAGTATTTTTAACGCATGTACTTTTCAAAAGTGTACTTCACAATAAATGTCATTAAGTTCCGCTTTAATGTACTGAAAAATAAGTACACTAATTCTGAAATACTTGAAGTTGTATTGCATAATGCTTGTAAAAAGTGTACTTTATTGTGAATGTATCGTAAATGAGAAGTGTATTTAAGTAAACTTCATCTCAAGCTGTACTTAGAGTGTACTTACAAAGATTATACAAAGTTGCAAATAAGTGGTAATCTAGTGTACTTGTGTAAAGTACACTTATTTTCAAGTCCTGTGTACTACACTATTAAAATGTTTTATTAAAGTGTACTTAAATTTCCCCTCATTAGAAGTGGCTGACCCTGACCACCATCGTGGGGTTAGGCTGCCCCGGTTGGCTGCCCCAGCCGCTGGCGCCAACGACAGGATCGTCCTCCCCCCTACTGAGGCCAAGCCACCACATAAACCCCCAGGTGAACAAGTAGTACACTTTATTGTATTGCAAATATAATTAAAGTACACAAAAGTTATTCCAAGTATATTTGTTGCTTTAAAGTATGCTCAAGGTGTACTTTTAAACAGTGTCCTTCACAGTGGATCGAAGAGGTCCTCTGCGGGACGCCCCGCTGAGCTCCGCCCCCTCGTCCTGGAAGGCCGCTGCCTCCTCCCGCCGCCGGGCACTCGGAGGCGCCGAGGTGGACCTCCCTGGGACGGAGCGCTCCCAGTCCGCCAACGGCCAGAGGTCCCAGGCCCCAGGCAGCCCGCCGGCCTCTGACGTTCCTGAAGGCGTGGTGGACAGGGGTAAGTACGCGTTCAGCCCGTTTCCCCCTGTGCAGGAGCGTCTGAGGAACGGCAGGATCCCCCGGGAGAAGCTCCGGGGCCCGCCCCCCCACCAGGCAGGGGAAGTGGCCGGGTCCTCTGGGAAGGGGCAGAAGAACGGGGGCCACTGTTTCCCTGACCAGAGCCTGACCGCTGAGCCCAAGCTGGAGGAGAAGCTGTTGGATAGCAGAGGTAAGAATTAGGGATGCACCGAATATTCGGCCACTGAACATGTTCGGCCGAAAATGGCCCAAAACATAATGTTTGGTTTTGGCCGAAGGAGTAAAAAGGCCGAACATAATACGCCGAACATTTTAATTTTTGAAAAAAAAATAAAGAAAAATGTCTTACTCATTTATACAAAGGTACATTGTTCTTAAATTCTTGCTATAAGATCTGCTGGAATGTTAGAAAACGT
This sequence comes from Gadus macrocephalus, assembly GCF_031168955.1. Taxonomy (NCBI): domain Eukaryota; kingdom Metazoa; phylum Chordata; class Actinopteri; order Gadiformes; family Gadidae; genus Gadus; species Gadus macrocephalus. The sequence goes on along the minus strand of NC_082389.1, from coordinate 21,740,329 downwards.
TCAGTATTAGATAAATATTTTGTATCAAATTAGTAATTGATTTTTTTTATTGAAAAGCAAGACAAAAAAGTTTATTAAGGACATTTAATTGTTTGATTTATGCAATGGTGAAAAATTAAAGCAAAATGAATGAAAAACAGTAAAAGCAACATTCGGTTTGGGCTTTCGGCCAACTGTTTCAGTATATTCGGTTTCGGTTTCGGCCAAGAATTTTCATTTCGGTGCATCCCAAGTAAGAATGGCATCTCTTACACAAATAAATCAATCCAATGGAACTCTTCTTTTTTTATAGGATTGATCCTGCATGCCGCAAAGCTTTAATTATTAGCCCGGGCTTTTATTTGTTTCAATCCCTGAACTCAAGCGGCTTGTGTTTGGGACAGACGTCTATATGGAGCAGGCCTTTCATTCCTTTGGATTTTCCTTTTGGTGAACTGATGCCATCTATTGGCGAAAGTTGGTAATGCTCGCAAATACGTCTGTGACGTTGTCACGCGACCCTGGCAAGGCGCCGGCGTCTAATTGAGACCGGCGTTTATTTTACAAACGTGTGTGTGTGCAGATGAGCCGGCCCAGGGCTCCCTCAGCGGCCCCCAGCGAGACCCACCAGAGCCCCCCGGGCCCCACCACTTTCACAAACCTGAGCTGGCCATGACACAGAGCCTCACTCTCATCAGCTCAGAGAACTGGTGAGACACACACACACACACACACACACACACACACACACACACACACACACACACACACACACACACACACACACACACATACACACACGCTCAGAAATTGCCCACACACATACACACACACACACCCACACACCGAATTAGTCGAAGCAATCCGAACTTGTGTTTCATCTGACTGACCTGCTGTGGTTCTGAACGCAGGGAGGAGAAGATGGAAGGGCTCACGGTGCTGCGCAGTCTGGCCCAGAACCACGTGGACACGCTGCTCCCCAGGCTCCGCGACGTCTGCCTCGACCTCGTGCAAGAGGTAGCTCCCCCTCTCTGGGCCTGCTCCCTGGTGCTCTCTCTCTCTCTACCGTGTAACGTGGAGACCAGCGTCTGTCTATGTGGGTGGGCGTGTGAGTGGGCGGGCGGCTGGGTGTGGACAGTCCGTCACTGTCTGCAAGTGATAAACAAACTCAATCCTGTCTACAGCTTAGTCTATATACCTCGCTGTGTGCAAAGACATCCCCATCAATTCTACCCCGTAGAACGAGTGGTTGATTCGACATGAACAAAGTTAGCAAAACACAGCCTTGAATGAAGTGAGGAGTGTGAAACGTACTATAATGTAACGGATGCATTTCATTCATATAGCGCTTTCCAAGACACTCAAAGAACCTTTACAGAGTCAGCGTGTTGTCTACCTCGTGTTTGTCTGTCTCCGTGTGTGTCTGGTTCTCCGGTGAAGAACCTGCGTTCGGGCGTGTCCCGCGTAGCCGTGTGCACGCTTGGCGTCCTGTTCTGCCACCTGCAGCGGGCCATGGACAAGGAGGTGGACACCACGGCCAGGGCGCTGCTGCACAAGGCGGCCGAGAGCAACTCCTTCATCCGGGAGGAAGTGGACGCGGCGCTGGGCCACATGGTGCGGCACTGCACGACGGCACGCTGCATCAACGCCTTTCTGGACGGGGGTTTGAGGTCAGGGCACAGACACACACACGCACAACGCAGACACAAACACACTATATTGCGCCTTGTTATGTTTTCTAGTATATCTACCACAGTATCGGTATTAACAAGATCAAATCTGTGATTTATAAAAAGTACAAAGAATCAGCAGCAGATGTAAACGCACAACAGAAAAAATAGACATTTAAACAGGACTTGAGTGTCGAAGGAAATGTTTCTAACATCCTTAATCTGCTTTGGACTGCTAGGTAGGATACTCCAGAGGTCTAGCCTATGTTTCCTTATCTCCATCCGTTGTGTACTTCTGTGGTTTGTGTCTCTTTGTGTGCGTCCTTCATGTTGAGCCTGTGTGTGTCTGCACTGCAGCCACCTGAGCGCGGTGGTGAGGAAGTGCGCCGCCCAGCACCTGGCCGACCTACTGGAAAGGGTAGGCGTGGCCCGCCTGCTGTCCGGAGGGAAGGACGTGACGGACAGAATCCTCCCGGCCGTGGTCAAGCTGGCCCTGGACTCCTCCCCGGAACCCAGGCACGTAGAGCCCCCGGTGGCTTCCTGTGTTGGCTGAAGGCTTTGGCGTGTGTCCAACGGCTCGGTGACGTGCCGGTCTCACTCCTCCCCCTTCAGGTCCTTTGGCCGCCGGATGTTGCTGTTCCTGTCCTCCCACCGGGACTTTGATAGCATGCTGGAGAAGAACATCCCGACCAAGGACCTTTCCGCCGCCCGCAAGACGGTCAGCGGACTCAAGGCAAAGGTACAGAAGGCCCCGCCCTCTCGCCCCACCCTACCGCTTGGTGACGGGTCTTGTGAACGTTGTTGTTGTTGTGTTTGTTGTGTCAGGGTCAGGGTCAGGGTCAGGGTCTTGGTGAGACGCCCCAGACCCCAGCCTCGCTTCCCGGCAGTGGCACCGTCAGGGCCTCGACGCTCAAAAGGAAGCTCCCCAAACCGACCATAGCCCGCAGCCCCACCGTCACCGCCAACCCGACCAACACCACCACCACCACCCCCAGGTGAGACTCCTCCCAGACACATGACAGCCACCTTTGAAATATGTTGGTGAAAGTAAAAGCCTTCCTTATGCTATGAGGTCAGCTCCTCTCTCGGGGTCGTGTTCCAGAACACACATGATGGCTTTTGTTTGCAATGTCGCTCCTATATTTATTTTTGCATTTGTTTGTTTTCTCAACTAAGAATATCTTTTATCTTATTTCCAAGATCATATATATATATATTTAGTAAGTACGTATGCAATTTCCAGACATTATATTTTGTGGTACCCTCCAGGGAGCCCAACAGCAAGTACAGCTCCAAACCTCAGGGGCCCATCATCGAAGACAAGGCTGAGTACATCAGACAGCTCACCGCTCTGCTGGAGTCCAAGGACTTCAGGGAGCGCATCAAAGGCATCGACCAGCTGGTGGCCGACTGCCAGCACAAGCCCAGCATGGTCGTCCGCAGCCTGTTCCCGGTCCGTAAAACCCCCCCACCGCTCGTAAACGCCCACTACTTCACACTCGCCCTTATCCCCTTTCCTGGTGGGACTCCCTCCTGTCCCCTTTTTGTTCACCCGTTCCCCGTTTCTCCCCGCTCCCCCAGGTGTTTGACGCCTTCAGAGACCGCCTGCAGGAGTCCAACCGTAAGGTGAACCTGTATGCCCTGGAGGCCCTGCAGGGGATGGTGCGCCTGCTGAAGGAAGACCTGTCCGGGGTGCTCAACCACCTAGTGCCCGCCATCGTGGACAACCACCTCAACTCTAAGAACCGCGCTGTGTACTCGGCCGCCACAGGGGCCCTCTGCGAGCTGGTGCTGAACCTCGGTGAGGGCCCGGTGGGGAGCTGTCCGGAACACGGTCCGGTCTGACCACGGCGTTGTCCTTGTTACTCATGCGTTCTTCGCTTGCCCCTCTCCAGACAGCAGCCTCCTCCTGGAGCCGTTCGGCTTCAAGGCACGGGTTCTTAACGGCCAAGCAAAGGTGGATCTGATCGAGAAGGTTGCAGGTTTGTTAATGGCTAAAATGTTTGTTTGTTTTTTGCAATGATCAGCACCAAACATACGTATACCATTGTGTGGCCAATCAAGAGGCATCTGATCCGCTCTGCTCTGCCGCCTCCATCTCCTCCATCTCTTCCTATTCCTCGTCTCCTCCTCTCCTCTGTCTCCTCCTGTCTCCCATTATTTTGTCTCTCCTTGGTTTCCTCCTCCTTCTCTTCCTCTGTCTCCTCCCCTCCCCCTTTCCCTCCGTCTCCTCCTCCCCCCCCAGAGCTGGTGACGGAGCTGTACCCCCGCCGGCCCCAGCTGGTGGAGCAGAAGGCGCTGCCCCTGCTGTGGGGCCTGCTGGGCCCGTCCAGCGGCAGCGTGCACCGGGCGACCACCAGCCTGTGCCGAGCCCTCCACCATCAGATGGGGCCCGGCCTGTGGCAGAGCGCTGCCTCCCAGCCCCCGAGCGTCGGCAGGGACCTCAACCAGCTGCTGAGAACCATGTCCTGAATAAAAAATGACGTAAGGACGGGAACGAGAAGACTCACTGCTCTCTTTGCACTTTTACAGTTAGCTTGTGTTGCACTTTAACAGGTAGCCTCTCAAAGCCTGCATTCAAAGCCTGGGGCCTCATTTATCAACCCTCCCTACGCACAAATCTGAGGGTAAGGAGGGTGTAAGATCATTGCCACGCAAAGTATGGAATTTAACAAAATATACTTATAAATAATTAGCAGACCCTCCAGGATTTCGCGATCTTGCAAAATTTGCAAAATCAACTAATCACAGCGAATTCAGGGTGGTGTCGCAATTTTTAACCAACCACCGCAACTTTCCCACAAATTTGACCAATCAGTGGAGTCGTCTTGAACTGACGTCGACAAACTACCTTCCGCCTTACTTCCGTGTTTACTACTTCAAGCGATTCAAGCATTCATGCAGCATGAGCGCGTCAAACGTTTCAGACTTGCAGAACAAATTAACTGCGAAAGATCGCGAGAAGGAGTCTGCTTTGCTCAGGAGGTAGAGCTGTTGCCTTCTTCCTAGTTCGATCCCCAGCTCCTCCTAGCTGGGTGTTGATGTGTCTCAGACCAAGACTTGACCCTAACCACTCCTGAAGAGCTGGCTGTTGCCTTGCATGGTTGACGCTGCCGTCGGTGTGTCAATGTGTGTATTAAACGATGAAAGTCGCTTTGGATAAAACCTGCTAAATGCCCAATTGTAAATTGTAAAACAAGTATTCTACATGAAAGCGGGGGGTGGGATTATTTTGCACTGAATGCAATATTGTGGTGGAACATAAGCGGAAATCTTCCATTGATAATCACTTTGCCACCGCGAAACATAACCACAGAGCTGCACGAAGGTTGTCAGACGACGAGGCACATCACTATGACAAAGGCTGTTGCATCCAAGTCAATTGGCAGCGCGGAAAGAATCAAGAATCAATGATTCATAGGACCATTTCTCAGTGTTTTTGTTCTTTTAATTAATGTTTTTTTCAGTATTACCTTAATATTTAACAAATTACTTGGGGAAAATTGCAGTAATAACATCAGGAATATCGCAACTTTTATCCCACCTTTCACTTCCTCTCGCACTGTAATCGCAACAAAAACATTAAAAACATCGCAACTTTCATCGCAACTTTTTGGAAAAGCTCACGCAACATCGGGCATTTTAGGCCACAACAATCTCAAAAAAAGGCCTGCGACATCCTAGAGGGACTGACTTAGGAATGCGTGTAAATGTAGGCACAGCTCTGGCCATGCTTACGAACAGAATCTAGTGGTATAATAGCGATATAACAAGCCCAAAGCAAAGCATTTAAGAGGGTCAACGTCTGCATTAAGCAATCGACATCCAACCATGTCCCTTGTTTACTTTAATTAGAAAACATTAAATTACTCCTTTGTCTAAATTTAAACAGACAAATTACCCTAATTGGTGTCAAACCCTATAAAAGACAGCTGTGACAAATGTTTGAAATCTAGTGCAATGGCTTACCTTGCGTTATTGGAAGACTTAGCAAACCATGTGCTCCGCATCGAGCGCGTTTTCAAAGATAGCGCTGATCTGCTTGGGGAGAGCACGGAGTGGCTTCTTAGTAGGTGCCGCTTCCCAAAGAATGTACTGCTGTGTCGTGATTTAGGGCCAATGTTTGCTCGAGACACGAGACTCACGAACGCAATCCCTGTGCATATCCAACTCCTTTCCACCCTGGGATTTTAGCTACCGGCATATTTCAGCGTGAGGTTGGAGACATATCCGGCATTTCCCAGCCATCGATGAGGAGGACCATGCCGGCGGTGTTGGACGCAATTATTTCCCTGGCCCCAAACTATATCCATTTCTCTTACAGAGGTCCCAAACAAGCCGAAATCAAACGGGCATTTCACGGCATCGCCGGATTCCCAAACATAATTGGAGCCATAGATTGCACCCACATAGCCATAAAAGCACGGTCAACTAATGAACGGTCAGTTAACAGAAAGGGGTTTCATTCTCATTCATCATGCAGAACAGCTCTGTTGGTGTGCGTCTCCAAGAAGGCGGTGTGGAAGATGGCTGGCTCATTGCTGAGTATTAGGCTACAACATGTTTAAAATTCTATTGCTGGGTTATGTACAGTTGTTTAAAATATATCATCATTAGGTGATCAAGGTTACCCACTGAAGCCATGGCTAATGACCCCCTTAACCAACCCGAGGACCCAGCAGGAACAGGCGTATAACCGGGCCCATGCGCGCACGAGGAGCACCGTTGAGCGCGCAATTGGCCTGCTGAAAGGGCGATGGCTGTGCCTTTCCAGCACGGGGGGGACACTGCAGCATCGGCCTGAAAAGGTGTGCAGGATCATCATAGCTTGCTGTGTGCTACACAATTTAGCCATCAGACAGGGGGTCCCCCTGCAGGAACTCCCCAGACCAGACAGCCCGATGCCTGACGCAGTTCCCCTACAGGGCTCCAGACTGTGACCAAAATTTGAGAGTGTGCAACCGAATTTTCCATCTATGTGCGACCAGTAAATTTTGCCCTTTTTTTTTTTACACGTTAAACGTGGAAGGGGCGCATCAATGAATCCGGAATCTTTAGCAGGCCAATGAGTGTATGAAGGATAGGGAATGGCCACTGTAAGTGGTTAATGTGTCGAGGGGGAGGGTTCTCGAGATTATCGAGCGCGAATAAACGTCTGTGCGAAGGAGAAAGATTTCACACAACCTGCTAGGTGCGTTTACAATGAGCAAGCAAACTATTGCCTCGTTCTTCCGACCTTCGGCTAGTGTGCCAGTGCAAGTCAGTCCTGCACGGGTCTTATATTACAAATCCCGCACCCGCCCGTACCCGCAATACTTCAAACCGCATCCGACCCGTGTTCCGACAGTAGCCCGACCAGACCCGCTATAAATTGATATCGACACCCGACCCGCACCATGTGGAAAATTAGAAACATTAGATGGGAATTACACTATCTGGTGTTTGGCTTGGTGCTTTAGATTGTTGTGCAAAAAAAGCACATCATCCACTGTTGACGGTTTTAGTCGACTCCTCCGCTCCTGATTAACATATCCAGCACCGGTGAAGTCTCGCTCGCAATCGCAAAACCCGCGCCCGACTCGTTTCATCCAAATTGTGCGGGTCACCCGAACCAGTGCAGGACTCTGCTTCAGGTGCCATAAAGGGCTTTTCACACGGGAGGCGTTTGTCGGGCCTGATAATGCATTCTCAATGGAGAGGCGAGCGGGCATAGAGGAGGCTCAGCGTCCTATCAAGCGGCACGACAAGTGGGCGCACTCCCGTGAAACTGTCGCTTCCGTAATTGTCGAACGCATGCTTGCTCAATCCTGGAAACCGTTGGGATAGATGAGAATCACAATAAAATGTGACACTGAATTTGAAACAGCACATTGTAATTTCTGTATCTATTATCAAAATAGTTATTAGTAATACAGTGAAAATTTGTAGAAATGTGAATATTTGGTTGGCATGTTGATTAACGTTGTGTGCCCCTAAAACTTTTCATTTTGTGTTTTGCAGCATTGGAGGGGGAAAAAAAGAGACCTTGGTCAACGGTTAATGGTTTATTTGCCATTTTATTGGCGCAAGAGGCAATCTGTTTAAGAGACTCATTGATTTGAATTAATACATTGGTCATGTTGGTCAGTTGCTCCTTCAGGTCACTAATGGATTTTGTCGTTTCCTCTTGGTTTTGCAGCACTGCCTCCGCCAGCACTCTTGGCACACGGTGCACAGAAGGGACAATGGACGGTTCCTCCGACTCCTCCAGCACCAGCACCATGGGACTCGCTGTGAAAGAAACAAATTCACATTAATTTCACAGAGTCAATGAATGTGAATGTCAACATTTAAATAAATGTAAACAAACACAGAGTTTGTTTCTTGTACCTTCAATTTGAATGTTAGACGGCCCGGCTTCAGCGTCGGTGTCACCGTCCTCAATTATGCAGGACAGAGCTGTGTCGCCGATGATGCTGGCAATTGGGTTGTCCAAAGGGGAAAGTTCTGTGGTGTTCTGTCCCCCCCCAGTTGGTGATGTCTCACGTCCGTCTGTGGGCTGTGACTCTTTTTTTGGGCATTGAGTTTAACGTCAAACCATTTTTTCTTTACTTCAGATAGTGTTCTCACTTCTGACCCAACTGAATTAACTGCATCAGTCACATTTTCCGATGAAGCAATCTTTCTTTTGTTCGTTATGCCTCCTGCAATAAGCGAGCTAAAAAGTATTTTTTGATTTGATTCAACCTTGTTTCCAAGGGTTTCCATTTCTGCGTTGGAGAAGTTTATTTTCTTTGCCCTCTTCGTCATTGTAGCGGTGAATGGTAAAACACATTCACATGGTTAATAAAGGGATGCGTTGCGACCAGAGGGGAACCCTCAGGGCCTTCTAAAAAAAAAAAAAATCTGAACCAAAAAATATGAGTATTAAATAATATATATATATATATATTAAAAAATAATAATAATAATAATTTAATACAATACATTAAATACATTTTCTTGCATCTATGTTCTAAAGTTAAGTTTACTGTCAAGTTCACATCAGCAATGAAAGGGTTAATGTCCTGCAACATGTTATCCAATCAGACTAGTCTGTCTCTATCAAGCCCTGTTAGCTTGCTCATTAATAGGGGATTATCACGCTGATTATCACGTAGTACTTCCGCATTCGGTGATCTTTGTGCACTGTCACATCCGGTGAATCACTCATCACTCTGGCGAACCGATGGTGGACCGGCAGTTCACTTTCACGACATCCCTGGTAAATGTACCCAAACTCACGTTTTCTGACGTTCACAGACTTACTTGCTGGAACAATATTCAAAACATTTCAATGTAAAGGTCTCACGCTGTGGATTTGTTATCCATCCCGATGCTCCTCACCTCGGTGCTTGCCCCAATGCAAGAGTATGTGACTCACGTGCCGTTCCGTTTTTTGGACTTGCTGAAGTTAAATGCCCAGACATCTCTAGCGTTTCTCAGGCAGGACATGTTAAAATGGTGAATGTTCAGGCAAAACTGAAAAATAATCATAAATACCTCTGGCAGGTTCAAGGTCAATTGGCAGTAACTGGATTGAGTTGGTGCAATTTTATAACAGACACTGAGGGAGACTTCACAGTCGAAAGAGTCTGGAGGGATGATGAAATGATAAAAGAGATGAAAAATAAGGTAGACTTGTACTTCTTTGGTACATATATGAATGTGTATCTTCAGCAGAAAGTGAAATGAACTGAATGAATTAAGGAACTGAAAGAATAAAAAGGATTTAATTCATTCCCTTTTTCTGAGTACATCATTTACCACATTACATATTAACATTATTTTGAATTCTTTCAGGATGGACCGACTGGACTTTAAAATTGATTATAGATGAGACCTCTCATTCAATTATATACATGTCATTCAAAATCTACAGTACAATGTTTTCAGTATAAAGAATTACAGCTCCGGAAAAAATGAAGGGACAACTCCAAATGTTCCGTGTCTCTCGTTTTAATATTTATAGGTATATGTTTAAGTAGAAACACTATTCAACAGGGATGTAGCCTTTTAAATCAAGTGGTCCCTGGAAGTTGGTCATCACACAGCAGACGGTCCACAGCTGGTTGACTGTCCCAGACAAGGTGAGAGGGACAGTGCGTTCCCAGATGCGGTATTCCTTGACTCTGCGTATTGCTCTTTCCACAAGTCGGGCGATTGCTTGTGTTTTCAGAGCATCCTCTTTGGTGAACTGCGCTGTGGTTAGAGATAAGTTAATTAGTATTATTATTATGAGTGCTTCAGTACATCTTAAACATTTGTCTGCATATCTTAATGGTCACATTTGGGACACAGTTTTAATTTGAAACTTTCATTCCTTTCATGCCTACCTGTCATCTTGAAGGGTGGTATCATCAGCGTTGCCCCATGGTCAGCTAGCAGCTTCTCATTGGTGAAACCCTTGTCTGCCATACAGCCATCTCCTGGCTCCAGTAAATCCAGCAGTCCACTTCGTTCAGTCAGATCTCGGTCAGAGATCTTTAAGGCCTTGATTGGCAATCCCAATCAAGGCCTTAAAGGTTGTCGTGTTCTTGCAAGATGAGAAAACCTCCGACTGGAGAGTGAGGGATAATGGATTCTGGCATCGCACCTTGGTGCAGTCGATGATTACCCGAACATCTGGACTGTACTGCACAAATTTGCTTGGCATGGTGTTCTTGACTTGCTGTTTATTCATCCAGATGGGGAGGGAGCCATGGAGCAGGTAAAGGTAGTTTGCCCACGTTATAACTACACGGGAGACAGTGGACACACTGACCTGAAACATGTCAATTGCTGTATGCGTGCAGCAGCAGCAGCATCCAGTGCACCTGAATGAGATGAGAAAACATCTCATACAACATCTGACCCAGATTTTGGCTGTGACTTGCATATTGGAAGTAGTTATTGGAAGTAGTTTGGACCTCTAAAGAAATTGCTTTTTATAGCTCAATATTGCTTTTAAAATGTGCTTTTTAGAGCTCAATATTCATCTTTACATTTAATCATGTATTTTATCTATGTAAGATAAAATGCAACATTTGTACTTGTGATGAAGCTTTTCACATTGTGGTATTGGTCAAATGCTGGGACAACAATAAGACTACATTTTGTGCCCGAGTTCTGAAAAGTTGACCTACCTCCACCGTATAACCTACTAAGAGCCCATTCTGTGATTAAACCATAGGTAGCACATCCTGTCAGGTAGGTGGTTGAAGAACAGTATGGGGTATTAGTAGGCCAATATTTCAGAACACTAACAAAAACACTGACAAACCTGGTTTAGGAGCAGAACCGTAATCATGTTCTGTCATCACCACCGAAGCTGCGATCTCCTCATCGGCTCTTCTTCACACGGCAGCGGTTGCTCCAGAGGAAGGGCTGGGTGAACGTCATGGCCTAAGCGAGTTGATGCTCTTTTATAAACGGACTCCATTCTTGGCAGTCCCCAGTTGTTCCACTGGAAACAGGAGGGTACAGACCCGATTTTCAGTTGCTAAGACAGTGGAAAGGCATTTCAAAACCGAAAATTATCGGAGATATCAATGAATGACAGGCTGTAAGAATGTGGCTGGAGTTGTCTAACTGACAAGTCATCCACTTGGGTCAGCAGCGGATTTGTCAGCCTTACAAATCTGACAAAGTCAGCCCACCGACCTCAAGATTCTGCGGCACACCTGCAAGCGACGGTCAGTTTGAAAACTGACCTCCGCCTCTTCTCTTGACATTCAGTGTCTGACAAACACACACCTGGCCTTATATTACCTGGGCGGTGCAAAACCCGCATACAGACTGTTAAGTGTAAATATATGTGTCAAGTGTTAATACATGATTACGCCCTTACTTTCGAGGGACAACGTGATGACGTCACTACGTTCTTGTGAAGCAACGCGCGGGTCAACTGTCCCGTTATTCTTTTGCTGTTGTTGGAACTGACTGGACAGTAGTCACTCATGTATTCTAGAGAATAAATACGCCAAAGGCTAAAGAGAACATGTCGATCTGCTTATTCTTCACCACGCCAGAGAAGAGGAGTCACCGCTCTAAGCTTAACAGGTTATGGGCACAGGAAGCGCTTGGACACAATGAAAGTATAACAAGCATCTTGGACGAATTGGCGCGAAAGCAAAAATGGCAAGCACAACGGCAGGAATTATTTGAACAAAGCTCATATTCGATGGATCAGAAGACAAATATGAACTGAGGGAAACAAGATTCCTAGGCCACTTGCACATTCATAAGCTAAAAGGGACAATATTGAATGAGCCTGCCGGCGCCAACGCAGAACAGCTAGCCCATGATGGCGTGAAGAATGCTGATTGTTATGCTGAACTGGTAAGACTGATAGACGATAAGAGCCTATCGCTGATCAGGCACGATGCAGCCGATGACGGCAGGAAAGCCCTGGGAATATTGAGGGAACATTATTCGGGAAAAAGCAAGCCTGGAATAATATACTTGGACACGTCTTTGACCAAGTTAAGCATGACAGAGAACGAGAGTGCTACTGACTATATGATAAGAGCGGAGAATGTCATTACTGCTTTGAGAGATGCAGGGGAGACCATGAGTGATGGACTGACCATAGCCATGGTATTAAACAGAGTACCGGACTCCTTCAAGCCACTAGCCGTCCATGTAACACAGAACGAAGATAATGTTACATTCACAGACTTCAAGAGAAGGCTACGGATTTATGAAGAGTCAGAGAAAATAAACACAGTAGAATCCGCAGGCAACGTGATGAAGACGAGTGTGAGGCCAAGCTGAGGCCCCACCAAAACGCACGCCAGCAGCAGCAGAAAAAGTGAAGACACCGACGTAACATGCTACAGGTGTGGACTAAAGTCAAGAGCATGCTCCATAAAAGTGTGGTGCGGTTACTGCAAGACCAACACACACCAAGAATCTATATGCAGGAAAAAGAGGACTCAAGATGGAGCCAGAAGAGTCGCAGAGGAACCGAATAGCAACCAGGATCAACTCTTCAAGGTCAACCACACCAAAATAAAGAAACCACAGGACAATGTGAACATGAAGGACATCATGGTGGACGAGGGAGCGACATCCCACATTGTCAATGACATCGGAAAGTTCAAGAGCTTCGATGACTCATTCCGGCCCGAGTCCCATTCAGTGGAGTTGGCCGACGGAACTAAGTGCAGCAGGAATAGCACAAGAGGAGAGGAACAGCGGTGATCTACCTACTAGACAACGCCGGATGCCAGCACAGAGCGCAACTTCGAGACGCGCTGTACATACCTTCATACCCACACAACATCGTTTTGGTTGCAAGAGCAGTAAACGGAGGAGCGACGATCACCTTTCAGTAAGAGGACAGTCGCATGGTTACCAACGATGGCAGCAGGTTTGATATCCATGAAAGTCGTAATTTGTTTTACTTGCCAACTGTTGAAATTAATGTTGATCAATGTTAACATTGTGTGTGTCAATATGTACAAACCTGGCATGAGATTTTGGGTCATTGTAACTATGAAGATGTACAGAAGTTACAGGGTATAGTGGAAGGCATGGAGATAGAGGGAGGTGCAGTAAGGCCAGCATTTTGTTAAGTGTGTACACAGGGAAAATTCCATGTGGAGAATTCCAAACACTGTTAAGGAAGAATAAAATCAGGCACGAGACGTTTGCGCCCTATTCGCCCCACCAAAACGGCACAGCAGAGAGAGGGTGGCGAACACTGTATGATATGGCCAGATGTTTTCTGATAGAAAGTAAACTACCAGACAAGCTATAAATAGTCATTTACATATGTCATCAGTTATAAATATGAAGGCGCATTTTTTTAACATACTTTGCTATCCAGACAGCAGCTATGGAAGAAATTAACCCTACATTTTATGGTAAACTATGATTATTATTAGGCCTTTAAAACATATAGATACTTTAATGGTGGAAGGTAGCTTATCACCTCTCCCCTATAAGTTAGGTTTGACATGGCGCCAGGGAGCAAGTTCACTCTGTTCCTATCTTGTGTGCTTTTTCAAGGGTAAAGCTCACATGTACACCATCGTTCCTTATGCATAATGGTTGATGTATGTTCAAGGGTAAAGCTGTGACCTGGAAAGATATGCTATGTAGATCAACATTTGGGGTTAATGAATGGTCAAGGGTAAAGCTGTGACCTGGAAAAATATGCTATGTAGATCAACATTTGTGGTTAATGAGTGGTCAAGGGTAAAGCTGTGAGATGGAAAATGTGCTAGGCAAATCCACATTTCATGCAAGTCTGACCTCATAATATGTAAGGATTGGGTATATAAGGAGCAGGACGAGAATCATTCTGGGGTGTCTTTGCAAACCTCACTCGGCTTTGTTGTTGCTTGCTCACGGGTAGTAATAAAGTCTCTGTCAATACTTGATCCGGACTCCCCGATTCCTCATGTATTTAGTTAGTTGAAGTGAAGATAATTCGGTTATATTTTCCACTACACAGCTTACGTGAGAAACAGGTGTTACAGCAGACGCACAAAGAAAACGTCATATGAGCTGTTAAATGGCCGGGGACCCAATTTATCTAAACTGCAAAAATTTGGATCAGTGAGTTTTGCCTACAAGCAAGAAAAGGGCAAGCAAGACTCTAGGTGTGAGCAGGGTGTGTTCGTAGGCTATGACAAAAACAGCCCAGCTTACCTGGTATACTATCCTGACACAAGAGAGGGTTCAGAAACACAGGTTGGTAATTCCCAACCAAGGCAGCCACAGAGAGAGAAATACAAACGCCTGAGTCACACATAGAAAGTAGTGATAGAGAGGTACATCCCAAGGTCAATATGGAAGAAAATGTTGATGAATGTGGGAAAATTTTACCAGGTCAGGGTGTTCAAAGTGGTGCTTCTGAGGTTTTACCTGAACAGATTGTAAACAGAAGGAACCCACCGAGAAACAGGAGGAGGCCATCTCACCTGCAGAAGTTTGAGACCGAGGACCAGGTTGACAAACTGCAAACATCTGTTGACTTCTGTTACAGAGCCGTATGCGACATTCCGCAAACCTACCAGGACGCCATAGCATCAACAAAGTCAAAGCAGTGGAAAAATGCAATGGATGAGGAGATGCGATCACTGGAGGAGAACAAGACTTACAGCCTCACTCAGTTGCCACCGGGTAAACAGGCACTGGGGGGTAGGTGGGTCTATGCACTCAAGAGTGATATCGACGGATCAGACAAGTACAAGGCAAGGTTTGTAGCGAAAGGCTACAGTCAAAATCAAGGGATTGACTATGAAGAGACATTCTCACCAGATATGACAAGTGTGAGGGTGGTCATGCAAAAGGCAGCACTGGAGAATCTTATTTTGCACCAGATGGACGTTAAAGCTAGGGTGGGTAATTTCTTTACTGTAATATTTGGCAAAACTGTCCTAATAGCCAGTCAGCTATATGTAGGTGAAGTGCTCTGAGAATATCTGCTCATAACTTTGCTCTCCCCTGCCTCTGTGGGCCGCACCCAAAAATTGCCACCGCTCATGTACACTTTGACCAATCAGAGCGAGGCTCCGATTCTCCGTTCTTATTGGCTGTGGGACTGTCCGGTCACCTTGGCAACGACGTTGGTGCGTCCCTGCGTGAGCGTTCACGAGCCTAGCGGTCTGACAGTTTTGTACTACTACGGCGGACAACAAATGAATAGCCGTGTCTTCATCAACGGCCCATACATTTCCCATTCCCCGGATACCATCAACTAACACCACTAAGACAGAGAAAAAAAGAGGAAAGACACTTGTTGAAAGGACAGCTACTAAAAGGGAGGCGGAGAGAGCTCGAAATAAAACCAGAGTAAACATCGGCGTGGCTTATGAGCGATGGAGAGAGTTACGTGACCGGAGAAACTTAAAATCGGACGCTGAGATGGCTATATTTCTTATAGACAGGTAAGGAATTGTGCTATCCCTCCATGGTATATTGCGATGAATATGTAAAGTGTCGGCTGGTATGTTTTTTTACTAAGCAAAGCCACGATAACCGTTACATTACGGTTCTGTAATGTAACCATTTCAATACGGTTCTGTAGGATGTCTTGCATCAGCCGATGGTTCTTTTCCCGGTCCGTTTTATAGGTTAGTTATGGTCACACCAACCCTGGCTGTCGGAATAACACAGAGATTGTGCTAACACGTGTCCTAGGCTTCAACTCAACTGTGGATAATGTCCGAGTCACGTTTGTATAAAAGCAACGTTGACACAACTGTCAAGATAAGCACTGCGAGGGAAGTCTAGCATATGATATTCCATGTATTGTTATAACGTTGTTGCAAGCTAGCAGCAGCCTAGCTCAGTTTCGCGATCGCTTTGAAGTGACGGTTTCCTTGTGTGTAATCTGGCTTTCTGTGTTATTTTATCAAATATATATATTTTTTCAGCACAGTACTGTACATACACAATGATGGACAACGACAGTAAAGAGATCATATCGATTGTCAATATTGATAAGAGGGAGACCTAGAAGAATTCTGTTATCATGGAGAAGGAGTTTTTTTTTTTTTTTTTTGCTTTTGTTCTTATGCTAACGAACTACAGTTGCAATTAGTTTGCTATCTTGCTTGGCTGATACAGCTACCTTTCTTAGGCCTACCAGCGCAATGGCAATGATTTTAAGATAACATGCATGGTATGTCTGTGAGTAAGATGTTGATGCTATATATGTACTTATGTAGCAATCAGCACTAATGTTTAATTACCTCGGAATCGGACATGGTGTTTCGTCTTCCTATCAATGTAACTGAATTCACATGAACGCGCATAACTGACGTTCGGTGGGAGGAGCTACAGCAGGTAGCGTGGCAGGGACGGGCCAGAGAGCACGCGACGGAATCTCAACGGCTGTTTTCTCCAAAATCGCCCACCCTAGCTTTAAGACGGCCTATTTGCATGCACCGATTGACTGAAATATATATGGAGCAACCACAAGGTTTTGAGAAAGAGTCTGAAACTGGTGGGAAAATGGTGTGTAAATTACAGAAGTCTTTATATGGTCTATGACAGTCAGGGAGAAATTGGAATGTAATGATACATACATATCTTACTGAGAATGGTTTTGAACAGAATCCTGCAGACAATTGTGTGTACACAAGAGAAAAACAGCACAAAAAGGTAATTTTGATCATATGGGTTGATGATCTAATTGTAGCCGCTAGTGATGAGGAACAGTGTGAAGAGAATGCTTGCAGAGAGGTTCAAAATGAAGGATCTAGGGAGGTTGAACCATTTTCTGGTGATAGACTTTAACCAAACAGAGGGTCAGGTTACAATGTCACAGCAGAGATATGCAACCAAGATACTACTAGAGAGGTTTGAAATGCAGGATTGCGAGAGAGAGAGAGAGAGACTCCATGTGAGCCAAAGCTTGAGTACTCAGAGGATGCTGACAAAATGAATGAGCTAAAGAAGTACAGGGAGGCAGTGGGAAGTTTAATATACTTGCCCACATGCACTCGACCAGATCTAAGCTTTGTGGTCAGTAAATTATCTCAGCATTTTGCTGAACCAACTGAAGAATATTGGAGCACAGTAAAACATGTGTTCAGATACCTCAAAGGTACAAAAGAACAGAAGTTATGCTTCAAAGGAAGCGACACAAAGAGACTAGGTCTTAGAATATACTGTGATGCTGACAGGGCATCAGACGTAACAGATAGGCATAGTATGACAGGATATTGTGCCAGTTTGAGTGAGGGAAGCTCTCTCATCTCATGGAAAAGCAGAAAACAACCAACAGTAGCGTTATCTACATGCGAGGCCGAGTACATGTCTTTAGCATCAGCCTTACAGGAATGTATCTACTTAGAACAGCTACTAGAAGGCATGGACAAATACAAATATACACAAACAAAGGTGTACGAAGACAACCAGGGTACTATTGCACTAGCCAGAAACCCAGTCAGCAGGCAAAGGTGCAAGCACATAGATATTAAGTACCACTTCATCAGGGAAACTGTAAATAATGGAAGGGTAACTTTGGAATACTGCCCTACTGAACAAATGATTGCGGATGTCTTGACAAAGCCAGCCACTAAGTTAAAGCTTAAGAAGTTTGCTCAGGATATGTTTGGCACTTAAAAGTGCAGAGTATAATTGAGTGTTACGCCAAAGAGGGAAACTGTGTTATTGTTCTGTTTTTAGGTAACCCAGTGAGCAAAGTGCGAGTGGGGGTGTTACAGTAAGTGTTAATATATGTGTCAAGTGTTAATATATGATTACGCCCTTACTTTGAAGGGACAACGTGATGACGTCACTACGTTCTTGTGAAGCAACGCGCGGGTCAACGGTCCCGTTGTTCTTTTGTTGTTGTTGGAACAGACTGGACAGTAGTCAGTCATGTATTCTAGAGAATAAATACGCCAAAGGCTAAAGAGAACATTTCGATCTGCTTATTTTTCACCATGCCAGAGAAGAGGAGTCACCGCTCCATCTAAGTTTAACACAGACCCCTACAGGTTAAATGCAAGAAATACATTTCCAGCCTGCACCTCATTTTATTTTTCCAGATTTTTCATTAGAGTATGTTTCTTGTTGCGGAGAATGATATTGATGGTATGGTCTATTTGTTTAGGCTACATCCGTGTCATCGTTAATTAATGGATTGCAGTTGTTAAACGCTTTCAATTCAGCGTACTGTCTTTTTTCCGCGATGATTACTTTTCTCAGCAATTAGGGCGGAGGTGAAGGCCCAGCTGTAGTGCTCACGGTTCGCCACTGGTTGCAACCATATATGGTTGATTGGAGGCGTTTCTGAATGCAAATTGGCTGAGCGTGAACGAGCATGGTACTTAAGAACAGGTGGGATTTATCACGATTGATGATTTACTGGTGTGCGTACGATAGGCTTGCACACCGATTTTTTTTGTACTTAAAGGCCTACGTGCAGGTTAACCGGAAGTTTTAATTAATGGGTACATAAAGCACTCAAAATATGTGTATCATTAATAAAATGTCTCCACAATAGTGTTAAACTCCAATAAACTCCAAGAACCGGTAAACTTAGTCAGAAGATCTAGAAATAGAAGGCATAATGCTACCCAGCTAACGCAGTTACGTCGCCGCTACGCGGCGGTTACGTAACTTTATGACCAAACATACATTGCCGCCACGTAAGTTTTAACGTTGCCGATACGTGCGGATGAAAGACGCGATCACGTTGCCGCAACATATCTTGGCGAAGTTACTCGTCCGTAACTGCCACGTCCCGGTGGCGACGTAACAACAACCTTCAAAAAGGTTGCCATAACGTTGCAAGGACATGAGGGCGGATCTGCATGGTGCAGCACTCATTTGCCCTTTATAGAACCCACAAAATCTAGTCTGAAATCTACAAGCCACATTCATATTTTACCTACATTTTGGCTGGTGGCTGTTGCTAATGTTGACCCCAAACCTATTCAAAATACAAGACAACTGTACACTAACAAATATAAATGTATTATATTTTTATTTCAAATCATTTTGAATTTAATTTTGGTGATCTTCTTCCACTTGCCGTTCCATCCGACCCTGTGAAGAACAAATAAAAGAGAACATGTGAGTGCATATATTTTCATTTTACATTCAGTCAAATGTCATTGTACATTTAGTCAAAACTTAAATATGTTATGTCGAGGTTACGCTAGACTCGAGCGTGAGCACGTTCTAGATAGCAGCCCAAGTGGCTATGAAAGCTAAGCATTGCCGGATAGTGTCTAATAGGAAGACGGTAGACGGGCATTGAAGATGTCGCAGAGCCTAAACAACGTCAATATTCAACCTAGAAACACGATGGCAAGCTTAAACTGTTCTATTCATTGTTACACTTGCGGTAAAATGATTAATCGATTGGAAATATGATTGTTATATATCGGGCGTTTGTCTGTGGGGACCCCCGTTTATATGGCTAAAGGCTTGCTGCTTGCTACATATCCGGGTGTCATCCCGATAGAAGCTAAATTCTAGAAAATAATGCTTGCCTGTCCAATAGTAGGCCTAATAATTAGGGGCGAGGGAGGGCCGCCAGACCGGTCACTCAAACCTCCGCTGGGGGAGAATTGATTCACAATCTATTAGTCAGCTGGCGTTGACTTGACATAGTTCGCCGGTTGATTTCTCTTAAGTTCTAGTACGATTATTTCATGTTGAAGTTCTACGTACATGTAAGATCATTTTATGCATGACTATTTTGCGGGTTGTTTTACTTTAGCTCATCTGCCAAGCATACATTTCCTGTGGCTGTGTCCCTGCGCGCGTGGGAGTATTTTAGAGGTTATTAAGTCAATTAGGTTGAATTCAGTTGTTTATTATGCTCACCATTGGTCTTTTACATACTTATTTTGTGTGTTGTGTATTAATGTCATCTCATTGAAGACCAATTTTCTGCTTCCTTTAGTGTGTTCTTTACACAGACCTTGTGAGGTTTGTGTGTGTGATAGATTGATGAGAGGTTCCTTGTATACCACACAGTTAATGAGGTTGTTAAATGTATTCAAACTTGATCACATCAGCTATTTGTTTAACTCTTCACTTTATTTGTTTCTAACCATTTGACATTTTTTAAATGGTGTGCATGTTTACATTGTTAACTCCATTCAGACTGTTCAAATCCCTTCACTTGATTTAAGACATTTAACATTTCTTTACATTTTAAACTATGTGCATGGCTTTATTAAAAAGTATTTCAACCTCACTTTGCACTACAGCCCTTTTCTGCGGGAAATGCATTTTCTAGTTCTTATGTGTTATTTAATTTGAACTTTTTTGCTTTTGGATAGTTGATCAATGTATTAATCCTGCAGTAGGCCTATGTGTATTTTTTATTTTTGTACCAATACCACACCGGGGATCAATAGCGTCATCATGCACATGCACATATGTACTTTTCCGTTCTAATTCACTATTCTGTCAGTTGTAGCGTGCTGCGGGTGCTGGACTGGATGCCTGGACTCTCCTCATGGATAACCGGCCAGAACCCCATCACCATTTTAATATGATGTACATGTATTTACCTGTATGCCATTTGTGGCACCCATTGCACTCCTGACCATCCCTGGAAGAAGGGATCCCCTACACTGCGTTTCTTCTCAAGATTTCTTCCTTGCTGATTCAAGGGAGTTTTTTCTTGCCCGTGTGGGGGCATGGGTAAAGGGGGGTGTCACAAATATTTGGCCTGTTAAGCCCTTTGAGACTGTAATGGTGATTAAGGGCTATACAAATAAAATTGAATTGAATTGAAATTGAATGCGCAGAACCACTAGGTAGCAAAATCAGATAGGAAGCAGAGATTGGCAGAACACATTTTCGTCAACCAGCTGTAGAATATGCAGTTGCCGGTAGACCTGTTTGGGATTTAGTTGTTTAGTGAACCAAATGATAGTAAATAGTAAATGTAATGTTAATTTCATCTGCCAAAAAAATTACACAAAAAAACGGAACCGTGATTAAACCAAATATAAAGCCTATTGTATTGCAACGTAGATTTGTTAGCAAACGTTATCGCTGCTCTATAAGGTGTCCGCTATCCCCTATTCACGTGATCACAAGCTTTTGTGTATTGGAAAACCTGCTCAGCAAGCTGCAGTCAGCAACTTCTGCCAGAGGTATGTAAGTTGCTAACATACAAAAATATTCTCCAACGATGCATAGCTTTCTGAAATATACAACCCCATCCCGAGTGGTAGTATATTTCATGGACTATAACTGGTATGCTAGTAAAATCACAAAAAAAAAAAATGAGTAGGACATGGATCTGCATGGTGGTGTACAAAAATATGATAATTGTTAGCATGTTCGTATAATTGATCTTGAGGGATATCGATTGCATATGCCTCTCTCGTTTAAACTCACCTTCAAACTTTTGGAGTGGGCTGAGGGGGCATGTTTCAAGACCTCTGCCATCAGAAGCTCCACCTCCTTCTCTTCAAGACCCGGCATCCATTTCATGATCGCCTCTGTAATTAGATTGAATTTGTGATCAAAAGTTAGGCATGTCACCCTTTATTTTTTTTCCTGAAAGCTATTTATCTCTGGAGGATATTTTTGTGTGATAGTAAGTTGGAACTTGTTGCTTTGTGATTTCAACAGCCACTCAAGTAGCCTTCTCATTAAAAATGAATGGGATTGTATGGATTCAGATGAGGTACACAGCTAATACATTTTGGTCTACATTTTAGAATTCCATGTGGAATAGAAGAGGTGGTGTAGTCTGCTATAATCGACATGTATACACTTATTTCTATTGGTTTGGGGTGGCTGCGGCTCCTTTTTAACTTAGAGATGGCATCAGCAGTTGCAGTAGTTCGTCCGTCTGTACTTTTATGCACACGAACTGGACTGCTGTCAAGGAAAGTGGATGTTTTGCCTGATTCACGTCTTTCTTAACACTCCGCAAGCAGTCCGATAATTTATCAACCCCAGCTTGTCCAGTTGCTAAGCAACGTCAACGTCTTTGGCGGACTATTTCTCTGCTGAACAACACTATGAATGGTAATTGTAAAAAGACACAACGTGTGAAGATATTTTTTTAGCATTAGTTTTATCGATGAAAAATTTACATCAACGAAATTCTTAATGATCAATTAGTCGATCGTCGATTAATCATGCCCATCCCTAAATGAGTAGTCTTTGGAAGAAACAGATCACATAAGCTAAAAAGTGTCGAAAAATAGCTGAAAGAGCTAAATAGATTTGTTTGCACATATTTAGACTTACGTTTGATGGTACTGCCCACTGCTGTGCCAAGCAGTGGCATCTTCCCATTCTTTCCCCTAAGGCTGTAGCTGCTCCATACAAAGTTCGAGGCCACAGAGCGCAACACCCTCCTCGCACTCCCCAGGATTTGACCTCCCAACTAGGCTCAGATGGGAAATCGAAGGAAATCAAACAACCATGGTTAAGGCAAGTATTTGCATTGTATTTTTCATGTGGTGGTGGTGTTTTCTTTTGAGGTGCACTGTAAATAATTACCAGGGTTTCACAATATTTAACTGTAATATTTAACAGTAAATTACTGTGAAATCACTTCACAGGTGCTAAATATGATGTTCCCAATATAATACTGTAATTTCAAATGTCACTGTTATTTACTGTGATATTTGCATTACAAGGATTTCACAACATGTTACTTTACTTTTCCCCAGTAAAATACTGTAATCAGACCATTTCGTGTGAAAACACAGTAAATTACATTAACGCACTGCATTGTGGGAGATCCCGCAACTTTGAACTGTCAACCAGCAGCATATATTCTGCCATTTGCCGCCAAGTGAAGACAGAGGAGGAAGAAACTTCGATGATAAGGTAAGTCCCTCTCAGTTTTAGCATTAATAAGTGGTTAATCTTAAATTCAGGCGGTTAAATGTGTTGGCAATTAGTCAGAAAATATGTGTTAATTTTTTCCATTTCCCCCAAAATTTTTTATGATAATTGAAATGTGTCTAAAGCCTAGAATATGGTATTATTACAAATATTGTTGACCTGATATGGTTGATTTCGTCTGTAAATGACTGGATTATTTTAGCTCGACTTTTTGATGTGAGGCACAAGTTATTGGATTGATAGTGTCACATTGGTTAGCTAGCTTGCTTACGTCCTCCCCAGAAGTGTTGTCTGATAAGAAATATATCGTCAATCTTTCCCTTTAACTTAGCAAAAGACAAGTTATGCTTTCATTCATGCAGTTAAATGTGATTTGCAGATAGTCTGTAAGACTGAAATAAAACAGGCATTCATATCTAGAACCAATCTGAATCCAATCTGCCAGTGTGAGTGTGGCCAGTCTGGCCAGGCCAATTTGGCCACTTAGGAGAGGTTTGCTGCTACGGTACAGATGCTAATGAGCCGACACGCGCACACGCAAGGCTACGCAACCTGAGCTGGATGACGTATAGTCCATGCAACGACCATGGACATAATAAAGGAGACGAGCCTTCTTTCCCATTAAACGGTAAACATAGCGTCAAGCGGTTCAACTGTTGGTTCACGTTGGTCCCATAGAGAAATCGAGTGTCTGTTAAAAAGGGTACATACGATGTACCCTACATGTTACTCCCGTATACCACAATGCAATGCGGTCGTGTTTTTCCGGAGGAGAAGAAGCTGAATAACCGCGAAAACGAATACATTTAATGATGGAGTCTCCGGCTTTCGTATAGAAATGTCAACAATTTATTTGGGATTTAACATAGAAAATTTCCTCGTGAATGACCGGTTTGTTTACATGATGTGGACGCATCTGTCTGCATCACACAAATACCCGGCGCATTTACTGACGCAAATGACGTTTAGAAATGTTCAGCGTAGTGTCCGAATTCTCGTTCCCTATTCCCTATATAATAATAATAGTGCACTATATCATGTACACTATATAGGGAATAGGGAACGAGTGTATAGGGAACGATTTCGAACACAGCTTTTATTATGGTCCATGCAGCGGACGCTTGGTGATGACGTGTTACGACGTGATGACGTATGTACAAGAGCCTACCGTGGCCAGGCCACAGTTGCGGCAACGGCCAGATGGCCTCGTGCGAGTGCACCCTTATTTATACAATATAAACCGATATATAACAAAACCCCAGCCTCTTTGACTTTAAAATAATATTCAAAATATTAACATAATATCTTAAAACGATTATATCTCAACACTGGCCTGGGAACGCCTCGGGATCCCCCCGTCAGAGCTGGTCAATGTGGCCCGGGAAAGGGAAGTCTGGGGCCCCCTGCTTGAGCTGCTCCCCCCGCGACCCGACCCCGGATAAGCGGATGAGGATGAGGATGAGGAGGAGGATGAGGAAAACGAAAGAGGCTGGTGTTTTGTTTTATATCATTTGTTTATATTGTTCAGTAGTATATGCCTACATGAGGCCATAGCACAGTTGACAGACGAGCTGAGGTGGTCATCGAGTCCGCTGCTGTTCCAATAGAGTGGTGAAGGCACGCCCCTTCCGGTAGAGCCTATGGGACCTATGAGATCCAAAAATATGACAGGGTTTCAATGGAGAGAAAGTAATTATTTTCTGGTTCCAGTCTTTATATGCCCTGGATTACACATATGTTGTTTGTGGATTCAAATTATAATTTTTCATGAAAAGAGAACTAAAAATGTTCGCGAAGAAGTTTGATAATTTTAGGTTTTGTGTGAGGCCACTTTGTGAACTACAGCTCATTGATGCTGTCGACGCAAATGATATAACGTCACCACCACTCTGGTACAGACATGGCAATCTCTCTGCTCCACTTAGCGGCTTTCTTCCAAGGGGAGGATAACAGCATCGAAAGAGGTGAAAACCATTATGTTTTCTCCTCAGCCTTTTACTGAACATTTGCACAATAAATGGTCAAAGTCTTGACATGAAAAATTATCATTTAAATCCACAAACAACATATGTGTAATCCAAGGCATATAAAGACTGGTACCAGAAAAAAAATACTTTCTCTCCATTGAAACCCATTCATACTTTTCGATCCAATAGGTCCCATGGGGACCACCGGAAGGGGCTGACTTACGAGCTCTATTGCAGGTGCATATGGCGCGTTCGAGTATTCTCTGCGAACCGACTCGGATCTCGGATCTGACGCCACGCCCACGCCCACACTCGGTCGTTGGAGGAAAACATGGACGCCACCCGGAAAGCTGTTGTCGCGGTAGCATGGCAGAGGAACAGGCGATCCAATATAAGTAGGCAATAGGCCATAGTCAAGTCAAGTCAAGTTTATTTATATAGCACATTTAAAACAACAGTAGTTGACCAAAGTGTACACAAATACAATATATTTGTGTACATAGGCAGAGATACGGACGCAGTAAGGTATTGCAGTAATACGAGTGATTGAAATTACCATTTAAACCACCAAAGTGGTCCAAGCACAATGAAAACAGTTCATACTTCAAGTCACAATGGGCGCAGCCATCTTGAATTCTGTCTCGGAATTTCGCTCGGTCACCACTGAGTTCAACCGAGATGGCGAGATCGCCGTCCGAGGAAAAGGGGCGTGTCTGTGCGTGTCGCTAGGCAACGTCCTCGGACCTCCGAGACGGATGGATATTAAAACGCACCAATACTCCCGTCCTCGGAAGTGTGTACTTGAAGTCCGGACTTGCCAAGTGTGTGCTTCCAAGTCCACAAGTCTGCAGTTCGCGTACTTGGTATTAAGAAACGGTAGTACAATAGATAAGAGATGAAGATAAATACCTTCATCTCTTATTTTAGCTCTCTGTTCTGTCCGAGCCTGGCCCGTTCTATTAATATTAAATAAATAAACTGATTTATTAACTGTATTTTTTTATAGGCCCAAGCCTGATTTAAAACCCTCTGTAGTCTGTGCGCATGTGTGTGCGTTTCCTAGTATGTTTGTGCGCATGTGCTTGCTTGCAGTGCATATGCGTTTGCGCTTGGCACATGCGCACTTGAGTAACTGGTGCGACAGGCCTGCTATTATAGTATTAAGATGTGTTCTTTTTCTCTTCCACAGGTTTTGTTTGTTATTGCTACGACCTTCAACGACTGCTGTCATCCCATCCTGGCCAAAAGAGGACGAAGGTTAAGGTTACTGACTGCAAGTCATCGGCCTACAACTTAGAGGTGCAATTAAGCTTTAGCAGTCCATTTTACTCATTTAACAAGGCGTAACCTAGTAGGCACCCACAACACAAAATTATTTTTTTGCTGATAGCTATGGTCCATCCCCCTTCTAGCTAGTTCATTTTATGCTTTTGGTGAACAATGTTCCACTGTAAATTGAGTCTGTGCGAGCATGTGTCTGAGACTACTGTTCCGTTTATTCAGCACGCAAAGTTGCACAGTAACACTCCAAATTATCACTATCTGTGTGGTGTGCCTTACTGTACTCGGATGTACCGCAAAGCCACTGTTCTGAGAGCACATATGTTTAGAGAGCACAAACAACCAAGATATTGCAAGCCGTTG
Organism: Gadus macrocephalus; assembly: GCF_031168955.1. Lineage (NCBI taxonomy): Eukaryota > Metazoa > Chordata > Actinopteri > Gadiformes > Gadidae > Gadus > Gadus macrocephalus. The sequence goes on along the minus strand of NC_082389.1, from coordinate 21,713,766 downwards.
TCCACACCCTTAAAGTGTCTGGCTCAGTCTTGTGCATTCAAGTGTGAAACTGTAAACTCCCTTGTAAAGCATTTGAATTCACACTCAAATCAAATGCCCATTCAGAGGTTGTGACTGCAGCTTTACAGTTGCGTCCAGTTTTGCCTCACATGTTTCCAGGAAACATCGAAGTAGAGGTATAGAGGACTTAGATGATTCGGTTCTAGATACGTCTGTTCCCACAGAAACTTTGAGTCGGTCTGTTCTTGCAGAGCCTTTGAGTCAGCCTGAACCCAGTCACTCATGTTTAGATATCTCTGATAAACAACCTGAAAAAGAAATGCAATTGGCTGTGGATGAAACCCTCTTTTTACAAAACCTTACACTTCTCTACTTGAAATTACAAGCCAAGCTATTGTTACCAGCAAGTACACTACAAACAATCATTGAGGACTTTCAAAAGGCCCATGAAATTGGCCTGTCACATTTGCTTAACATTCTAAGTGAGAAATTGAAGGTACTTGGTATTCCAGAGGCCACCATAAGCAACACTATTGATGAACTGAGCAGAGGGGATCTACTCAAGCTCTATAACAGGTGAGTTCTGAGCACAGACTATAAGAGGAAGGGTGCTTTTAAAGAAAGTTTCAACTACGTTGAGCCTGTTCCTGTGTTCTTGGGAAATGATGAAAATGGCAAAGAGTGCTTTGCCCAGTATGTACCTGTACAGGAGACATTGGCTGCACTGTTTAAAAGTGAGTCTGTACGAGAACAGTATGTGTAGCACCCCTGTAAAAGGGTTGAAATTATCATTAAATGAATTATCAGTCGACGCTGTGTCTCTTCTTCATGACATGAATTGATCTTTTTATATAACAAATTCACCATGGCAATAACACATTCACAATAATCAATTTCACATTCTTCCATATACATTCACAATTATTTAGCAGCATCAAGTCAACAACACTACTGTAATAACCCGGTTTCCATTATATCATCAACTATTCCAAAATAACATTCATCAGAAAATATCCATAGCCGCAATTAAATCAACTGTACCAAGTACCAGTGATTCTATAACTCTGGCATCATACTCACGAACATTAGTAAAGGCACTAGCCCATTAAAGAAGGCACTTAAGTATAGGTTCAACACTGCAAGTGTTACAATACCAGAACAAAATAATTAAGTGCAGCAAATGTTCTTAAATGCAATGCTACATCATGTATTGTTCCATTTTTACTGTAATATTATAAATGCGTTACTCATCAAACTGTTTTTATCCCTTTTAACCCCAAGTTATTCTATTTATATTTTACATGACCACTTTATTCTTTAAAGAATTGCTCACTCTTTTAAATGCAACAGTGCTTTTAGCTTCCACTTGACAAATGTATTTAGCTTGTAGCATACTCATGACCTTCACATTGTACTTATACAACAACCAAAATGGATTAAATGCATGTAAACCAGGCCTACACGCCATGCAGCGACGCACCACACTGTATTGTGAAAGTTGGCGCCGGCCACCATGTGGTTCTCAAACAATTATCTTTTGAGCTGAATAAACCCTCTAACATGACCATTTCAAAATGCTGATGCACTTCAATACATTCCGCATTATACCCAACACATATATAATCGACCGTGAGCCATCTGTTATCAGTATTTACCTGTAAAAGGGTTGAAATTATCATTAAATGAATTATCAGTCGACGCTGTGTCTCTTCTTCATGACATGAATTGATCTGAAGAGCAAACACACTGCGCCCCCTACAGACCTGATGCAGACCAGAACAATTGATCGCCGGCTCACCAAAATACACTTCACTGGACGATAGATTAATCATGTACTGTTTTAGACCATAGAGTCCTGTAAACTGTTAGAAAACAAAGTCACATTGATACACAAAATAGGGAAATAATGAGAATGGCTTATAACCAAAATAAACACATTAAATAAATACCTTTGACTCAAAATAATAGCTTGTAAACCGTCAATCAATATTATTATAAAAATCAAAATATATTCAGCCTACTACACACTCCCCTTCAAAATAGATGTCGTCCTCGACATCAGAGAATGATTAACATCACATTTTTTTTTTTTTTTTACAAACTTTTGTCTTCGGACTGTAAACAAGATATCAAAATAACTCAACCTTCTTCAGAAGCCAACAGCTTAATCAAAAGTCCACAAACGTATGAAAAGGCACTCCGTTGTTTCAACAACAGTCCACGAGTGTATGGAATGTATGTGTATGAACGCATTCGGCTTATTTCAAAGTCCAACGAGTGTAAAGGAATGTATGCATGTTGTGTATTGCATTCGGCTTGACGTAAAGTCCAAGAGTGTGAGTATGTGGTGTAGCACTCGGCTTCTCGCAAAGTCCACAGATGTACTGTATGTATAATGTATGTGGGTGTGTGGGACATTTAGGCAAAGGATATGAGGAGAGGGGGAGTTTGGAGGTTCTCTTCATTCAGTACCCGTGGATAGCAGGCTGGTAGTCGAAGGGCTGCTCTGTAGTCCTCCATCCACCCGTCGGTTGCATGGCTCCATACGGCAGGGGCACTAGAGGGTACCAGTACATGATGTTGCCTGGAGGTCCTGCACTGTGGCATACAGGGTGGCCCAGCTGGTCATATGTGAAGACTCTCGGAGGTCGCCTCTCTCTCACTGGTCGCTGATAGTGCTGCACTGTTTCGCTGTTGTCACTTGGAACAGGTGACGGTGGTGCTGACATTCTTTCTTCCACGACAGGCTCCTCTTGAACATGCATGTCCTCTAGATCCAATATCTCCTCCTCCACCAGCATATCTTCTAGGTCCTGAGCATCTTGCTGCTGGGGTATGTTTTGCTGCTGACGTTCAGCATCATTGACATCCTCTCTTTCCGTGTTCACAGGTTGCATCACAGGCAGAGGCTCACCCATGGGCCTGTAGTAATATCCATAGTCTTCGTCATCACTCTCATCATCCTCTTGATGTATTACTTCCTTGTCTTTACTGGTCCTAGCTGTGACTTTCCTCTTCTGTTTAGCAGGTTGTAACTGGATCTCCAGGGGCAAACTATCACATGGCAACAGAAGATTGCGGTGCAGAATCCGACTTCCTCTTCCTTTCCCTTGCTCGGGTATGACTTCATATATCGGCATGTTTTTTCCCACTTGACGGATGACTTTGTGGATACTGTCCTCCCAGTGATTGCGCAGCTTCCCAGTTCCTCCTCTGGGTGTCATATTCCTAACGAGGACTCTGTCACCCTCGTGCAACACGGAACTCCTCACTTTGTTGTTGTCATGGTTCCGCTTGTTCCTGTCACCACTCTTCTTTGCATTTTCTGTTGTTATGTCGTATGCCTCCTGCATCTGTGCTTTCCATTTCCTCATGTATTCTTTGTGGTCAGCAGTCCCCGTCTCCGGAGAGGTCAAGCCAAACAGCAAGTCCACTGGCAATCTTGGGGATCTCCCAAATAAGAGATAGAAAGGGGAGAAGCCAGTAACTTCACTTCGTGTGCTGTTGTATGCAAACATTAGTTTGTTCAGTGATTCTTTCCAGTTAGACTTCTGTCTCTCAGTGAGCGTTCTCAGCATCTGTAGAAGTGTCCTATTCATCCTCTCAACCTGGCCGTTTCCTTCTGGATGATACGGTGTTGTTCTCGAGCCCATCATTCCACTGTTCTTCTGTAGCTGTGAAAACAACTGGTTTTCCCATTCACCTCCCATGTCATGGTGGATTCGCTGGGGAAAACCCCACTTAAGGGCGTAATCATTGAATATTTTGTCAGCAACACACTTAGCAGATTTCGTTGTTGTGGCGTAGGCCTGGGCAAAGCGGGTGTAATGGTCAACTATGACCAGGATGTATTCATAGCCACCTTTACATTTGTCCAAATGCATAAAGTCAATGGATACTAATTCGAATGGCTGTGTTGTGACAATGGGGATGAGAGGGGCTCTTGTTTCTCTACAGGGCTTTTTCTGTTTGAGACAGGCACAGCATCGGGACAGGTAGGTCTCCACCTCTCGCTGCATGTGTGGCCAGAAGAAACGGTCTCGCACAAGTGATGTGGTACGGTCCACACCCTGATGTCCCATGTCGTCATGGAGTTGTCTCAGGACTGTTGCCTTATACTTGTCTGGTAAGACAAGTTGTGTTCTTGTGACAGTCTTTCGGTGTAGTATGCCATCGTCATCCAAACTGAATTTGTTCCACTCTCTGAGTAGACGCTTGCTCTGTGCACTGGATGACTTTAATTGCCGTCCCACAGGTCTCTGATCTGACTGTTTGTAGTTTATTATGGGGCCAATGTTCGGGTCATCCCTCTGTGCCTGACAGATCTCTGCTCTTGAGAAGGGTGTGGGTAGCTCCTCTTCTGTCCCTACACACCCTAGGGCCATCATCCAACATGCTGTTTGAGAGTCTCTGGTTTCTATAGCTTGCACTGTGGCTTGTACTGAGTGGGAGGGCATTTCCTCTGTACAGTTCCCCATCATCTCTTCGATGTCACAGGGCATTCTGGACAGCCCATCAGCATCACCGTTCTCTCTGCCTGGACGATACTTGATAATGAGATGAAAGTCTGCTAGTTCAGCAACCCACCTACTCCCTGTAGCGTTCAGCTTGGCTGTGGACAACACGTAGGTAAGTGGATTGTTGTCCGTGTACACAGTGCAAGAACAAGTCATCAAATAATCTCTGAAGCGCTCGGTCACAGCCCACTTCAAGGCTAGGAACTCTAGTTTCCCAGAGTGGAGGTGGTAATTCTTTTCCGCCTTGGTCAGTGTTCTTGATGCATACGCTATGACACGTAGCTTTTCCTCTTGTTCTTGATACAACACTGCACCTAGGCCTTGGTTTGAGGCATCTGTATGCAAGATGAATGACTTATTGAAGTCAGGGAACCCGAGGATGGGAGGGTTAACCAGACAATCAATTAATCTCTCCAATACCTGTTGGTGCACATCAGTCCAGGTGATCGGCTTATTCGAAGGTACCCCTCTGTTCTTCACTTTTCCTCTCGTCATCCTTGTATTGCTGCTCTTCTGTGTCGCTCCTCCTGGTTCCGCTTCAAGCAGGGCATACAGGGGTCCAGCAATACGGGAGAAGTCTCTGATGTACTGGCGGTAATAACTGAGGAGACCCATTACTGCCCTGCACTCTCCCACAGTTCTTGGTCTCTTCTCCTTTAATGCCCGCACAGCCAGCGTGTCAGCAGGGTCCATTTTACTGCCATCAGCGGACACAATTCGCCCCAAGTAGCGGACCTCACGCCTGAATATCTCACATTTACTGGGCTTCAGCTTGATGCCGTACTGCCGGAGTCGCCGCAGTACTGTTCTGACATCTTCCACGTGACTCTGAAATGATCTACTAAATACCAGAGTATCATCTAAATACGGGATGCAGATTTCATCTCTCAGTCCTTCCAGACATTCCTCCATGCAACGCTGGAAGGCGGCGGGGGCGTTCATCAGGCCAAAGGGAATTCTGATCCATTCATAGAGACCCCAGGGAGTAACAAAGGCTGTCACAGGTCTGCTCTCTTTGGCCATGAAGCCCTGATGATATGCTTTCCCTTGATCTAGAAGTGAGAACCAGGAGTTTCCTCCTAGGCCATCCATGATGTCCTGCACTCTCGGAATAGGCTGTCTGTCAGGGAGAGTTTTTCTGTTGACTTCACGAAAGTCAATACACAGTCGTAGACTCCCGTCTTTCTTGCGAACACAGACGACTGGTGATGCATATGGTGAGTTCGACTTCTTGACCCAGCCCTGTGCGATGAGGTCATGTAAGTAATCTTTCATTTCCCTGTACAGGGGCTTGGGCACAGACATGTAGGTTTTTGCCACAGGTTCACAGTCTTTCAGGGAAATGCTGAGTTGCAGTTTTTCAATGAATCCGATATCATCATCTGTTTTTGAAAATGAGGCAGACTCCTCTCTCAGCATCTGGTGAGCTATCTCTCTCTCTGGTTCACTCAGGTGGCTCAGACTGACAGGCGGGTCCCATAGGTCAGTCGTTTTGTTCTCTTCAACCCTGATGTGGCTCATACTGACTGGAGGTGGAGGGCGGAACCCCTCTAGAATGGAAGCGGGGTACAGGGTCTGAATACTTTGTACAGTTCCAATCACAGTTCTTCCTGTCAACACTATGTCATGGGCTGTGGGGTTTTGCACACTTACAGTAATGTAGGGTCTGTTATCTTTACTCAGTTGGACGACGGTGTCACAGAGTTCAAGTCCCTCTGCCCAGTGGGGGTTGACATCGGGCTCAAAGATCAGTGGAGCATCTCCATCTGGGGGAGGCATCTGTACATGACACTCCACTTTGACAGACATGTGTTTAGGTATATTGATCCGCTCCTTTGTTGTCTTCACAGTATATTCCCTTCCCTGTCCAACACTCACTTGATGTACAAAGGCTTGGGCTTGCTCTGGTTCAAGAGTGGGGAATACTGTTCTCACTGTATGACTCAGGAGTTCCATGTTAGTAGCATTGGACTTTTTCAATTCACTGTTTAGGATTAGCTCAATGACATTGGACCCAATGATTGGTCGGCCCAGCTTGTTACCTTTCATTACAAGAGTGGGGACAGTAACTGAGGTGGTGGGTGTTCCTGAAGCTAAACTAAAAGTTATCTCCACCCATCCAACATAGGGCATGTTCTCTCCGTTCGCTGCCACAATATCCAATGGGCCTGCTCTGTCCAATATTTCAGAAATGTCTCTTAGCCTTGTGTGTGGCAGGTGCACTTCTTTCCATAGCTCATCAATGATTGTCACTTGAGACCCCGAGTCCCACAAAGCTTGAACGCCTTGGCCTTGGATGTGACAGTCAATCAGACACTTTTTGCCTACCAGCGGGGCTATCTGGGCCTGTTTCTCTCTTCGGGGGGCAGTGTTCACAGTCATACATGAGGGGGGGAAACATTCTTTTCTGTGCACAGTCCAATCATTAACTTGACATTGTTTAGAACAGTAGAGGGCTTTTTTACATTTTGTACATTGTCTCATCTCTTCGCCCTGTTTTCCACAGTGTGCACAGTTGTGGGACATTGGTATGTCACTGGTCACTCCCTGCCCCGTGCGAATGACCCGTCCTCGTTTAAAGGCTCACCTCCAAACTGTTCTTGTTGTCCTCTTACTCGACAGCCCGCCAGGTAATGCTCACTGCTGCCACACCGAAAACAGTGTGTGCAGTACTCCTCAGTCCCGCGCTGTTGACAACCAAAACACTTCTTCATCCGTCGAAAATTTGGGGGGGGAAAGCTGCGTTGTGGAGCGAACCTCTGTTGATATTGAGCGGTTCCTCCTCTCTGTCCTGGACCAGGAGGGAACCAGTATCCCTGCGGCTGGTTCTGTGTCTGTTGGGAGTTGTACTGGGGCTGTGACTGACTTGGTGACAGGTTGTACTGGGGCTGATGCTGGGAGGTATATTGGGGCTGTGATCGGTGTTGTGGGGTAGTGTACTGGGGCTGTCGGGGGGTGTATTGGGGCTGCAATTGACGTTGTGGGGGTTGGTATGGGACCTGCTGTTGGAGGGGGCACTGAGGCTGCAGCTGGGGTTGTTGGGGCGTGGACTGGGGCTGCTGCATAGACTCTCTGATCTGGCACATTTCAGCTTTAAGGTCTCTCAGTACAGCCATCTCGGACCTCATCTCTTCGAGCTGTAAGGCAACTGTAGGGGGCAATTTAACGTTTGAGTTTTGTTGACCAGGTGACTTGTCACTCTTTTCCATAGGAGTGTCGCTCGACTGGACTGCGTGGATAGTAGCAGGCCGTGGCTGTCCCAATAATTTCTTCTTATTCTGCCTCTCTGTCTCATAGGCACACGCTGTGTTCATCCTCTCCAGTAACAGTTCATCAGAGATGTCAGTCTGTTCAAGATAGGGCTGGAGATCACGTTTTATATTGTCATTTTGCAGACCGGTTAACACAGTGTGCAGGAACATGTTTTGTACTAGACCTGGGTCATATTTGAGGCCTGACTCATCTTCCTGTGAGGCAAACAAGATCTTCTGTCTCAGGTCAAAGGTACGAATGAGGAAGTTCTGTGGCGTTTCTTTGATGCCCTGCACTTCAGAGGTCAGCTGCTTATAGAGCTCAGTAGCACTTTTCTCTTGATAGTGGGAACGGAGTATTCTCCTTAGAGTGGGGAGGGTCAGGTTAGCTTTCCCCTCTAAATAACTACGAAGCCCCATGCCAGGAATGATTGACCTTATTACTGCATCTACTATCTCGAGTTCTGGTACCCCTTTATTTCGACCATGTTCAATTTGGCGGGCCAGACTTGAAAAGGTCAGACGATCTTTCTGCCCAGGCTCTCCGATCTGGCCAGCTATTTTAAAATCCTTATGCCATGGGGTAGGGGGATAACTGTGGGGTGTGCTCTGAGTTAACACGCTGTTAGGGGCTGGGATTTGTATTTCTCTGGTGTCTGACTTTTCTTTCTCACTCTGTTTCTGTGTGGCAGCCAACTGTAGCTGCAAGGCCTCAATCTCTTTCCGTATCCTATCCTCTTCTCGCTCCTTTTTCCTCTGTTCCTCTTGTAAATCCGCTTCCTGTGTCTGTTGCTGTGCTAGGTTGGCAGCTGCCAGGAGCTCAGTCATTTTGTCTTTACAGAGGAGTAAGTCAGTCATTCCGTCATCCTCTTGCTTTTCAAGCTCCTCTCTCTGCATGTGATCTGAAACTAACTTAATGAGAGCTCTTCGACTTTTACCAGTCACATGCTGAAGTGCTCCTCCTGCTATACATAAAAAGTCACATAGCTCTACCAGAGCATCTCGGGGTAGCTCACATAGCTCTCTGAATATTTCTACCTGTAGTTGTTCCACTTCCGATGACGCCATCTCTGTGCCAGGTGGTTGTGAACGATGTGGAGTGATACCTCTTCACCCGTTGAACGTAGCCGCAGCTCTCCTGGTATGTAGCAATACCTCAGATTGGCTGCCCACTGCTCACTGATGATCGGGTTACCACTGTAGCAGTTCACCACGGTGCTCAGGATGACTGGGTTGGTTAAAAGAGACGTGTGACGGCAGGGGACTTCTGTAGCTAGAAGTGGAACCACGCTGCACACATCCCGGACGAGCCCCCAAAATGTAGCACCCCTGTAAAAGGGTTGAAATTATCATTAAATGAATTATCAGTCGACGCTGTGTCTCTTCTTCATGACATGAATTGATCTTTTTATATAACAAATTCACCATGGCAATAACACATTCACAATAATCAATTTCACATTCTTCCATATACATTCACAATTATTTAGCAGCATCAAGTCAACAACACTACTGTAATAACCCGGTTTCCATTATATCATCAACTATTCCAAAATAACATTCATCAGAAAATATCCATAGCCGCAATTAAATCAACTGTACCAAGTACCAGTGATTCTATAACTCTGGCATCATACTCACGAACATTAGTAAAGGCACTAGCCCATTAAAGAAGGCACTTAAGTATAGGTTCAACACTGCAAGTGTTACAATACCAGAACAAAATAATTAAGTGCAGCAAATGTTCTTAAATGCAATGCTACATCATGTATTGTTCCATTTTTACTGTAATATTATAAATGCGTTACTCATCAAACTGTTTTTATCCCTTTTAACCCCAAGTTATTCTATTTATATTTTACATGACCACTTTATTCTTTAAAGAATTGCTCACTCTTTTAAATGCAACAGTGCTTTTAGCTTCCACTTGACAAATGTATTTAGCTTGTAGCATACTCATGACCTTCACATTGTACTTATACAACAACCAAAATGGATTAAATGCATGTAAACCAGGCCTACACGCCATGCAGCGACGCACCACACTGTATTGTGAAAGTTGGCGCCGGCCACCATGTGGTTCTCAAACAATTATCTTTTGAGCTGAATAAACCCTCTAACATGACCATTTCAAAATGCTGATGCACTTCAATACATTCCGCATTATACCCAACACATATATAATCGACCGTGAGCCATCTGTTATCAGTATTTACCTGTAAAAGGGTTGAAATTATCATTAAATGAATTATCAGTCGACGCTGTGTCTCTTCTTCATGACATGAATTGATCTGAAGAGCAAACACACTGCGCCCCCTACAGACCTGATGCAGACCAGAACAATTGATCGCCGGCTCACCAAAATACACTTCACTGGACGATAGATTAATCATGTACTGTTTTAGACCATAGAGTCCTGTAAACTGTTAGAAAACAAAGTCACATTGATACACAAAATAGGGAAATAATGAGAATGGCTTATAACCAAAATAAACACATTAAATAAATACCTTTGACTCAAAATAATAGCTTGTAAACCGTCAATCAATATTATTATAAAAATCAAAATATATTCAGCCTACTACATATGCTGCAACAGGTTTGCAACCCTCTGTTGTTAACGTCTATCAGGATGTTAAGGATGGGGAGGGAGTTCAAAGTAATCTGCTGTTAAAAACTGAGCCTTCCTCGGTTGGTTTGATGCTATACCAAGATGCGTATGAGTTCGTTAACCCTCTTGGATCAGGGAAAAAAAAACACAAAGTGTTAGCTGTTTACTCAACTCTGACTGACATTTTACCTCACAATAGATCCACTATAGATCAGATGCAGCTTGTCCTTCTTTGCAGGGAGAAGGACTTTAAGTACTTTGGGATGAACAAAGTTTTTGAACCACTCATCAAGGACCTCAAAGTCCTGGAGGAGAGAGGTATTGTGCTAAGTGAAGGCAATGTTGTAAAAGGCACTTTGGTTGCAATTTCAGGAGACAACTTGGGATCCCATGGCATTGTTTTTTTTTTAGAACATTTCAGTAGGGCTGATCGTTTCTGTCGCTACTGTGAGGTAGACAGAGATACATTTATGAAAGAAGCACATTTGTGTGGTATCACAAGAACAGTACAAGCCTACAAAAGTAATTTGCAACACCTAAAAACAAGTGGCACTGACCCAGTCTGCGGCATCAAGTCTGACTCTCCTTTCAACCAACTAACACATTTCCATGTTTGCCAGCCTGGCCTTCCACCATGCCTTGGCCATGACTTGTTTGAGGGTATTGTCTCTTATGACCATGCTTTGTTTATTGGTCATTTAGTCAAGGAGAAGCATTTTACTTACCTGCAGTTAAATCGGTGTAAGAACCAATTCAAATACCAAGGAAATGATGGCAAGGACAAGCCTGCTGACCTCTCTGCTGGAGGCGAGAGATTAAGTGGGCATGCAGTTCAAAACTGGTGCTTTCTTAGATTGCTACCTCTATTGATAGGTGACAGGATTAAAGATCCTGCTGACAACAAGGTATGGCAGCTCATTTTGCAGCTGAGAGAGATAGTGGAACTTGTCTGTGCACCAGCCATTACAGCAGGCCAAGTAGCATATCTGAAAGTCATCATTGAAGAGTACATATGGTACAGGAAACAGCTCTTCCCTGGTCATCCCCTGAAACCCAAGCACCATTATTTATGCCACTATCCAGAGCTCATCCTTCACTTTGGCCCACTTATCCGCCTGTGGACTCTAAGGTTTGAAAGCAAACACACTTTTTTTCAAGCAGTGTGCCAGAAAATTACACAACTTTAAAAGTATTTGCCAGACTCTTGCAGAGAGACACCAACTTCTGCAAGCCTATCTTAGTGCAGGCAAACTTTTCCCTCCAATTATCCAAGTAGGAAAGGGCACAGAGTTGTATGTAAAAGATTACAATGACAAGATCAGGGCATCTCTTGCCAGTTATGAGTTTGAGTCACAGTCTGCACTGGCTTGTAACAATGTCACAGTGAAAGGCACAGTGTACAAAAAAGGGATGATGGTTTTGCTTGGGAGCAACGATGAAGAACTTAATGTTGGGAAAATTAACCTTGTCGTTGTTCTCCAGGATTCTGTGCACTTTGTAATGGAGAAACACACTTTCGTGAAGTTGAGAGACATGGGCATCTACTGTGAATTAGGAGTAGTTGAAGAGGATTATGTTTGCATCAAGCATGAAGATTTGCATGACTACTATCCTCTTCCAGCTTACAGAGTTAATCACCTTTCACTTATTGCTCTCCACCATTCATTTTTAGAGACGGTTTAAACCAGGGAAGCATAGAAATGAAATTTCTTGGCCGAAATCGAAAATATTGAAAGTTATTGAGGAGTCGTGTCTGCAGGAGCTACTGATAATGCTTACTTACAATTGTTATCTGCCCTTGTTTATTGTTAATCATTTGTAAATAAATATTAAACATTAAGTAAATTTAGTAAATTTGTTTGGGGGATTCACACAGTCATTTGATCTGCTGTTGGGTAAGGAGAGTGCAATAATAATAATGTATTTGATTTATATAGCGCTTTTCTCACAATCAGTCCTTGGTTACCTCCAACATAGGTTTGCAACGGTGCTGGTATTTTTTTATGGCCTTGTGTTTTTGAGTTCTGCTCCCCTGGTAGGTTTAGTCAGCGGGTTCTGTTTAGGGAAACCGTTGTGCTCTCAACAATAGCGTGGTGGTGAAAGTGGGCAGAGCTCTATCTAGTAGAGCTCAGGAACACCTCAGTGGCTCCGGGGGGTCGCTGGTTTGTCCAGTTGCCTTTCCTACCCACTGATTTTGTGTGTATAATAACCATTCGCAAGTAACCACTTGAAGACTAGGGTGGAGTTAGATAGTTTGTGGTTGAGATAGATGGGGGATTGAACTCTGTTTTCTTTTGGGCCATTTTTTTAAGTTGGACCAGGCACTGTCCAGACCAGACTGTCCTCTTCTTTTTGTTAAGTGAACAGAATGGGATCTTTAGTAGAGGAGTTTATTGAGGCTCCTTCAGAGGAGTTATTGGATAATGTACCAAGGAACAGTTATTAAAGCTGGCAGAACACTTTAATATTGATTTGATTCTGGCTTGTTATTTTAGAGAATGGATCGGGAAGACGTGAAGGAAGAAATTGTTTCATTTTTACCGGGCCTCTCTCTTGAAACCCTGACTTCCCTGCTGGGAGTGTTGGAAGAGCTTGGCGTGGAGAGCAGGGCAGACCTTGCCTTTGTAGAAGCGAAGGATCTGGAGAAGTACCTCAGACCAATCCAGTGTCGCAGACTGCTGAACGGCATTAAGAATAAAGGTAAATCCAACTATGACACTGCCATGTTTTTTATTCTTTTTATAGTTGAATCGTTAAAATAGCTTAAGACTTCAGGGGTTCTAGAGGTGGTTAGAGTGTCCCCCTAGAGGCTCAGTCCTCTTCACAGCAGACCTGGATTTGAATCCGACCCGGATCTACTTCTTGCTGTACCTCTGTATCTATAATAATTTTCCTTTCTCACTTCTAGATCTTCCACCAGTTGAAGTAGAAGATCATGTTGCTGTCGAATCTCCACCCCTCACAAGTACTCCCTTGTCAAGTTCCGAAATAACTTCAAACTCTTCCTTTTCATCATCCACCATGCCTGGCAGGCCATGGTATACTGACTTCCGGGTCCGATGGGAAGAGATGCCAGCAGCTATTGGCAAAGCGACGGCAGATGAAAAAAGGCCATCACCAGGGGACAGAAGAGACATGATAAAGACAGTGGTGGACCAAATGTTAGTGCATGAGCAAAACCCAACAAGAGCAACATGCCACACGATCGCCCGGATGATTGTGAGAGACTGGCCAAAAAGCTTTGCCGATGTCGGACAAAAGGGAGATATGCTGGGAGACGGCTGCTACTCCCTTTTGCAACAAATAAAAACAAGAGTTGAATACAAAAATAGGAACCAAACTCTTCAAACTCGGCGACGCAGGCAGCGCAGGCCCTCCAATGTGGCGGCAGAGGGGGCAATCGCAATGGCCAGAGGCCCAGTAGACCAGTACGGTTGTGTACGGTGGTGTCCGGAAGAACTTCCTGCTGGAGAGACGGAGGCAACCTTGGAAGAAAAAAAACAACAACTACTGAACATCTACGCAGAGGGAGGGATGGGAGGGGCAGAAACGGCTGAACATCTGATGGAGAAGACCTACATCACCCAGCGCCAGTTCATAAACAGGGTGCCTGCACCAGCCATTGCTGAGATAAAGGAGGATTGGCCATTCCTATTCTCGCAGAGAGGCCTTTTCTCCCACTTCAGTCTGCTGACGGATGTCTCCATACAAACAAAGTATGAAGAGGCTATGAACAGCAAGGGCAGTACCATCATTCGCTTTTGCCAGCAGCTCAACCGTTCAGGGATCAAGGACGTCCTCGCTAAATACGAGCCAGAGGCGTCAGACAAGGCTGCATGTGTCCTTCTGCTACTGATGGCATATTTCAAAGAACCGAAGAATGCCATCATGCTTGAGGCTGATGTAAGTTGTTTAAAAAAGAAAAAAGCAGGTTGTGATTGTATTAGACAGTAATATTATGTTATCTTTCGCACTTGTATACATTTACCAGTAATCACATTCATTCACATGTTGACACAACGTGTAGTCGGTGATTCTGGAGAACGTTTGGGGGGGGGGGGGGGCAGCGCACACACAGGTAGCGGATCATGAGGATATTTTCACTGATTTTGACAACAAGCGTTCTCAGGAATTGTTGACTTGAATCAGTGGGACCAGTGGAACGTCTTATGCACCATGTTGAATCTTTGCTACAATATACTGTATGAATGTAACATTCACTTCTTACTTTACTTTATATTTCTAGCTGTAATAAATGTACCATGTGTTTTTTAAATAAACAAAAGCCGCTACACAATATTTTGACAGAACATGCTGATCAGTGATCTAACCTGTTTTTCCAATAGTGTTGCTTGTCTCGATCTTTTCGATTCAGCATCTTTCAACAGCAGTGCCGGTAGTTGGTGTAAAGTCGATGGTTTTAGAGATTACAGATTGCTTTAATGCAGCATTCAAGGGTAGTGTATTGACTTAGATTTGCTCTGGAACTGTGAACCAAATCTTGGAGACTTAAAAATGGGGAGAGCAAAGAAGGGCATAATGGTTTGAGTTGTGCAATAGACAATTAATTACATCAGTAACAATGATGCTTAACGGTGTTTTGTGCACCCAACAGAGTCTTCAAGGCAGCGCTGCCTGGTTAAGGTTAGGGCCTTCCAGGCAGTGCTGCCTTGCAGACTCTGTCAGGGGCACAACACCATCGAGCATCAGTAAGTGGGTAACAATTTGTGAAAACATTCAAGGTTACTGAAACTTCTTTCCTTGCTCATTGCACCCAACTTCTTTACAATAGCGCTTTATGTGTGTTCATTGTTCTTTTCAGGTGACATGATGAAGCCAACCGCATGGATGCTCAGCATTGAACAGAAGGTTGTGGTGGGACCACACCACTCCTTCAGCAACGGAATAGCTGCAATGTTTGCAAGCTATTATTGCTTCAACCTGCAGTATCCTGAGGAGGGCTCCTCCACTTTGGAGTTTATCCAAAGGTATTTTAACTTTCAAATGAACATTGCAGGGTTTCCCACAGTGCTTTCTAGTTAAAGGTGAAGTAAGCGGAAAGGTCAGTTTAGCTAACTTCCTGACACTGAATGCAGTTAGCTGTCCCCTCCCTCGTCCCTAAGTCACCACATTAATGCACTGCGGTCTTCAAGCAGCGAGTTATCTAGAACCATCTCAGGTCCATAAGTGTGATAAACATGATAAAAACCATCAAAACAGACATTGGGAAGGTTTTTTTACCTACTCCGCCATTGTAGTCGCTTAAAGATCTATCGCTCTAGGCGTGCACCGTCAGTGAGACGTGCCGGTTTGTAGCGTTCTGTCTTCTGATTGGATATCAGTTGTGGGATCCCCGAAAAGTTTATTTGCCGATTATATTGCAGAGCAGGTGACTGAGAGATCAGAGTTATGAAACGCGCACACTATATAAGTGATCACTGTATGAATATAGAGCGATTTAACACGTATATTAACGTAAATAAATCGCTTACTTCAAGGCTATACAGTTGAACCAAAAAATGTGAATTTACTTTAAAAATGGTCTTTCATCTCTATGATGAACAGCAGCCTCTAGTGGTTGATAATATCACTGTGCCTGTGACATCTTTGGTTTAAAGGTCCCATGACATGAAAATCTCAATTTATGAGGTTTTCTAACATAAATATGAGTTCCCCTAGCCTGCCTATGGTCCCCCAGTGGCTAAAACTTGCGTTTGGTGTAAAACGAGCACTAGCTGTTCTGCTCGCCTTTGAAAAAACGGAGGCTCAAGCGCGCTGATTTG
Organism: Gadus macrocephalus; assembly: GCF_031168955.1. Classification (NCBI taxonomy): domain Eukaryota; kingdom Metazoa; phylum Chordata; class Actinopteri; order Gadiformes; family Gadidae; genus Gadus; species Gadus macrocephalus. The sequence continues at coordinate 21,697,604 of NC_082389.1, read as the reverse complement.
GAAATCTGTGCTCATGACGTCATGAGGAATCTCAGCTCCTCCCCTTACTCTGCCTGGCCCGCCCAGAGACGTTGGCCCGCCAATGAGACTCGACCGTGCGAGCGCCACATGTGTGTGTGTGAATACACACACTGTAACGCAAGTGTTTCTTGTCGGTTCTTTGACGTGTCTTGTATTTCCACAACGAGACTGTCGTGGGGGTTATCTAAGCCATGGTTGAGAAGGAATTGGGGGAAAGGAACTTTGGTTTGACTCGCTGAAGTACATGAACTGCGACATGCCGCTGGTTGCCGCGAGGCACCATCGCCCGGCAGCGGGCAGCCGGCCGCAGGCAGCGCGCGGTTCAGTCGACTTTAGGTTGATGTGGAAGAACCAGAGACGTCGCAGAACCCGACAAAGTCGTTTGTGATTCATAATATCGTCTGGAGGCGCACACAATATGTTATATGATATAGATATCTATGTATTATATGATATTATTTAGATATAGAGCTCCAGGACTGTAACGCAAGTGTTGTACACTTCCTTGTTATTTGGATAACCGTTCTGCTGTTGGTGTGATGGCGCATAACATCGTATGTATGTATCTAGGCAACAAACGGAGAGGACGCTGGCGCTGTCTGTTCGCCGCTTTTCCAAGCAATTTTTGGGCCAATTTTGGCCAATTTTACTTAAAAAGTGATTTTTTGTTGACATATTATCTCTACTTGGTTCCCTGCAAGCTACATCAGCGACGAAAAGCAAGCTTATGGACTGTCTTTAGTTGTTCCAGTGTTATTGTGTTATTGTGAAGAGCCGTGTAGCTCACTTGTTATTTTGGTTTCCCTAGTAACGGCTAAAAACAACGGCTAAAAACAAGTAGCCGATGTGACATTTTCCTGGTCACTGCTGGCGTTTTTTTTTTTTTTTTTCGGCGATCCTGGTGAGGAATATGCCCTGGTCAACCTGCTAAGCTGTCTCTACTGTCTCGTGGATTTTCTGCACTGCCTCCCAGCTCTTCCCCAGATGCGTCGGGTCCGTACCTAGCTGCTAACAGGCAAACATCACTCAACATCAGGTTCGATGTTGACGTACTTCGCCCCACAGCTGCTGAAGTACAACAATCGCTCCATCCCACCCTGTATTTCCACCATTAAGCAGCTAGGACTATTGCGTAGACCTCGATATATCCACAGAGGCTCAGGGAGAAACTTTATTTATGGTCAGCCTGCCGGCTTCATCACATCCATTAGGTCCGCTGAGACGGCTGAGGGCAAAAGACGTAACATCGCGAGATCCCCGCACTCCCGGCTGGATAGATTTCATGGAGTGGATTCCAACCTGCGCGAAGTGGATTTTAAGGCTCTGCGACCTGTACAGAGAATAACTCCACAGTCACTGGTTAAATTTGAACTTTTCAACACTCAATCCTTGAATAATAAATCCAGCTTGATTGAAGAGCATATCAGGGAAAAAGGACTTGACTTCATGTGTCTAACAGAAACCTGGCACCAGCCAGAGGTTTACTCTGCCCTAAACGAAGCCTGTCCCCCAGGCTACAGTTACTTGGAGGCAGCCCACAGAACTGGACGCGGTGGTGGCCTAGCTGTCATCCACAAACAGGACCTGGAGTTGTCCCCCATGGTGCTGCCTACAACTTCCTCCTTTGAATGTCTTGCATTCACATTCAAGCCCCCCCATCCCATGACTGTTCTACTCATATACAGGCCCCCTAAACCCAACTCTGCTTTCATCCCGGAAATGTCTGATCTCCTCACAACACTCTGTACTACCTCTGCCAATACCATCATTCTGGGTGATTTAAATATTCATGTTGACACCCCCTCATGCCAGCCCGCTGCTGATTTTCTTCAGCTGCTAGACTCCCTCAACCTACAACAACATGTTGATGCCCCCACACACTCCAGAGGACACACAATTGACCTGGTCATCTCAAACTCCGCCCCCATCAGCAACCTACAGGTCTATGATCTTGGCGTCTCGGATCACAGAGTTGTGTCAATGGAGCTCCCTTTTCCTTCCTCCCACACCAAACCAAAGCGGCAGATCCACTTCAGGAATGTGAAAAATATCAACATGGATGCCCTGGCCCTGGACCTTCAACATCTCTCCTCTGGCTCAACTGACTCCCTCTCTGTTGCTGACTCAGTGGACTTATACAACCAGTCCCTGAGCAGTCTCCTGGATCTCCACGCCCCCTTAACATCGAGGTCAGTCTCCTTCTCGCGCTCCGCACCCTGGTACACCAGTGAACTACGTACAATGAAGGCTGCTGGGCGTGTCCTTGAGCGGCGACTCAAGGCCTCTGGTCTGACCGTTCACAAACAGGCATACAGGGAACACAGGAGGGCATATGCTGAAGCCCTGAATAATGCACGGTCCAGGTTCTATTCCGCAATAATCAACAATAGCCCTGGTAACTCCAAACAGCTCTTTTCAACTGTCCATCACCTTCTCAAACCCCCTTTACCATCCCAATCTGATGTCACCACGGAGAGGTGCAACATGCACATCAACTTTTTTAAACAAAAAGTGAATAACATCCGCTCACACCTCTCCATCACTACTGCCCTGCCCCTTCAAACTGCTGACCCACCGATTGACTCTGTCCAGACCCTCTGCTCCTTCTCCAGCATCACAAAGGAAGAGGTGGAGGACGTCATCAGGAAAATGAAGCCATCCACCTGTGCACTAGACCCCTTCCCTACAGCTCTGCTGAAGGCCAACATCTCTGCTGTCTCTCCACTCATCACCAATATCATTAACCACTCCCTCCTGGCCGGCCATATCCCATCTGCATTAAAAACTGCTGTCATCAGACCAACATTAAAAAAACCTACCCTTGATCCAGAAGTCCTCTCCAACTACAGGCCCATCTCAAATCTCCCATTTCTGTCAAAAGTTCTGGAAAAAACAGTTGCAGCACAACTCCAGGATCACCTCATACAACATCACTTGTTTGAAAAATTCCAGTCTGGTTTCCGCTATGGCCACAGTACAGAAACAGCCTTGGTCAGGGTCACAAATGACCTCCTGATGGCAGCAGACACCGGCTCCCCATCTCTCCTTATCCTCCTGGACTTAACAGCTGCTTTTGATACGGTTGACCACAATATTCTCCTTCACCGCCTGCAATACACCATTGGACTATCAGGAAATGTAAAGAACTGGTTCACCTCGTACCTCACTGACAGAACTGAGCACGTTGCCCTGGGCAAAGCAAAATTACACACCAACAACGTCACCTGCACCCCCAGGGCTCGGTGTTGGGCCCCACACTGTTCTCACTGTACATGCTCCCCCTGGGTAGTGTCATTAGCAGGCATGGCTTGTCTTACCACTGCTATGCTGATGATACACAGCTCTACATCAGGACAACCCCCACTTCTTCTGCCCCTCTGCCAACATCCACACTGACCACCTGCCTGGAGGAGATAGAGGCGTGGATGAAGCTCAACTTCCTACAACTTAACAGCCATAAAACGGAAGCCATCCTTGTTGGCACGCCACATCAGCTCTGCTCCCCCACCATCACCAATATCACCTTCTCTGGCAAAAACGTCCCCCTTTCCACATCCGTCACCAACCTCGGTGTTAAAATGGACCCACAACTTAATTTTGACACCCACATCAAACACCTCTGTAAGACAGCTTTATACCACCTCAGGAACATCGCCAAACTCCGCCAATCACTCACCCTGGCTGATGCAAAGAAGCTCGTCCATGCCTTTGTCTCCTCCAGGTTGGACTACTGCAATGCACTCCTCATTGGGATCCCTGGCAAGAGCATCCAGAGGCTCCAATACATTCAAAACAGTGCTGCCAGGGTCCTGATGAGGGTGCGCAAGCATGACCACATCACCCCCATCCTGAAATCACTGCACTGGCTCCCTGTCTCACTCAGAATTGAGTACAAGGTCTCCCTCCTCACCCACCAGTGCCTTCACGGACTTGCCCCCCTCTACCTTCAGGAACTCCTCACCCCCCCGACAAACTCACGTACACTCCGTTCAGGATCCACTCACACCCTCCAAACCCGACATACGAAGCTGTGCACCATGGGTGATCGGGCCTTTTCTGCTGCTGCCCCTAGACTATGGAACGCCCTCCCTGACCACCTGAGGGCTCCACAGACTACAGCTCTTTTTAAACGGAACCTCAAAACCCATCTCTTTAAAAGAGCATTTAGCTAAACTTTCTTTGAGGTTCCCCCTTTTTTAATAGTCTTTTGGTATTTTTTTCTCTGAAGCACTTTGAGATTCTTGAATATAAAGTGCAGTATAAATAAAATTTATTATTATTATTATTAACACGTCTGGTATTTCTACAACGAGACTCGTATTGGGGGTTATCTCAGCCAAGGTTGAGAATGAATTGGGGGGAAGGAACTTTGGCTTTGACTCCCTCAAGAACATGAACCACGACATGGAGGAGAAAGGGATTGTTGGCGGCGAATGTCTCCCGCTTGAGCCCCGCTGAGGGACCACCGCCGGAGGCGGAGGTGCATAAGCGCTGCCCGGCAAAGATCCCTTTCTCCTCCTTGTCGTGGTTCATGTTCTTGAGGGAGTCAAAGCCAAAGTTCCTTCCCCCAATTCATTCTCAACCTTGGCTGAGATAACCCCCAATACGAGTCTCGTTGTAGAAATACCAGATACGAGAGTCCGACGTCACACCAACAGCAGAACGGTTATCCAAATAACAAGGAAGTGTACAACACTTGCGTTACAGTCCTGGAGCTCTATATCTAAATAATATCATATACATAGATATCTATATCATATAACATATTGTGTGCGCCTGCAGACGATATTATGAATCACAAACGACTTTGTCGGGTTCTGCGACGTCTCTGGTTCTTCCACTTTCAAATCAACCTGAAGTCGACTGAACCGCGCGCTGCCTGCTGCCGGCTGCCCGCTGCCGGGCGATGGTGCCTCGCGGCAACCGGCGGCATGTCGCAGTTCATGTACTTCAGCGAGTCAAATCAAAGTTCCTTTCCCCCAATTCCTTCTCAACCATGGCTCAGATAACCCCCACGACAGTCTCGTTGTGGAAATACAAGACACGTCAAAGAACCGACAAGAAACACTTGCGTTACAGTGTGTGTATTCACATTGATGTGGACGTTGAAGAACCAGGAACGTCGGAGAACCCAACGCGGTCGTTTGAGATTCATAATATCGGCTCACACAGCTTTTGGCCGTGATAATATATATTATATGATATAGATATCTGTGTAGGCTATATGATAATATTTAGATATAGAGCTCCAGGACTCCCGTGTGTTCTAGAATATTTACAGAACACGGCTAAAGGCTGTGTGCGGCTCGCCATTGCGATACATCCACTGTAAACAGAGCGCATGGTGGCTGCAAGCTGCTCAGGGCCACACCCCCACCCTCCTCCTTGACACGCCCACCGAAACAGCGCATTTGGGGGAAGCTCAATGTGCGACTGGCTCGGAGTGGCTGTAACTCTGCACCACGGCTGAATTTAGGGAACGTCTTTGAATACTGTGTTAGTTGCCCACTAATACCTATATTAAAGAATACATAAAATAGCATGTCATGGGACCTTTAAGGTATACTGCATCTGTCTTGGAAAAAAGTATGCAATCTATAAATCTATGTAAAACTGAAAGTTGTTTTCTTCTTTTATTTACAGGTGCTTCTTGAGCATCAATCCAGAGAGGGGCTCCAAAGCCAAGAAAAAGCGCGGGTTGATGAACCCACATGTGAGCACACTCTTGAGGAAGATATTGGACTTCGAATGGATTTCAATGTAGGGTGAAATGAGGGGAAAAACGGTCTGTCTAGTTACTGGACCAGATGAAATGAGACGGAGAGGTAATAAAGTCTGTCGGCACGAGGACCTTGGATTTATTAAGTAAAGTGGCAACGGTTATACAGAGTCATAAAGCGTGAGAGATCGAATATGTCTAAGTCCCTAATCAGCGCTGATGGTTCGTCCAGAGCTTCGCCTCCGTGGAAGGTCTGCTTCAGAAGAAGATCAAGAGTCCCAGTGTGATACAGTCTTATGCTGTATCCTCCTCTCGATGAGGTGTGTGCGTTTGAGGTGTGTGTGGTTCTGTGTGTTTTTGCTTGACCTTGGCTCCCAGGCCCTGGTACACGCATGTGTATCTTCTTGTGTTCCTCCTAACGGGGAGAGTCAAAAATGTCTCCTGTGTGATAAATTAAAACAGGGGAGTGCCCCCCCGAAGTGTCTCTTGTGTGATAATTTAATGTGGCTCTCAGGCCCTGGTATGGGCAGGTGTATCTCTTGGTTCCTCCTAACGGGGGAGAGCTCTCAAAATGTCTCCTGTGTGATAAATTAATGTGGCTCTCCCGTTCTTGAGGATGACTGTTGCATTGTCTGAGTGTCTACCATTTGCCTGGGAAATGGGGCCTTCGGCTCTGGCCTTGACCTGACTATATTATCATGTTTGTGTTATGTGTTCGTGGGGTTAGTTAGCTATATTTGTAATGTACATGTGATGTACTCAGCAGGTTATTTTTCCCAACATATCCCCCTCAAGTCGTCGCAAGACGACTTTTACTCATTAGGGGTACGAGGGATAGGACTCCAGCGCGGGACTACCATTAGAAATAACAGAAGGAAGGCAAAATGATCATAAAAACAAACAACCATGAGCATGGGACTAAAACAACTCGCTGGACCGGGTGTATGGGGAACCACGTGGGAGAAACGCTACCCATGCTCCAGACATGGGTATGCCATACACACCCCACCTAGGGGGTGGCATCCACCCCTGCCTTACATCGCGAGCAGACAATACCAACAATACCGGCAGCAGATAACACACAAAAAACAACAACCAACAACAAAGCTGGCCACACAACAAAACCAACACCAAACCATAATAATAACAAAATGCAACAATAAAACAAACTCCAAACAATAACAGTATCAGCAAAAAGCAACAATAAGACTAACAGTAAACAATAACAATAACAAAAATGCAACAATCACACAGACACTACACAATAACAATCACAGGAAAGAAATGCAACCATGGAACGTGTCCCTAAATAATAATAATAATATCAGAAAGATATGAGGTACACAACGAATGGCAATCCCCCTCAACCCATCCCTAGATGACCACACACTAAGGATGTGAGGAGGAGTTAACTGGTCGTGTAACAATAAGCAATCACACGCATGGGGTATCCAGGGTAGGCCCGGGGCACGGGAACAACTGAAACCACGGAATAGTCCTGAGCGTCATCATGGGCAGGTGGTCGCAAGGCGCCACCTGAGCATTAGACCCTTTTATTCAACTGCGCTCAGGACCTCATCTGATAAACGGGCAATCAAGGCCCCTGGAATCTCGCCCGTGTGTATCCCCGAGCTCCATCTAGTGGGACAGCGATATAAACAACAACATTTGCGTTCCCGGCGTCGGTTGCGTAGACGCGGGCATAGATATGGGAGCGGCTAAAAACAGTGAAGCGTACAGAAGCGAATACAGCCAGGGGCGCCCTCAAGCCTTAAGGGAACGGGCCGCAGCCCCTGGTACCGGAACGCAGATCCCTGGTCCGGGCGACGTGGGTGCATCAGGTGGGAGGGGGGTGGTGCCGTTGGCGGGGACGGGAATGGGGCAGCCCACCTGGAGAGGTTACTAGCACGTCACAGGCGGGGGGGAGGGGGGTGTGGTGGTGGGGTTTCAGCATACGGTGGTGGAAACAGGACGCCGGGGCCGTGCACCTGGAGAGGCCACTAGCACTCACGGGTAGATGTCCGGCTCGGCGGGGACACAGTCGATGGCTGGGGTTGGGAGTGTGTAGGGGAGCTCATACTCAAAGTCAAAGGTTGCAGGGTGAGGGAGGCCATACTCACAGTCAAAGTTTGCAGGCGCTATCTGGTCGTCCAGGGGAAACTGGTCCGGGAAATCCAGCAGGGGCATGAGGGGGGCTGCTTCGGAGTAGGGAGGGGGCTGTTGTTTCTCCTTTTCGAGGGCCGTGGTGATGAGGCATGAGCAGAGGGTGCGGGCGCAGGGGATGCAGCAACACCCGCAGCAGACCACAATCCCGACAAAGCAAGCCAGGGATGACAGGACGGCCATGAGAAGGCCCTTCCACTTGCCGAACCTGTCAGTCATCCATTTCTCCATGGGGTTGTCGACCCCAGAGTCCTCTGCCATCTGGACGGAAAGAGCTCGAAGGCCGGCCAGGGCCCTTGTCACTGACCCGTCAGGGGCCGTGTTGTTGGGATAAAAGTACAACATGTTGTCCTTATCATCCCACACACCCCTCCTTGCCCTGCCAATAGCATATCTATATCTATATAGTCCCTTGACCTTATCCGTGGAAAAATTGACAAACCGTTGCTGATTATAGTATATATTATTTATCCAATCAACATTTTTGTTAATAGTGGACCACCAAAACAGGACTGATTCAAACCCTGCAGAAATTTGATTGCATCATTCTTGGGTAGTTCGTCGGCTCCGGGCGTGTCTGCATCTGGCTCCTCCTCTGGCCCTGGAACTTTGTGTTTCTCTTGCTGGAATTACAAACTTATGTACAACAGTTAGATGTTCAAACATATTTTCCTTAATTCTATTTCTAATTACTCTAATGGAAGTCCCTTTTGGGATCCTTGAATGTTAGGTGAATGCATGGGTCGACCCTTAAGCATTTCATGCGGGGTTAGATGTGTCGTTCTGTTAGTTTTCATGCGATAACTCATTAGTGCCAGTGGTAGTGCATCAATTCAATTTAGTGCTTGCACAAATGTTGTTAATTTTTTGTCTTGAGCGTCCCATTCACTCTTTCCACCATACCTTGTGGTTGAGGATTGGGGCGTAATCTAGTCTTTATTTGACATGCAAATGTTGAATCACTTGAGGGTTCTCTGAATAAACGTTTTGTCTGAGCTTATTTCTGACGGAGTTCCAAACCTTGTCATGACTTCTCTAGTCCGAAACTTGATTACTGTAGCCGCACTTGGGTCTTTTGATGGGACTGCTTCTACCCATCTGTTGAACACTGTTTTGTTTTGTTTTATATTGCACACTCATTTAGCTGGATGTCAATCATTGTTTGCAAGTACGGTGAAAAACAAAACAAAAAAAAACAGAAAAAAACAACAACTTGTTTTCTTAATATATATATATAAAACCAGTATGTCCAAAATCAAAGCCCAATATGGGTGGGTTTACCATCAGCCGCCTGAAACCACGCTGTTCCAAAGTCATGCACTAATCCGAAAAACGTACATGTGTTAGTGGGCTTCTATACCACAAAGGTAAAATAAAATAAAATAAAACGCGACATGCCCCGTTCCAAGACCACCTCTGCTGCCAGAGCTGACATATCTGACTCCTGTTCCTCCTCCACCTTACACCCCACCCGGCACTTCCCATGATTGTTGCAGCTCGTCACTTCATGATCAAGTGAGCCAGTGCCCACAGCGACTCTGCCAAGTAATCGTGACTGTGCCTGCCTTAGGTCGTCCCGGGTGTCAAGGTGGGATCTTACCCGTCGTTGGCTAACTAGCCTTCCATACTGGCTCGCTGCAGGATGCCGTACCTGGAATACAATCAACCCCCACCCATATGGTAGTATAGATCGCAAAGTGGAGGGATGGAGACAGAGTCTTCAGCCCCATCTGCCCTATGCAGCCAAGCGTGTGTGTAATGGATACACATCAGGGGGACTATAAGACAAAAGGTAATTTATCAGAGTTAAAATTATTAAACTGTTGCAGCAGCAGTAGTGGCATTTGAAAGGTAAACCCACTACTTCCGAATCCAAATTGACAACATAGCATGTAGGACCCCTTCCCAAGAGATGTGGCGTCAATCCACCTGTCATCCTTGACCAAAGAGATACACCCCATATTTTAATAGGTGTAGTCCTACTTGTACAGTTTATCAAGATTACTTTATTGTATTATTATTCTCCTTCTTTAATCATATCCATATTTATTCAATTATTCTTTCCTGTGTGAAAATAATATGAATCACTTAGTTAATAGCAACACCTTCTTTAGTCCAATTGCATTAGATTATCATCACTGTTGTCCTAGTAAAGTATCAACGTTATTGTCCTTATAACCTCCTCATGAACTTTGATGTTCTTCATCCTGAATGATAACTGTGTCAGGATGTTCATCATCCTGAATAAAAAACAAAACTAAAACTAAACTTAAAGAAAAACAAATTAGCCATAATGTGAATATCCCCTGCGTGTCTCCCTGTGATTCTCTCCCTCCTTCAGGAGAACACACTCTCTCTCCCTCCTCAGTACGGGGTGCTGTTTGGTGCAAGACAACAGATAAGGGTGTCTCCCTCCCACGTTGGGTGCGGCCATAACGCCTTGAAAGCGAGCGTGCTCTGGGGGCTGGGTGTGAGAGAAACCATGGGTAGTTCCTTTTCTCGGCCAGCAGAGGGGTTGTTCAGGTGAAACCTATGGACAGAGACTACAAGGAACTTCAAACATGGCAGACAGGGAACTACAAATTTATCAAAGCCTGAAAACTCAACAGAGCTCTACCTGCATTCCTTGGATATGTGGTATTTTATGGCGTATGGCCACCACACGCTTTCAGTTGAACACACTCTATTTCCTTTCTCTGTACTGTGTGTTAGTGTGTCTCTCTGTACTGCCTGAATGGTGTAGCTCGACAAATGGGGGGGAAATGTGTTCTCTCTCTCTCACCCTTCCTCACTCCCCTTAGGGTCAAGCAGCAGCTAGGACCGTTAACAGATAAGCCTGGAATGCAACATCCTCAACTCTCCATCATGGAACAAGGCCTAATAACTATCTCTCACACACAAAAAGATCCTTCTGTCCCTTCATTCACAAATAACTTTTCACTTTATTATATATAACTTAATACTGCTCCCCCTTTCCAAATTTATATATACACAAAACTACGAAGCTGACCACCGAAATTGGTACAGGCCTCGTCAGGCCGAACCAAAACACCCTCACAGGTTCTAACTTCCATACAATTCTAGGGAGGGGAACTACAACATGAGGTGGAGTAGAGGACTTCAAATATGGTGGACGGGGACCGCAAATGTATCGAATGGGAGGACTACACATATGGGGAAGGGGATTACACTCTGGGCCTGAAAACCATACAGAGTCCCTTCTCGTGGTCCTGAAACAACTGTTCATTGTTAGAAAAACACGCACTCTATCGCTACCTCCAACTGTCTAGAGGGAAAATGGTCCCTCTCGATCGTCCTCCGACTTTAGCTCTCCTTGCTATCTCTCCTTGCTATCTCTCTCGCTCCCTCTCACACAAACACACACACACACACACACACACACACACACACACACACACACACACACCTAAACAGACCTTTCTCATTCTGTCTCCTCCAAACACACACACAGAAACATCACCTCTTGCGTACACGCGCACAGAGACGCACACAGCCTTTCTCACTCTGTCTCCTCTAAACGCACACACAGAGACATATCAACAGACTTCTCTTATTCTGTCTCCCGCAGACGCACACAGAAACATATCAACAGACCTCTCATTCTGTCTCTCGCAGACGCACACATAGAATCGCTCAGAGTCTTTCTCTCTCTCTTTCTGACACACATGCACAGGGAGTCTGGACAGAGATATATGCCCAGCCGCTCATACCTTACTAGTGAGGGGCAACGGGTGTCTACTATTCCCGTCCGCTGTGGTCAATGCAATTATCCGTCTGCTACCGCACCCACAATCATCAGACACGCCAAAATAGCGTTCAGCATAACAAAGCAAGCAAGCGTTGCACACAGCCGGGTTATCATTGATTTATTTATTTCTATATTTAGCCGGTTCACACATACGCTTGCTTTCTTTCTTTCTCTCTCTCTGGGCCTCTTACACACACACACAGCCACTCTGTCTCTCTCTCTCACGCGCATACACACTGTCTCTCTGGTCGTGAAGGTGGGGGGTCTCTGCTATCCCTAGTCTGCGTCAGTTCAGGTGTCTGTCCGTCAGTCCCCGCATATGCAATGAATATATGGCCAAGAAATCGTTGTGCTTCTTCGGGCACCTCAGATTCACTTATCAAGGGCGGCGAGCCTTAGGTCTCGAGGGTATTCTTTCACCATGCAACAAGCCTAGTTTATCTTATTCTCATTTTACCTTTTTTCCTCTGGGTTCCACTCATGGCCCAGGCATCCATTACTTGGCCATCGGTAGTCTTGTATCACTATGCCCGATTCTTATAGGCCCTAGGTCTCGAGGGTATTCTTTCACCAAGCAAAGAGCCTAGTTTATCTTATTCTCATTTTACCTTTTTTTCCTCTGGGTTCCACTCATGGCCCAGGCATCCATTACTTGGCCATCGGTAGTCTTGTATCACTATGCCCGATTCTTATAGGCCCTAGGTCTCGAGGGTATTCTTTCACCATGCAACGAGCCTAGTTTATCTTATTCTCATTTTACCTTTTTTCCTCTGGGTTCCACTCATGGCCCAGGCATCCATTACTTGGCCATCGGTAGTCTTGTATCACTATGCCCGATTCTTATAGGCCCTAGGTCTCGAGGGTATTCTTTCACCATGCAACGAGCCTAGTTTATCTTATTCTCATTTTACCTTTTTTCCTCTGGGTTCCACTCATGGCCCAGGCATCCATTACTTGGCCATCGGTAGTCTTGTATCACTATGCCCGATTCTTATAGGCCCTAGGTCTCGAGGGTATTCTTTCACCATGCAACGAGCCTAGTTTATCTTATTCTCATTTTACCTTTTTTCCTCTGGGTTCCACTCATGGCCCAGGCATCCATTACTTGGCCATCGGTAGTCTTGTATCACTATGCCCGATTCTTATAGGCCCTAGGTCTCGAGGGTATTCTTTCACCATGCAACGAGCCTAGTTTATCTTATTCTCATTTTACCTTTTTTCCTCTGGGTTCCACTCATGGCCCAGGCATCCATTACTTGGCCATCGGTAGTCTTGTATCACTATGCCCGATTCTTATAGGCCCTAGGTCTCGAGGGTATTCTTTCACCATGCAACGAGCCTAGTTTATCTTATTCTCATTTTACCTTTTTTCCTCTGGGTTCCACTCATGGCCCAGGCATCCATTACTTGGCCATCGGTAGTCTTGTATCACTATGCCCGATTCTTATAGGCCCTAGGTCTCGAGGGTATTCTTTCACCATGCAACGAGCCTAGTTTATCTTATTCTCATTTTACCTTTTTTCCTCTGGGTTCCACTCATGGCCCAGGCATCCATTACTTGGCTATCGGTAGTCTTGTATCACTATGCCCGATTCTTATAGGCCCTATGGTCTCGAGGGTATTCTTTCACCATGCAACGAGCCGATATTCGATGTGTCACGCGTTCAGGGTCAATCGGGTTTATGGGGAAATGCTGGGATACAGTCCTTTTCGTCCCCACGAGATATCCCGTAGCGAACCGCTCTCACAGTCTCACCTCCTAATGTGGTTCCTATATAACTATGCAGAGTTTGGATTTTATCAACAGGTTCTGCCTACCTTTTGTTGGGCGTACGCGAGGTGAGACTGCAGGAATCGGTCCGGTGCTCCGGGGTCCCGAGGTCGTGCCGCTCTCCGTCTCTCGTTTCCCAGTTGCGGTTCAATTCAGAAAAGATCACGTCGGGGTCACCAAATTGAGGGGAAAAACGGTCTGTCTAGTTACTGGACCAGATGAAATGAGACGGAGAGGTAATAAAGTCTGTCGGCACGAGGACCTTGGATTTATTAAGTAAAGTGGCAACGGTTATGCAGAGTCATAAAGCGTGAGAGATCGAATATGTCTAAGTCCCTAATCAGCGCTGATGGTTCGTCCAGAGCTTCGCCTCCGTGGAAGGTCTGCTTCAGAAGAAGATCAAGAGTCCCAGTGTGATACAGTCTTATGCTGTATCCTCCTCTCGATGAGGTGTGTGCGTTTGAGGTGTGTGTGGTTCTGTGTGTTTTTGCTTGACCTTGGCTCCCAGGCCCTGGTACACGCATGTGTATCTTCTTGTGTTCCTCCTAACGGGGAGAGTCAAAAATGTCTCCTGTGTGATAAATTAAAACGGGGGAGTGCCCCCCCGAAGTGTCTCTTGTGTGATAATTTAATGTGGCTCTCAGGCCCTGGTATGGGCAGGTGTATCTCTTGGTTCCTCCTAACGGGGGAGAGCTCTCAAAATGTCTCCTGTGTGATAAATTAATGTGGCTCTCCCGTTCTTGAGGATGACTGTTGCATTGTCTGAGTGTCTACCATTTGCCTGGGAAATGGGGCCTTCGGCTCTGGCCTTGACCTGACTATATTATCATGTTTGTGTTATGTGTTCGTTGGGTTAGTTAGCTATATTTGTAATGTACATGTGATGTACTCAGCAGGTTATTTTTCCCAACAGAAATGTGCCGTGACGTCAGCGTTACCAGAGAAACCGTTTTCACCAGTTTACGAATTACCAAAACAGTTGTGTTTTCGAAAGATTCCTCCCTGGGAGGGGGTTTCAAAAGTTCGCGGTTTCAAGCCTGCGTTTTCTGTTGTTTTCTGTTCTGTAATTTTTCCTATAAGTAGAAATGGGTCTGGGGTTGTTATTGGTTAAATGTATTAATGTTGATTCATTGTTTAATTAAATGTTGAATTGAACAAATTGCATGTTTTCTTTGTTTTCCTTTTACTTTGGATGCATGTGTATGAAGTTACAGTATATTGCATGCAGGATATCCCTATATCACAGTAATTCCATGGGAAAGGCAACTGTGAAGTTACAATAAATTACTGGCTACCTAATTGCATTAATTTCACAGTGAAAATGTAAAAATACAGCCATTTAGTGTAATGTATGTACCGCAAGTTACTGTTATAACACAGCTGCATATTGCTAAATCACAGCATTTTAATGGGTATGACAACTGTGAAGATACAGTATGCAGTTGTACTTTTATTGTAATTAGCTGTGATTTATCTACTGTAAATTACTGTGAAGATGGAACAAATTACTGTGAACTATTTAATGTAAATTACTGTGAAAATAGAACAAATTACTGTGAACTTTTTACTGTTAATTACTGTGAAATTATAACTAATTACTGTGAACTATTTAATGTAAATTACTGTGAAAATATAACTAATTACTGTGAACTATTTAATGTAAATGACTGTGAAAATAGAACTACTGTGAACTATTTATTGTAAATTACTGTGAAAATATGTAAAGTAAATTACTGTAAAAGTACTGTGAAAGTAATGCAATTTATAGCCAGTAATTTACTGTAAATTTACAGGGTTTTTTTTAACAGTGAATCTATTGGGAAGGGAAATCGAAGCCAGTATATCCAAAACCAAAGGTTGATATTGGTGGGTTTTACCATCAGCCGCCTTGAAACCACGCCGTTACCAAGTCATGCACTAAACCGAAAAGATTTCATGCGTCAGCAGGCCTTCATACCTCAACTGTCAAATAAAACGCAACATGCCCTGTCCCAATACCACCACCTCTGCTTCTGGGGCTGCCATATCTGACTCCTGTACCCCCTCCACCTTTGACCAGCCGGCTCTTCCTAAGATGGTTGCAGTTTGTCACTTCATGATCAAGTGAGCCAGTGCTCACAGTGACTGCCAAGTAATCGTGACTGTGCCTGTTTTAGGTTGTCCCGGGCTTCAAGGTGAGATCTTACCCGTCGTTGGCTAACCAGCCTTCCATACTGGCTAGTGCAGGATGCCGTGCCTGGGATACAATCAATCCCCACCCATAAGGTGGTTTTGACCGCAAAGTGGAGGGATGGAGACAGAGTCTTCAATCACAATTGCCCATGCAGCCAAGGCAGTGCGTAATGGACACACAAGAGCAGCTACAACAACAACAACAACTAAAATTTGACCCTGTGTGTGCGGGGGGTATATGATGGGGTGAATCTAAAGGTAATTCATCAGAGTTAAAAATATATTATCAAATGTTAACATTTTATAAAAGTGTTGCAGCAGCAGTCGTGGCATTTGAAAGGCAAACCCACCACTTCTGAATGTAAATTGAGAATCTAGCATGCAGGATTCCTTCCCAGCAGATGTAGCGTTAATCCACCTATTGTCCTATACTCGCTATTTAAATTGGGCGATCTAATCTTATTATATTCTACCTGTTGTTTCGTCTGAAGTAAGCTTTTGGTACCCCTTCGAGTATTCCATCAAGCTAAGTAGGAGAGGATTCTCCCCTGCCTCTGTGGCCCTAACACACACGTGAGAGCAGGCCCAAACACACACCCTTTTTTTATTGTATTTTACTTATTTATTTTTAAATGACATTTGTCATTGTGGACAACATGAATTCATAAATTTGATTAATACTTTATCGTACTCATTTAGTCTAATCTTTAAGTATTGCCGATTATTATTTCTAGATTGTACGACCACTTTTAATAAATGTCCATTATCATCGTAATTCCTTAGGAAACATTTTATTTGTGTTGTTATCTTGCCGCCTAGACCTCGTCAGGTCCAAACACCAAAACAACATCCACCTATCCACTGCGGAGTCCAAGGTTTGGGTAAGCTGAGCTCCTCTTTTGAGGAGTGCAACTGTGTTTACCCTGAATTCTTTTAATAAGAATCCCCAGCGCTGGTAGCCCCCTGGACTTCTGTGGACGAGCGGTGTGCATGTTATTGACAGTATTAAACGCTAATTGTTCATTTTATGGAGTCTAGATAATTACCCTTAAAACCTGTTATTACCTCGTAGCTCTAATACTTAGATACTGGGCTCTCCATTGATTTATCAACTCTGGGTTGGGCCCTACCATCTCTCTCTGTGTCCTTTACATTAAACTCATCACATCCAGAATCCTCTCAATCCTCTCCCTTACCCAACATGCTGTATCCCTCTGAACCAACACAGTGTTTCACCAATTGCTCTGTGTACCAAGATCTATTGATTCATATCACATGGTACCACAACGCTATGGAGAGTCTCAAAGGTTGTCGCGACACACAGAACCACAGAGTCACCGATCCCAGTGGTGGTTCTATGATTTCCCTAAAACAGGGGCCATTAAGGGGCCACAGGTTATATCGAAGGACCAAGTAGTACAGAGTACATCCAATCACAAATGTAATCTATTCAGCACAATGCAAATCCATTCTCTCTCTCTCTCTCTCTCTCTCTCTCTCTCTCTCTCTCTCTCTCTCTCTCTCTCTCTCTCTCTCTCTCTCGCTCTCTCTCTCTCTCTCTCTCTCTCTCTCACTCTGAAAATAAGAATTCTCCGATTGTCATCCTTGGAGCTGCAATAGGTATTGACTGTGTGTGTCCCGAGAAACCTATAGTTTTGGTGAATTTTCCGACCATAAGGAGGTGAGAGGCATATTTTGAACCTACACAAGTGTAAGTGGCTCCAGTGTAGGCCATCATTGGTGGGCCTCCCCCTGTGAATTCTCTGGGCACCCCTAGTATCCCTATCCCATAAAGGGACCCGCCTGTCCCTGGTTGCCGTTACCTTGTGCTCGCTGTGGTGGAAAGGGGTTAATTAAACAATTTTTCTTACTATGTCCTTCCTGGTTGCACCCATAACATATTAAAGGACCGCTGCGTTGTCCTTGAGATCCGTGTTGTTGATTGTTTCTAAACTGACCTTGGGGCCCCTCATTCCGATTCTTCCTATTTTTATTTGTGGGGTTCCCATAATTATGGATGTGAACATGTGTAATGGGTGGATTAGGTGACTGTTGGCTCTGAGGCTGTTCTATTGGGGGAGAGAATGCCTGCTGTCCATTGATTAGAATAGGATAATTTCCTGGGAGAGTGTCGGGTGCCTTTCTTTCTCTATGTGATCTCCTGGTTTTCTCCTGTGTTTCGAGCGCCAGGGGGCCTTGTAATGCTGTACTACAGCAAGGCTCCTCCAACGCTTGATCCACACGGGAACTCTCTCCCCCATTACTCTCACTCCTTTTTTTCTGCCTCCTCTGACTCTTCGTTCTCTTCTTTGTGTTCTTTCCTCTCCTTTTAATTCTCGAAGAAAGCCCTTTGTAATTTTGCTCAGTAGTATTCCCATCTTCCTCCACATGCTCATCACCACTATTCTTATCTTCGTCCTTGCTTTCACTAGAACTAGTTTCAGTATCGTCACACTCTTCTCCTGCATTTCTAATCCCCTCATAACAGTCCATGTGTATGGGTGCGCCCCTCCTTCCCTGTGTGTTACATTGCTTATCCTCCTCATCTAGTGTGACCTCCCCTTTAATTGCTACCATGCCTTTTAACAATGGATAGACTGACACTGGTTTGTACAGCGGTGGCTCAACCTTCAGAGGCAATGGTTGAGCCTTTTTGTTATTAGCTATTTTTTCTCCCGCCACTCTCTGTAATGTTCGACATCTCTCTCCTTCCTCTAGGAACAAAGCTAGTACTAACTTTTCCCTGTCCCTCTTCGCCAAGGCCGTTTTTCCACTTCTGTTATCTATGTAATTCCTTATCACTACCTCCATGTCCCTATACATTATTGGATCAAAAGTCCCTCCCATGGGCCATATAGTGCCTGGTCCTTCTGTCCTTTCTTCCCATTTCTCAGAGATCTTTTTCATCTCACCTTTGAGCAATAGACGGTCTCTACTCAAAATCTCCGCAGCCGTCGGTACTATATTCATATTCTCTCTAGGTGTATAAACACTATTTTTAATGCAATTTATTTGAGTTTATTCAACTCGTTAGACAATTTATTTTATTATCTCTAAGCTAAAAATGTGCACGTGCGTTGCTCTCTCTGTTGATTGGGATGTGCGTCCCAGCTATCCTCTGCTCCTAGGCCCCCACCCTTTCTGGCCACAGGCTAAGAGAACACACCCCTAGATAAGGTTTCGCCCACTTGTTCCAGACAAGTTATTTATTCTCTGACTGTCTTATTAATGACAGGATAAACTAAAAACAAAACGGATTGTAAAAGCCTCCGAGGTAACTTAATCCTAACACAACTTAAATACAGAAGGAAACAGTTTATACAACGTGTAAAAGTGTATCGAAAAAACGGCCGAATTTGTTTGCACAAGATATTGACTTGAATCAGTCACTCACTCGTCTTTAAATGCAAAAAGATTGGCCGAACGTTGACCTTTTTGCTTAAAACATGAACGGTCGAGTACTCCAGCTCTGAGCTACTCAACCAGAAAAACAAGAACCCTATTTCCTCAAAGTGCCAAGATTAGAATTAAAATTCACTCATTCGATCCGATAATCAGAAAAATTGTTCAATCGGCCCAAAATATGAGAAAATTCACTCAGTTGATCCAAGATCAGAAAACTGTTCAATCGGCCCAAAATAAAAAGAGAGAGAATTCAATAAATCGATCCAAGATCAGAAGACTGTTCAATCGGCGCAGAAGAAGAGAGAAAATTCACTCAACATTGATCCAAGATCAGAAATTGCTCAATCGGCCCAAAATAAAAGAAAAACTCACTCAATCGATCCAAGATCAGTAGACTGTTCAATCGGCCCAAACCAAGAGAAAATTCACTAGTCAGCAATTCAAGGAAACTCTTCTCAAAATAAAAACGAATTCATCCATAGTAATGAATTCTAACTAATAACTCATAACTCCAGATGGGATCTCAAAAGTCCAACAAGTACGTACTCATTCGACCCGCGGACCTGCGCTGTTATACCTACTGGAACTATGACACTAATTCGTTCCCCTAGATAACAGTCGCAGGACTTTATAGAAGACCCAAACCAATTTCAGCTGGGGCCTCAGAAATCCAACAAGTGCGCACTCATTCGACCTGCAGACCTGCGCTTGTTCTATTGGAACTTTGACACTAATTCGTTCCCCTAGAAGACAGCCACAGGACTTTATAGTAGGCCTACTTATCAAAAAACAATAATAAAAACTTTGTATCAATTTAGAACCACAAACCACGTGTTAGTTAACCAAAACAACAGAGCATCTATGGCTGTGCGCACGCACACTCTATCTCTCACCGGAGCTCCCCAATCTCTCTTCAATGATTAATTAGATTCGTTTGGACTGAAGAGACGCTTTACCTGCCGCCGAGCAGCCAGACGGGACAGGAACAGATCAAACAACCGTATTAATTAATGGTAAGTCAACTTTACCGGGAGTTTGATGTGCGCTAGGGTTGTGTGATCCGCTCGTGCCCCATCCCGCAGTCCAGCAGCCGGGCTGTCTCTGTTTCTCAATCCTGTTCGTGACGCCAAATGTGGTGGCATTAATAATAATAACTTATCTAATTCACTTCAACTAGCTATAAGCAAAGAGGAATCGGAGAGTCCAGGTCAAGTATAGATGGAGAGTTTATTGCCACCCGCAAACGAGAGACAACAAAGCCGAATGGTATTCGCGAATACACACTACTGAATGACACCCGTACAGCTCCTTATATCCCCAATCCTTGCACAATACAAAGTTGGACTTTCATCAAATATTGATGTGCATAGAATGTTTTTCTGGGTCATACTGTGTGGATGTCAGCATATTCTCATGTCTTCTGGATCCCAATGTGACCTTAGAACATATATTATCCTTATACAAACAGAGATGATGCACACGTGTGAATGTTAGCATTGTCTTCAGAGAATACATCAGATGGGAATAGACTGGACCCACTCACTGGTGTCACATGGCACATCAGGTGGGAATGGACTGGACCTACTCACTGGTACCACATGGCACATAACATCTAGGCTAAAGGTGATCAGCTCTTTTCCACTATTAAAGTATCTATATGATATGTAGGCCTAATAGTAATCATAGTTTAACATAAAATGTAAGGTTAATTTCTACCACAGTCGCAGTTCATGTACTTCAGCGAGTCATAGCCAAAGTTCCTTTCCCCCAATTCCTTCTCAACCATGGCTCAGATAACCCCCACTGTCTCGTTGTGGAAATGCAAGAGACGTCAACGAACCGACAAGAAACACTTGCGTTACAGTGTGTGTATTCACACACACACATGTGGCGCTCGCACGGTCGTGTCTCATTGACGGGCCAACGTCTCTGGGCGGGCCAGGCAGAGTAAGGGGAGGAGCTTAGATGCTTTATGATGACATAAATAAAGACATTCCAAATCAGTGCGCTTGAGCCTCCGTTTTTTCAAAGGCGAGCAGAACAGCTAGTGCTCGTTTTACACCAAACGCAAGTTTTAGCCACTGGGGGACCATAGGCAGGCTAGGGGAACTCATATTTATGTTAGAAAACCTCAAAGTGAGATTTTCATGTCATGGGACCTTTAAAAGCAAACTAGTAACCCTTATCAACAGGTTATAACAGTTCTGGCCCGGCGTCATGGGCGGGCCTTAGGGGGCCTGGCCCGCCCTCGGAGTCAGTTGGGCCCGCCCTGGACGGACGAGCCTGTCAGTCTCCCGCCAACCAAAAAAAAAGAAAAAATGATCGCAGATCGCAATATTTCAGATTTGTACTAGTTTGAAAGAAATATGGATATACAGCGTTTTTTTAATCAAGGACCACGGAGGGTCATAGACAGTGACATTTATTGTGAAGCCAGGAGGGTTCTGAGGAGTCAGGGTCACCTGAGGTTGACCACTCTGCTCAAGCCGAAGCTAACCGGGCTACAGACGTTAGCACTAGGCACCAAGGGCCAGCTAACCCTACACAGCCGAGGTCATTACAGGCGTCTGAGCTGGGGGATCTGGGCCTTCTATGTTCACTAAATACACAGCATCGGGTAAGGAGTGTTGTTGAGTTTGTTGTTTCTGCTGGGTGTGTTATTTCAATACAAACAAAAATGAAAATGAAAATGTCTTGGTGAGGAGCCTGTTCTGCGTAACTCTGCGCAAATATTTTTTGTCATAGGCTCAATTAATGAATTTATAACTTTTTTGATATTTGTTTAAATCAGAGGCTAGCCTATTGTTGGCTTGTTTTTTGTCTATTCTGAATGAGTGCTTCATCTGCTGTTGGATGAGCCCAGTGAAATATTCCTGCAATATGGATCGCATCGCATTTTCACTTTAAAAAGGGAAACTGAACAAAATAAAGTTGCTTACAGTTTGCCATATCTCTGGTGCAGATTGTACCTTATTACACAACGCAGGGATCTAGAAATATTAGAAGTGTGGCTTTAACTGGTCCAACACAAGTGCTACAAATAGTTGCATCTCCCTTTTCCAAATTCCATGTGGAAGATAATAAAATAATAATAATACATTTAATTTAGAGGCGCCTTTCAAGACACCCAAGGTCACCTTACAGAGCATATAGTCATCATAAATCGTTTAAAAAAACAAGACATTGTAAAAAAACAAACAAACAAAAAAAATAAAACATAATAAAAACAAAAAAAAAAACAAGACAAAACAAAACAAACAAACAATCAAAACAGTGATCAGTTAGACGTTGTGTGCGAGTTTGAACAGGTGAGTTTTGAGTTATGACTTGAAGATTGTAATGGTGTCTGAATGACCGGGCACCCATTGTAGTGAGTCGTGATGTGGGGATACATAGTAGTCCAGCAGAGGTTGAGCGGAGGGAGCGGGAGGGAGTGTATTCTTGGAGGAGGTCGCAGAGGTAACTGGGGGCTAGGTTGTGGAGAGCTTTGTAGGTGAGGAGTAGGGTTTTGTATTGGATGCGGTAGTGTACTGGGAGCCAGTGAAGTTGGATGAGGACAGGGGTGATGTGGTCAGATGATTTGGTGCGGGTGATGATCCGGGCGGCTGAGTTCTGAATGATCTGCCGTCTGTTGATGAGTTTGGTGGGGAGTCCGGTGAGGAGGCCGTTGCAGTAGTCTATGCGTGATGTGACAAATGAGTGAACTAGGATTTCAGTGCTGGATTGGGTCAGTGATGGGCGGAGTCTGGCGATGTTGCGGAGGTGGAAGAATGCAGTCCGGGTGATGTTGTGAATATGGGGTGCGAATGAGAGGGTGTTGTCCAGGATGACGCCGAGGCTCTTGACTTTGGAGGAGAAGGGTACTGGGAATCCATCGATGATTATGAGTGGAGCTGGGGTGTGTTGTGATTTAGTGAGGGTGGATTTGGATCCGATGAGCAGGGCCTCGGTCTTGTTTCCATTGAGTTTCAGGAAGTTCCTGCTCTACCAGCTCCGGATCTCTTCCAGGCACGTTATGAGGGAGGTGGGGGGGATGGCAGCGGTGGGTTTGGTGGAGATGTAGACCTGTGTGTCGTCAGCGTAGCAGTGAAAATGGACCCCATGGTGACGGAGGAGTGTGCCCAGCGGGAGGAGGTAAGTGGTGAACAGGAGTGGACCCAAGACTGACCCCTGGGGGACACCCAGTGAGACACCTGAACACCCAGACTTGTGGTTGCTTAGTTGAACAAATTGTTGATGGTCGGTGAGGTAGGATGTAAACCAGGAGAGTGCAGCACCAGTGATCCCAATGCCAGCCAGGCGGTCCAGGAGCAGAGGGTGGGAGATGGTGTCGAATGCTGCGCTGAGATCGAGGAGGATGAGAATGGTGAGTAATCCAGAGTCGGCTGCAAGGAGGAGGTCGTTGGTGATTTTGACTAGGGCTGTTTCAGTGCTGTGTTTTGGACGGAAGCCAGATTGGAACGGTTCGTGGAGATTGTTTGTGTCGAGGTGGGACTGTAGTTGTGCGGCAACCACCCTTTCAAGTGTTTTGGAGATGAAAGGGAGATTGGAGATGGGCCGGTAATGGTTAAGGTCAGTTGGGTCAGCACCAGGTTTTTTCAGGATGGGAGTGATGGCAGCCAGCTTGAGAGTGGGGGGTACAGTACCAGTAGTGAGGGAGGAGTTAATTATGTTGGTGATCATGGGGGAGATGGACGGAAGACATGCTTTGACAAGGGAGGTGGGAAGAGGATCGAGCTGACAGGTGGTGGTTTTGGCTTTGCGGATGAGTTCTGAAACGGTCTGTTCTGTTACTGGGGTGAAGTCAGAGAGGGAGCTGATGAGAGGTTGGCCAGAGGTGATCATCCAGGGTGGGTCATCAGAGGGGGTGCGAGATGAGGCCAGTTGTTGGTGAATGGTGTTGATTTTAGAGCTGAAGAAGTCCAGGAACGCAGTGCATTGGGTGGTGGAAATGTCTGGAGGGAGGGATTTAGGAGGCTGAAGTAAGTGGCTGACTGTTGAGAAGAGGACTCTGCTGTTGCCTGTACTAGTGTTGATGAGGTTGGAGTAGTATGAGGTTTTGGCAGTGGTGAGGGCATTCTTGTAGTGATGGAGGTGGTCCGAATACATTTGGCGGTGTACAGTGAGTTGAGTCTTATTGTAGAGTCGCTCCAGTCGACGACCAGTGGCTTTGAGCTGGCGCAGATGAGGAGTGAACCAGGGAGCAGTGTGGGTGAATGAGACTGAGCGGGTTTTCAGGGGGGCCAGGGTGGTGAGGGAGGAGGAGAGGCAGTTATTGTAGTGAGTCACCAGGTCAGTCAGGGAGGAAGCTGGGGGAGGGTTGGGGTAGGAGCTGATCATGGTGCAGAGGTCTGTGGTGTTGATAAGTTTGATGTTTCTGAAGGAGATGGTCCGTTGTTCCTTGGTTTTGTGTAGTTGGGTATGAATGTCAAAAAGTACAGCTTTGTGGTCGGAGATGGGGAAATCAATGACATCAAGGTTAGTGGGAGTGATGTCAGTGCAGCAGATTAAATCCAGAATGTGACCTTTGTTATGGGTTGGGAGGTTGACATGTTGTGTGATGCCAAGACAGTCCAGAAGTGATGTGAAGTCATTAGCAAAAGTACAGGATGGGTTGTCAATGTGGATGTTGAAATCACCAAGGAGGATAACAGTGGGGGACATTGCACATACAGATGTAAGTAGTGATGAGAATTCATTGAGGAAAACGGCGGAGGGTTTTGGTGGTCTGTAAATGGTGACAATGATAGTGGGTTTGGGGCCTGAGAGTTTTACAGCTAGACATTCAAAGGAGGAGTGAAGGGGGACTGTGACAGTGGTGACTTTGATGTTATCACGATGGAGGAGAGCGAGGCCACCCCCCCTCCCATTAACCCGGGGTTTACTAATAAAAGAAAAACCTGGTGGGACAGCCTCATTTAGATGGGAGAAGTCATTTGGTTGTTGCCAGGTCTCAGTGAGGCAGAGAATGTCTAGGCTCTGGTCAACAATAAAGTCATTTATCAAAATGGCCTTATTACTGAGGGATCTGGGGCCGTATTCACAAAGGATCTTAGGGCTAAAAGTAGGTCCTAACTGGCGAATTTAGGAGTAACTCCTAAAAATAATGGGCGTGTCACTCTTAAATTTAGGACTCCTAACTTTTTTCACTAAGAGCAATTCACAAAGTATTTTAGGCCTAAAAGTAGCACCTAAGTCTAGGAGAGCTTAAAAGTCCTCAAGAGGACTCCTAACTCAGTAAGACCTATTCACAAAGAATCGTAAATGCCTGCGAGACGAAATGTTAGGGTATTAAACTTGTTGTGGAGTTAATCGCAATGCAATAACATCCCCGACTAACAGGAATAATCCGATTAGTCCCGAAATAAAATGTTTGGCCACACTACGTTATTTAGCAACAGGGGAAATGCAACTTTGCAATGCCGACGATTTAAAAATATCGCAACCATCAGTCAGCCGTGCCATAAACTTTCCTTTGGACATTCAACAATCACACAGGATCAAAGCCAACTTCATGGCAATTGCAGGTATGCCCGGTGTGGTCGGTGCTATTGACGGGACGCACATAAAAATAATTGCGCCATCAAAAGACGAGGACGTGTTCGTCAATAGGAAGAAAGTGCATTCCATCAACACGCAGGTTGTTTTTGATGCAAATTTTAACATAGCCTACTGGATGTTGTTGCAAAGTGGCCTGGATCTTCAGCTACCCATGATTCGCGCATTTTAATGGAGAGCAGTCTGAGGCAGCTTTTTGAGATGTACCAGTTGGGTGTCACTTGCTGGGAGACAGTGACTATCCATGCAAGACGTGGCTCTAGACACCCTACCTCAATCCACAACCGGGAGCACAGTTAAAGTATAACATGTAAGTGATTACGCATATTACGCTTAGTCCTACGTGTAAAACACATCGTATTGGCTCTTTGACGCCTTTTATTTGTTGAATCCATATTTATTATTGTTTACTGATTTCTTCCATATATGCAGCTAGAGCACACAAACATACAACATACACGAAATGTTGTGGAGAGAGGAATTGGGCAGATGAAACGTCATTACTGTATGTGCCATTCTACACAACCTCTGCAAGCAGAGGAACATTCCACAGCCAGACGGTCACGATGATGATGATGATGATGATGATGATGATGATGGCGATCAACATGACAATGAATTTGGCCGTGTGGAACCGAGTGGACTGGCATTTAGGGATCACTTTGAAAACACATTTTAGGTAAACACCTTGGCACAAATCAGTCAACACTTGTGTACTTCATAACATTCATTTTCTTTTAAATTTTACGTATTTTTATTGTTTGCTTTCTCTCTCTCTTGAACGTGTAGGCTACAACGTCATTATCGTGGTCTGCACAAAATGTTCATCATGCGTGTATTCTGCTAACTGCACTATATCTACTTAATAGGAATTCATTTCTAGCCTAGGCTATTTCCTTGTTTTTCGGTGATTCAGTGGGCTCGTCTGAACAACCAATCACCGAACTGACTGCTTCTAAAGAATTGACGTAATCCATAGCAACGGCGCGTCACTCTTAGTTCACTCTTTGTGATTTATCCTTAGTAAGAGTAGGTCTCAGCGGCTTTGTGAATAACTTTCAAGAAAAAACTCCTACGTAAAATGTTTTAGCGCGAGTTAGGAGCACTCCTAGCGGTAAGATAAAATGCTTTGTGAATACGGCCCCTGGTGTTCAGCAGACAGAGTTTCAGACAGGTGAGTGGAGTGTAGCAGGTTGCTTTGAGCAGAGGGGAAAGTACACTGTGATTGACGGGACTGACCGTACGGGCTGTGCGAGGAGGGGGGTGGGGCCCAGTGGACCAGAAGGAGCGGATGTTTTTGTTGCTGGTGTGAGTGTACTGAAAATTCCGTCCAGAGCCTCGGTGGATGTATTTTGGTCGTTTGAGAATGTCGTGGTGGGATGCAAGCTGAGGTGGGGGGGTCCTTGAGAAGATCCGTAGACGTAACATCTCCGTTACGAGTAACGGAGCGGCAGAGATGCGCTCGTTACGTGAGAGTCAAACATAGCGCAATCCAGAGGAACAGGTTAAAAATCCACAGGTTGTGAAGTCGGAAGAAGCCAGCGGTAGATCCAGGCGATTATGGTGAAGCCACAGAGCCAGCGCAGCGGAGGCAGAGGAGTGGAGTAAGCCGGTTGTAGCTACGCTGGAGACGGGGAAGCCAGTTGGACGGCGCCGGGGGTTAGCAGCAGTCTAGCCGGCCAGCAGGTGTCATCCACCAACAGCTGCACGACTCCACGCACAAAACACAAAACAAAACACGCAGACGTTTAACGTTCAGAAATAAATAAAGAAATAAAGAAAACTGACGCAGTTACTTAACTTAACTTTGTAGTCCGATCCGAGGTCCAGAAGGGTTTCAGACAGAAGACTAAAAGACTAGTAAGAAAAAGAAAAAGAAAATCGCGAAAAAATAATGTTCAGAATAATGTTCAGAATGACGTTCTGGTGAGCAGCAGCAGCAGTAGCGTTCAAAAGGCAACAGCGTCCACCAACTGTGCGACTCCACGTAAAAATAAAGAAAACTGGCACACTTACAATAGCGAAAAGTGACTATATATAACTAGTAAACTTAGCTAAACTACTAAAGACCAAAAAAAACGACAAAATGTTCAATGCAATCGTGAGAAATATTGAAAATACTGAATAAAAACAAGCCATACAGAGCGGCGTTAGACTCGCCAGCGTCCCCGTTACTAGGCTACTAGGATGTCTACAGCTAGACTCTCTTGGGAGAAGACGCATATATTTGTAGCTTAAGTTACTCTTATCTTATATATATATTTATATAATATATAATATAATAATAATAATAATAATAATAATAATAATAATATAAGATAATATATAAATATATATAGATAAAGTCGTGTGTGTATAGCTTATACACATGACAGGACATGCATATCTTTTCAATTTTTATTCATTCAGAATATTTATATACTACTTGAAAATGAAAGAGGCTGGGATTTTGTTTAATATCATTTGTTTATATTGTTCAGTAGTATATGCCTAAATGAGGCCGTAGCACAGTTAACGGACGAGCAGAGGTGGTGACGTCATCGAGTACGCTGCTGTTCCAATTGCAGGTACGTACTCGCGTGCTCGCAAGTCTGTGCTTGAAGTACGGACTTGCCAAGTACGTACTTGCAAGTCATCGAGTCCGTAGTACGCGTGCTAGGAATTGAGAAACGGCCAAACAAAACAAGATGAAGCCTGAAGATGTCTCTGAACGATAGCTGCAGGTTTTGTTTATCTGATTTGTTGTACAGTTGTACATTCTAAATGAATATTCGATAGTAAGGACAGAGATAATGTTTGTGGTCAACTTTTATTTAGCAGGTGCATGTGCAGTTCTGTCGAATTGCACAAATTACAAACACATTTACAAAATATGTACAACTGACACCAACCATGATCCTGCAGTAGTACACAGAGGGTTTAAGTGTTCTGATCACAAGCATCACCAAATTTACTGTTCAGACTCAGAGCTACTGACACGGCTCATGAGTGCATCTTCAACATCATCATCAACATTGTCAAAGTAGTTACTGTAATAGAGATCTGGGTCAGTTAAATACCTCTCTGAATCATATTGCAGATCCCCATCAATATCCCCGAATACATCACTGATGATAATTAAAATCTCCTTTGCATGGTCCAATTTAAACACAGGAAGGTTATTGATAATGTATGACAGGTAAAATATGTATTGACAGTGGGTCAATACTGCATCAACCAGTTGCTGACTGAATCCAGTGCTGGCTGCATGTGCAACACAGTCTCACTCCCTACTCGTCAAATGTGTGACGCACATTTGTGTTTGTGTTATTAAACCGTTACTTTATGTAACTTTTAATGATATTGTAATAACCACAGGCGAGGTAGTGAGCGAAGTAAGCTTGATAGCAGGTTTATTGTATTCCACAATCGGACAGGCAGGCCAGGCACAGCTCCACCGGAAAACTACAACAACCAAAACTCCCGCACGGAAGGAAACCCCCGGAACCCCCTCTCAGAAGGCCCGCCTTTTCCTCCCAAACCCTGTGACGCTACAATATCATCTTAGAAACAGGTTTATCTGAGAGCCAACCCAGTCGCCAAAAGCATACGTTGACAGTGTACGTTTTCGTGAACACTGGATTACGTCGCATTTCAACATAAAATAGCGTGTTAAGCACACATATATTACCATGATTACACCTATATTTTATATGTCATTGTCTATCTTGTCTATTTTTAGTGTTGTCTCGTATATTTGTGTTTGTGCCTGTGCACTCTTTATATGTTCACCGCGGGATATGTCTTGAACATGTGAAGTGTTGACAATAAAGCTGACTTTGACTTTTGACTTTGACGTACACACACACACACACACACACACACACACACACACACACACACACACACACACACACACACACACAATGCATTTCGCTGCTAAAACAACAACTTGGGCTGCTTCTAGGACATTTTGGGTGGATTTTGAACGGTATGTGGGCAGGACGTTTTTTGCAGGCAGGACCTGGGAACCCTGCGCTGTTGCCCGATGTGCTAAAATGCTCCGGAACAGATCTGGATCCACCATGGCCAAAATAATTGTATGCCCCCCCCCCCCCCCCCCCCCCTTAACCCATTTAAGCCGGGAAAGCATTGCCGCTGTTCTACCTTTAAAGCCGGGGGCGCTGTTGCGTCATTCTACCTTTAAGGACGGGAAAGCGTTTGCGTCGTTTTTCTGTATAAGGGGGGTTTTTGCCCAAAGTGTCGGCCTCTGGGCCACTGAAATGCATCATAATAGACACATATAGGTGTCAACTTGTTCCTCGTGAGTTTAGTTCAGAAATTTCTTCAAGCAAGTATGGCGGAATTTGAGACTGAAGACTTTTCTGACGGTAGCGATTTCGAGGAGTTTCTCGGCTTCGAAGATGTTGATGAGGCCGAGTTCTTTGATGACGAATACGAACCGATTGACCGGGAATTATGGTTAAGGCACATGTTCGTGAATGACGACGAGGAAGAAGAAGTATGGAATGGGGCTATGGGAATGGGGCTGCTTGTGTTGCCGGTGCGAAGAGATTACTTGCAACAGAGTAAGAATCTCTTTCGGACGCAATTCGCCAGAAATATGTCCCGGGACAGATTTGCGGCCATCTGGAGGCAAGGACAATAGTAATACTTATTGATTGTGATGATGCTGTAATAAGAAATTACGACAGTTTATATGTAAGAGATGTATTACTGTCCCGGAGATGCGCAAAGCACCCGGGTGCGTAAGACCAGATAAGCTTCTCTGGAATGTCACTTATACTTATCAATAGTAATACTTATTGATTGTGATGATGCTGTAATAAGAAATTACGACAGTTTATATGTAAGAGATGTATTACTGTCCCGGAGATGCGTAAAGCACCCGTAAAACCAGATAAGCTTCTCTGGAATGTCACTTATACTTATCAATAGTAATACTTATTGATTGTGATGATGCTTTAATAAGAAATTACGACAGTTTATATGTAAGAGATGTATTACTGTCCCGGAGATGCGTAAAGCACCAGATAAAAAAAAACCAGATAAGCTTCTCTGGAATGTCACACCTAAGTGCGATCTCCAGACTAGCAATACATCTCTTCCAAAGAATAGAGCTTCTTTGGAATTTCACACCTAACTGCGATCTCCAGAACAATAATGCCTAGGCTACTATACATTCCCAAATGATAGCCTGTATCTTTTAATTACGCTACTTCTTAGGATGGAATGCAATTGTATTTGTATTATGCATAATACTTTTATTCAGTAGTCATCACATACAAGTGCATGTAATTTAAAACGCAGACTGTTTACAGTTTTAGTCCCAGTCTGTTCCCCTTCCCATGTTTGTTATTATATACTTTATTACTTTCTTATATACTTATTTCACTTTATTATACTTTATTTTTTTTACTGTTTTGTGCTGTTCCTGCACTTTTACATATTTTTTTACTTTTTTATTTACTTTTCTACCTGTATGTAAATATTGTAAATATTTGTAAATAAAAACTCAAATTTCCCATGTAAGCCACAGGTGTCAGCTCTCAAATACTTTTTGAATTGTGTTCCTATCTGTTACAGGGGCTGAGAAATCAGTAATTTAGTAGGCGTTGACACAATTGCTGAATTTCTAGAAAAACTTCAGGTTTTGGGGGCTTTTCTGAAATCGCCTATAGGTTTTACAGGCATTTTTTCCAGGCGCTTTAGGCCTAAATGGGTTAAATACTATGGCAGAATAAAGAATAAATTCATGCATTATCATTCAACTTGAACATGTGTTTTTACAGTATAGAGTGGTGGAGGGATGACGTATGTTGGCCAACCCGGAAGTGAGCGTCGACCTGGGTTTCCCTTGACAAAAAGCCAATGGGTTTTTCCATTGGAAAATCCGTTTTTCCAAAAATTAACATATTTGAAGCACCTCCACAAAAACTGAAAATAAATAAATAAATAAAAATAACCGTGCTCCAAAGAACGAAATGTAAACCAATGCATTCTGAATGGGAGTGTTTCTCAAAATTTTCATTTAAAAATAATCATTTAAAAATCATCATTTAAAAATCATTAATCTCCTGAGTGTTTAGGGTGGTATTCTATTTCTTTCAACGGGGCTGCATCCAGTCACTTGACCGTCATGGTTGCTATGGTGGTTGCTATCGACCGCCCCATCTAATCCTTATGGCTCCAAAAACCATGCGGCAAAGGAGCTGCCGTCAATTGTATTGTTTTTGTCGTAAACTAGGGTCCGATGGAAAATAGACAGATATTCCAAGGTATCCTTAAAAGGCACCTTGGATGTTTTTATTTTCTGCAGTTTAGACTTCTTCTATAATCGATTTTTGAAAGCAATACACCAAACTCATTGATTTAACGAGGCAGGGTTATTTGAAACAATTTATTGAGTAAATATTTGCGAGAGGTCATTCCATCTCCTGAGTTTGCTTCCTAATTATGTCTAGTGTACACCCCTACTGTCCACAAGTACCCCCCCCCCCCTTCCCCATATGGATTTGGATAATTGTTGCCACGTCCCAGTGGTGGTGGTATCATATATATGAAAGAGGGCATTAAATTATGATCAATTAGGAGGCCGAAGCCCTAAAGGAAGTGATGCAATAGGTGACAACATTTAAGTAAGCTGGACCTTGGGATCTCTTATATATCAAAGGGGGTCTCAAAGGACGCATATACGCTTCAACCTGTGGCTCCAGCCATACAGGAAATGACTCAGCAAGTGCTCCATCTCGTTGCACCTCACCCAGCGGCTCGCTCGCTCGCTGAAGTTCTTCCCAGACCTACACCCTAGCCATCCAACATGCATATCTGAGAATCAGGCCTCTCTTTAATAATGACAAAAAGTTATGAGAGAAATACACATTAACTTTTTGTTATCTCATAAGCGGCGTGGTGCCGGCTCCTTTTGACCTTTTGACCCCAGACTTCAAAAACGTGGCCACAGGCCAGCTGTGTCTACACACCTTAAGCCACAAATGTACAGCTCCATCCCACAAAAAATCCATCCCCCTCAGAAGTGTTGCTTGCAAGAATGGTTCAGAATGTGGTGGAAAAACTGTTTTTGAGATAAGGAGGTCCTACCCCCCTGAAATTCTATGGCCTACCTGGGACCCCCACACCGAAACTTGGCCCGGTCGGACCCCGAGGGCAGGAATTCTATGGCCTAACTGGGACCCCCGCACCGAAACTTGGCCCGGTCAGACCCCGAGGGCAGGAATTCTATGGCCTAACTGGGAGCCCCGCACCGAAACTTGGCCCAGTCAGACCCAGAGTGAGACAATGTTTTAAATAAAAATGGCTAATTCTGTAACATTTAGTCCTTGTATGAATGTCTATGCTCATGCCAGGGTTAACGTTACTGTTGGGAAAAACGGTCTGTCTAGCTACTGGACCAGATAAAATGAGACGGAGAGGTAATAAAGTCTATCGGCACGAGGACCTTGGATTTATTAAGTAAAGTGGCAACGGTTATACAGAGTCATAAAGCGTGAGAGATCGAATATGTCTAAGTCCCTAATCAGCGCTGATGGTTCGTCTGGAGCTTCGCCTCCGTGGAAGGTCTGCTTCAGAAGAAGGTGAAGAGTCCCTGTGTGATGCAGTCTTATGCTGTATCCTCCTCTCGATGAGGTGTGTGCGTTTGAGGTGTGTGCGGTTCTGTGTGTTTTGGCTCCCAGGCCCTGAGAGAGCTTCGTAACGGGGAGAGTTCCTCGTGTCTCCGGTGTGATAAATTAAAACGGGGAGTGCCCCCCTGAAATGTCTCGTGTGTGATAATTTAATGTGGCTCTCAGGCCCCTGGTGTGGGCAGAGGTATCTCTTGGTTCCTCCTAACGGGGAAGAGCTCTCAAAATGTCTCCTGTGTGATAAATTAATGTGGCTCTCCCGTTCTGGAGATGATACTGGTGCATTGTCTGAGTGTCCACCATCTGCCTGCCTGGGAGATGGGGCCTTCAGCTCCGGCCTTGACCTGACTATATATTATCATGTTTGTGTTGTTGGGTTAGAGCAAGAGTTGACTATATTATAATGTGTCCATGTGATGTGCTCATCAGGCTAGGGTAGGAGTTAGCTATATTTATAATGTACATGTGATGTACTCAGCAGGTTATTTTTCCCAACATATCCCCCTCAAGTCGTCGCAAGACGACTTTTACTCATTTGGGGTACGAGGGATAGGACTCCAGCACGGGACTACCATTATAACACCATTAGAAATAACAGAAAGAAGGCAAAATGATCATAAAAACAAACAACCATGAGCATGGGACTAAAACAACTCGCTGGACCGGGTGTATGGGGAACCACGTGGGAGAAACGCTACCCATGCTTCAGACATGGGTATGCCATACACACCCCACCTAGGGGTGGCATCCACCCCGGCCTTACATCGCGAGCAGACAATACCAACAATACTGGCAGCAGATGATACACAACAAAACCAACACCAAACCATAACAACAACAACAAAATGCAACAACAAAACTAACAGTAAACAATAATGATATAAACAAAATGCAACAATCACACAAACACTACACAATAACAATCACAGGAAAGAAATGTAACCATGAAACGTGTCCCTAAATAATAATAATAATATCAGAAAGATATGAGGTAAACAACGAATGGCAATCCCCCTCAACCCATCCCTAGATGACCACACACTAAGGATGTGAGGAGGAGTTAACTGGTCGTGTAACAATAAGCAATCACACGCATGGGGTATTCAGGGTAGGCCCGGGGCACGGGAACAACTGAAACCACGGAATAGTCCTGAGCGTCATCACGGGCAGGTGGTCGCAAGGCGCCACCTGAGCATTAGACCCTTTTATTCAACTGCGCTCAGGACCTCATCTGATAAACGGGCAATCAAGGCCCCTGGAATCTCGCCCGTGTGTATCCCCGAGCTCCATCTTGTTCTCCAGCCGGATCAGGTCGGGCCCCTCTGGCGGTCCCTCGTCCAAACTCTCCAGTGTATACTCGATCCCCAGGTAAGCTTGGATGGCACCTGCTGCACCTGTAGCGCCCATCGCTCATTGGGCTCTCCATCCATCCTGTGAAGGGGTCATTAATGCCGGAGCTCTCTGCCAACTCTAATCTGAGGGACTGTAACCCTGCCAGCACCCTGGCCACCGACCCATCCGGTGCTGTGTTATTGGGGATAAAAGTACAACATGTCGTCTTCATCATCCCACACACCCCTCCGTGCTCTGCCAATAGCATATCTATATCTATATAGTCCCTTGACCTTATCCGTGGAAAAATTGACAAAACGTTGCTGATTATAGTATATATTATTTATCCAATCAACATTTTTGTTAATAGTGGACCACCAAAACAGGACTGATTCAAACCCTGCCAAAATTTGATTGCATCATTCTTGGGTAGTTCGTCGGCTCCGGGCGTGTCTGCATCTGGCTCCTCCTCTGGCCCTGGAACTTTGTGTTTCTCTTGCTGGAATTACAAACTTATGTACAACAGTTAGATGTTCAAACATATTTTCCTTAATTCTATTTCTAATTACTCTAATGGAAGTCCCTTTTGGGACCCTCAAATGTTAAGTGAAGGCATGGGTCGACCCTTAAGCATTTCATGCGGGGTTAGATGCGTCGTTCTGTTAGTTTTCATGCGATAACTCATTAGTGTCAGTCGTAGTGCATTAGTCCTTTAAATTAGTACTCTAATTTAACTTTGTTAATCTTTGTCTCAAGCGTCCCATTCCTCTCTCCACCATACCTTGTGGTCTGAGGATTGTAGACACAGACTAGTCTTTATTCGACATGCAAATGTTGAATCACTTGAGTGTTCTCTGAATAAACGTTTTGTCTGAGCTTATTTCTGACGGAATTCCAAACCTTGTCATGACTGCTCTAGTCCAAAACTTGATTACTGTAGCCGCACTTTGGTCTTTTGATGGGACTGCTTCTACCCATCTGTTGAACACTGTGTTTTTTTTTGTTTGTTTGCAAGTATGGTGAAGAAAAAACCTTGTGTTCTAATTTTTTTTTTTTTAATTCTCCTCAATACCTCCCCCCTTGCGCAATTGGTGCAACCAACGTCGAAACGTCTAACCTTAACCATCAGCAAACTAAAACCAATCTTTTGGGAAGGGAAATCGAAACCAGTATGTCCAAAACCAAAGCCCAATATGGGTGGGTTTACCATCAGCCGCCGGAGACCACGCTGTTCCAAAGTCATGCACTAAACCGAAAAACGTACATGCGTTAGTGGCCTTCTATACCACAAAGGTAAAATAAAATAAAACGCGACATGCCCCGTTCCAAGACCACCTCTGCTGCCAGAGCTGACATATCTGACTCCTGTTCCTCCTCCACCCTACACCCCAGACGGGACTTCCCATGATTGTTGCAGCTCGTCACTTCATGATCAAGTGAGCCAGTGCCCACAGCGACTCTGCCAAGTAATCGTGACTGTGCCTGCCTTAGGTCGTCCCGGGTGTCAAGGTGGGATCTTACCCGTCGTTGGCTAACCAGCCTTCCATACTGGCTCGCTGCAGGATGCCATACTTGGGATACAATCAATCCCCACCTATATGGTGGTATAGATCGCAAAGTGGAGGGATGGAGACAGAGTCTTCAGCCCCATCTGCCCTATGCAGCCAAGTGTGTGTGCGTAATGAATACACCTCAGGGAAACTATAAAACAAAAAGTCATTTATCAGAGTTACAATTATTAAAGTGTTGCAGCAGCAGTAGTGGCATTTGAAAGGTAAACCCACTACTTCCGAATCCAAATTGACAACATAGCATGTAGGACCCCTTCCCAGCAGATGTGGCTTCAATCCACCTGTCATCCTTGACCAAAGAGATACACCCCATATTTTAATAGGTGTAGTCCTACTTGTACAGTTTATCAAGATTACTTTATTTTATTTTATTATTATACTCCTTCTTTATCATATCCATATTTATTCAATTATTCTTTCCTGTGTGAAAATAATATGAATCACTTAGTTAATAGCAACACCTTCTTTAGTCCAATTGCATTAGATTATCATCACTGTTGTCCTATTAAAGTATCAACGTTATTGTCCTTATAACCTCCTCATGAACTTTGATGTTCTTCATCCTGAATGGTAACTGTGTCAGGATGTTCATCATCCTTAATAAAAAACAAAACTAAAACTAAACTTAAAGAAAAACAAATTAGCCATAATGTGAATATCCGCTGCGTGTCTCCCTGTGACTCTCTCCCTCCTTCGGGAGAACACGCTCTCTCTCCCTCCTCAGTACGGGGTGCTGTTTGGTGCAAGACAACAGATAAGGGTGGAATGTGGGTGCGGCCATAACGCCTTGAAAGCGAGTGTGCTCTGGGGGCTGGGTGTGAGAGAAACCATGGGTAGTTCCTTTTCTCGGCCAGCAGAGGGGTTGTTCAGGTGAAACCTATGGACAGAGACTACAAGGAACTTCAAACATGGCAGACAGGGAACTACAAATTTATCAAAGCCTGAAAACTCAACAGAGCTCTACCTGCATTCCTTGGATATGTGGTATTTTATGGCGTATGGCCACCACACGCTTTCAGTTGAACGCACTCTATTTCCTTTCGCTGTACTGTGTGTTAGTGTGTCTCTCTGTACTGCCTGAATGGTGTAGGTCGACAAATGGGGGGGAAATGTGTTCTCTCTCTCTCACCCTTCCTCGCTCCCCTTAGGGTCAAGCAGCAGCTAGGACCGTTAACAGATAAGCCTGGAATGCAACATCCTCAACTCTCCATCATGGAACAAGGCCTAATAACTATCTCTCACACACAAAAAGATCCTTCTGTCCCTTCATTCACAAATAACTTTTCACTTTATTATATATAACTTAATACTGCTCCCCCTTTCCAAATTTCTATATACACAAAACTAGAAGCTGACCACCGAAATTGGTACAGGCCTCGTCAGGCTGAACCAAAACACCCTCACAGGTTCTAACTTCCATACAATTTTAGGGAGGGGAACTACAACATGAGGTGGAGTAGAGGACTTCAAATATGGTGGACGGGGACCTCAAATGGGAGGACTACACATATGGGAAAGGGGATTACACTCTGGGCCTGAAAACCATACAGAGTCCCTTCTCGTGGTCCTGAAACAGCCGTTCATTGTTAGAAAAACACGCACTCTATCGCTACCTCCAACTGTCTAGAGGGAAAATGGTCCCTCTCGATCGTTCTCCGACTTTAGCTCTCCTTGCTATCTCTCCTTGCTATCTCTCTCGCTCCCTCTCACACAAACACACACACACACACACACACACACCTAAACAGACCTTTCTCATTCTGTCTCCTCCAAACGCACACACAGAAACATCACCTCTTGCGTACACGCGCACAGAGACGCACACAGCTTTTCTCACTCTGTCTCCTCTAAACGCACACACAGAAACATCACCTCTTGCGTACACGCGCACAGAGACGCACACAGCCTTTCTCACTCTGTCTCCTCTAAACGCACACAAAGAGACATATCAACAGACTTCTCGTTCTGTCTCCCGCAGACGCACACAGAGTCGCTCACAGCCTTTCTCTCTCTCTCACGCGCATACACCCACTGTCTCTCTGTGTGTCACTCGTGCCCTAGGCACCGTTTCCTCTGCAAAGGGACTCTAACCCTGATAAAGGACTCTAACCTTCTTACCACATAGAATTATTTAATACACAAACAAAGAAGGGGACTCTAACCCCCCCCCGAGGGACTCTAACCCCCTTTAAGACATAGGTGGGGACTCTAACCCCCCCCCCCGAGGG
The DNA here is from genome assembly GCF_031168955.1 of Gadus macrocephalus. Lineage (NCBI taxonomy): Eukaryota > Metazoa > Chordata > Actinopteri > Gadiformes > Gadidae > Gadus > Gadus macrocephalus. The sequence goes on along the minus strand of NC_082389.1, from coordinate 21,659,255 downwards.
ACTCTAACCCCCTTTAAGACATAGGTGGGGACTCTAACCCCCCCCCCCCCGAGGGACTCTAACCCCCTTTAAGACATAGGTGGGGACTCTAACCCCCCCCCCCGAGGGACTCTAACCCCCTTTAAGACATAGGTGGGGACTCTAACCCCCCCCCCCGAGGGACTCTAACCCCCTTTAGACATAGGTGTATTTATTACACGTCCATTACTTGGCCATCGGTAGTCTTGTATCACTATGCCCGATTCTTATAGGCCCTATGGTCTCGAGGGTATTCTTTCACCATGCAACGAGCCGATATTCGATGTGTCACGCGTTCAGGGTCAATCGGGTTTATGGGGAAATGCTGGGATGCAGTCCTATTCGTCCCCACGAGATATCCCGTAGCGAACCGCTCTCACAGTCTCACCTCCTAATGTGATTCCTATATAACTACGCAGAGTTTGGATTTTATCAACAGGTTCTGCCTACCTTTTGTTGGGCGTACGCGAGGTGAGACTGCAGGAATCGGTCCGGTGCTCCGGGGTCCCGAGGTTGTGCCGCTCTCCGTCTCTCGTTTCCCAGTTGCGTGTTCAATTCAGAAAAAATCACGTCGTGGGTCACCAAATTGTTGGGAAAAACGGTCTGTCTAGCTACTGGACCAGATAAAATGAGACGGAGAGGTAATAAAGTCTATCGGCACGAGGACCTTGGATTTATTAAGTAAAGTGGCAACGGTTATACAAAGTCATAAAGCGTGAGAGATCGAATATGTCTAAGTCCCTAATCAGCGCTGATGGTTCGTCTGGAGCTTCGCCTCCGTGGAAGGTCTGCTTCAGAAGAAGGTGAAGAGTCCCTGTGTGATGCAGTCTTATGCTGTATCCTCCTCTCGATGAGGTGTGTGCGTTTGAGGTGTGTGCGGTTCTGTGTGTTTTGGCTCCCAGGCCCTGAGAGAGCTTCGTAACGGGGAGAGTTCCTCGTGTCTCCGGTGTGATAAATTAAAACGGGGAGTGCCCCCCTGAAATGTCTCGTGTGTGATAATTTAATGTGGCTCTCAGGCCCCTGGTGTGGGCAGAGGTATCTCTTGGTTCCTCCTAACGGGGAAGAGCTCTCAAAATGTCTCCTGTGTGATAAATTAATGTGGCTCTCCCGTTCTGGAGATGATACTGGTGCATTGTCTGAGTGTCCACCATCTGCCTGCCTGGGAGATGGGGCCTTCAGCTCCGGCCTTGACCTGACTATATATTATCATGTTTGTGTTGTTGGGTTAGAGCAAGAGTTGACTATATTATAATGTGTCCATGTGATGTGCTCATCAGGCTAGGGTAGGAGTTAGCTATATTTATAATGTACATGTGATGTACTCAGCAGGTTATTTTTCCCAACATTACCGTTAACGTCAACAAACTAACGTTAGCTCCTGTATTCTTTTAGCCATCAGAAGTCGTCAGCCAAGTACTAGCCAAGTTTACTTACTGTATATAGGCCTACTGCATTTCAGGACGTTTATTTGGCGTTTGTTATGTAGCCTACGTTCTGCTAGCATGTGTACTGTGAACCAACGAGTATGGAATTGTGTACTGTAGTGGAAAAAGTAATGCTACAGATGATACTTTAAAGTAATGAGTTGATGAATGGAGAACGGCTCTTGGTAACTAGGGGTTGAGCACCGAAACTCGGTTCCAGTAGGGAACCGGTTCTGACGTAAACGGTTGTAACGAGATTGAATAAGAACGCACATTTCGGTGCCTCGTAACGATATTTGATTTGCTCTGTTGTGTGGTGTGAACTTCTTACCATCACAAACCAGGTGAACAAGCTACTTCAATCAAGTTCCATGCAGCTTGATATTGTTGTTAGGCTCATTGACAGTGCCAAAAGTAACCTCACCAAATACAGACAGTCTGGGTTTGACGAGGCTGTGTCAACTGCTAAGGAACTCTGTTGCTGCTTTCACACCAAAAAGAACCAAGAGCCAGTTCCGGGCTGGTGCTAGGGCCAGTTCCAAACAGGTTCCAGCCTTATTATCCCAGTTAAAGGGCATGGTGCAGGTTTCTATTTTCTTCTTTTCTGGCAATTTTCTAGTTGGTAATAAACATTTAAACAATTATCCATTGTATTTGATGTTGTAGGGTATCACAAAATATAAATATTAGGAAAAGTAGGTGATATATTAGTGGTTATTAGCCACAGGTTAGCGATGATTCTTATTTCTCCCACAATGCATTGCATGACGTCACGTAAGGTACTCCGCTTTTGGACGACAGCCGAAGCCGCTAGTGAGAGAGTGACAGTGTCAGATTATATAAGTAAATACATAAATAGAGATAGATAGATAGATAGATAGATAGATAGATAGATAGATAGATAGATAGATAGATAGATAGATAGAATAGCATAACATCGATAGATAGTGAGGGATAGCATAGCATAACATAACATAGATAGATAGTGAGGGATAGCATAGCATAACATATATATAGATAGAGAGAGAGAGAGTAGATATATAAGTAGATAACATGGTTTTCTACTGTATTTGTGGCGGGTGCAACAACTCCAGCAAAAGTGGACATAGGGTCCATTGCTTCCCCAAGGACAAAGGGATTCTCCGAAGCTGGGTGCAATTTGTCAAGTTTAGGCGGGCAGATTTTTCAGCTAGCTCTGTTACCGCGTACTCCAGAATATGCAGCGCGCATTTCAAGGAGGGGGATTACCACTCAGGGGATGCCAAGATGGTCTCACTTGGTTTAAAGAGTAGGACGGCGAAGTTAATTCCTACCGCCGTGCCGTCTGTGCATGCAAACCACTCTGCCTGCCCTGTCCCGAGGTCGAGAGACACCGTCTGCCGCAAGCGAGAGATTGCCACGGTAAGCATCATGCTATAGCTGCTAATTACAAGCTGCGCGTTAGCTAGCTCTGTGTATTTTGCATACCGTGTTCCCTTTGACACAGCCTCCTCTACAAGCATGATCAGTCTGACATTAGAAGAGCATATTTCGTGATTCACGAATATGAGCCAAAACAAAATTGCCCTGAAGTAAATGTCCATATCGTCATGAAAGCTTCATGGCTAGTGTTTGGATCAGTGATCGTCATCATCAAGCGGCTTTCACAACAGTGTGTTTGCGTTTTGTGTTAGTGCTAGACTGCTACGGTTCTCTTTCACATATACTGTATTTGACCGTGACCGTGATTTCTTTTTTATATACTTATATATACTATACTTTATACTAATATACTTTTTTATATTTGTTTTCGCAAGATGTTGACAGACGCCTCACAGCAGGAGACCGTGGCCAGTGTAGACACTGTGGAGAGTGTCGATACTGGGGATCAGCCCTTGCCCTCCTCCACTTCTGACGCTGGGACACAATGTTATTTGAAGCCCCCCCGATGGTCTCACGGTAAATCTTTGGTATTTTAAGGGGTAGATATTATGTCTAAAACATTGCAAGTAGGACATTTCCATACACATTGATGAAATGAATACATAGCCTACACCAAAACATAGCCGCTTAGATTTGCCATGATTGTCATATGTTTGGGTATGTTTACTGCCTCTGCCACAGCTGTGCAGGTTAACCTGAAGCCCAAGATGGTTAGCGTGGGCACACAGACTTCAATCAGCCCACAAACCTCCACTCCCCTCGCTAGTCCTGAACAGACAGTTGACGACGATGATGATGATAATGCCACTGTCATCAGTGACTTGTCGTGGGTGCCCGAAGAGCCGATGGATGAGGAGGAATTGTTTGATGAGGAGCCACCTTACACGTGTGACCCCCACCACAAGTGAGATAATCGAAAACCAACATAGACCATATTGAATGCTCAATGCTTTGTTAGTTTGAATGACACCGCCCCCCTCCCCCTAATTTTTTGTTGTTGTAGTTGCATTGACAAATTCATTGTTTGCCAAGAGGAGCTGATGGGCCTTTTTGCCATCTGTCCGGCCTGTTGTGAGAGGTCGGATAGTAGCATTGTGCAGCAGGAAGGAACTTTTGTTAAGATCAAGCAGGTACAGTTTTGTTTATGCAGTTTTGTTTACGTGGCCATCTGATTAGAAAATCTGAATATCTAATTACAATCTGATAGCTCTGACTGTCTTGCCAGTTAATTTACAATGTATGTACCAGGCTGGCTTAAGTCTGCTGGTTTGTGATGCCATCATATTTGAGTGTTATACTGTATTGGTCATGTGTGTTTCATTGAAAATATGAAACCTTTGACCAGTAATGTACAGTACTTACTCTATATTGAATCCTGATATACTGTTGATTACAATGTTTTATTTTATTACATATCTAGGTCTGTGCATCATGTGGCTACCACCGTTTCTGGCAAAACCAGCCAATGCTCCACAGGAACATGCCAACCTGCAACCTCCTGTTAAGTGGGGCCATTCATTTTACTGGATGTTTGGCCACACAGACACTAAGAATGTTGACCCTGTTTGGCCTGCAGTGCATCAGTGCCAGCAGTTTCTTTCGCCATCAGCGCCGCTACACCATCCCTGTAATCGTTCAGGCCTGGCAGAATGATCAAGCCAAGAATTTTAGTGACCTACGGGCAATGGATGGCGGGCTAGTTCTTGCTGGTGACTGCAGGTAAACCAGTGTGAGAGCTAGACCAGTTCCACGTTTTGATTTTGTTATTTGTTATCATGTAGGGTGGCTTTAGTTGGCATTTGCAGTTGACATGGTGGATTGTCTTTACAGACCATGGTTTTAAAAACTTGAAACATAAATTGTAATTAATTCCAGGTCAGATTCTCCTGGGCACTGCGCAAAGTATGGGTCATACTCTCTGATAGAGGACAGAGTGAACAAGGTGGTGGATGTTCAGCTTGTTCAGGTAAACCTGATGTTATTAGACAAAGAAATGAACTCTGCAATTTGGTAAAAGGATTGTATCTTAATATAACATCTTTCCACTACAACCATGCATAGAGCTTTATTGTGTATTGCCTAACTAGAGTAGTGTATCATAATGCCTGGACCAGCAACGCTTCGGTTCATTAACGCCTCCTTCAACACCACCAGCATTCTACACTTACACTGTTATGTCATGTTGCAGAGCTCAGAGGTCCCCAACAGCTCATGGTGTGAGCTTGAAGGGCTCAAGCGCAGTGTTGGCCTGCTGAGGGGAAACGACCTGCATTTGGCAACGCTGATCACGGACCGACATCGCCAGGTATTTACAATAAAAATGCAGTATAGAATGTAAATATCTGAATTGCACTGAAGCTGGATGTTAGTGTTTTTTTTCTCCTTAGGTTGCCAAATGGGTGAGAGAGGAGCTGATCCCTGAAGGGACACAGCATTATTTTGACGTGTGGCACATTGCCAAAAGTATGTATCCATTGTTGGAACCTTGAAGCAGTTTTTGTTAGTGCATATCAATTAATACCATTTGTTCTAAAACAGGTCTGGGGAAGGCATTGGATGCAGCATCCAAAGAGTGTGACCAACTACAGTTGTGGAGGCCAGCTATAGTGAATCACCTCTATTGGACTGCAGCCTCAACCCCAGATGGCAACCCAGCGGTCATGGAGGCCAAATGGAGAAGTTTAGTGAACCACATCCAGGACATCCATGACCATGACACCCCTGCCTTCTCCAGTTGTGCCCATGGCCCTCTAGACGAAGATCAGCGCAACAAAGAGTGGCTGGACCCAGGTACAGTACTGGTATTATGCACGCTCTACATAGTTTTGTTTTAGTTGCTGTCTTTGAGTAATTGTCTGGATGCTTTGACATGTGACCTTTGTGATGAAATTATTTTTTCATTCCCTGGCAATCTCATAACATTCTGTTTACTGTTTATGTTTGCTATAATTCATATGCAGGACAATTTCATGTGTTTCCATTTCAAAAAGGAATTCTGTCTGTATCCATCTTCCTGTCTATTTGTACGTTTTCCGTCTGTGTGTCTGTCTGCCTCCCTGCCTACCTGTCTTGGTCTTTTCAGGCTCATTGGCAGCAGTCAAGTTGGAGAACATAATGATGAGGGCTGCCTTGCTGAAAGATGTTCGTCAGCTGTCTCCACAGCACCAGACCTTCTCCCTTGAGGCTTACCACTCCCTCATCTTGCACTTCGCGCCCAAGCACACTGGGTTTTCATACCTTGGGATGTATAGCAGGTCAGTGCTATCCAATGGAATAACACTGCCAATTATTATGCCTTTTATAGTAATAATAGTACCTGCCTATTGTAGTATTTTGTCATACACCAAGTTTCAAAGGTTTTCTCAAATGTGTTATTTTGTAGGCTTCTCTTAGCGGCGCTGCATTATAATCACAATGCCAATCGCGAGACAGCACGGAGAAGTGACGGGACGGAGAAGTACTGCGTGCGGTATCCGCGCTTCAGAAAAGGTGCCCATGTGGTGCGTCCCATCAAAGAGGCAGCCTCATACGGTAAGCAGTGTCAAGCAGTGTCAGGCAGTTCTATCATATTTTGAGATGGCGCACGAGTGATCAGTGACAATGATCTTTATAAAGTAATATTATTATTATTATTAATATTATTATTATTATGTCTGCAGGTTATGCAACATCATTAATGAAGGCCCTTCGGGAGAGCTACGCCAATTCACCCGCGGTTCTTCGAGAGGTTGGCGCCAATTTGTCCTCCGATGCACCCGCCCCCATCGCCAAATCCTTCGAACAGATTCCTAAGGAGGAGGCCATCAGCCTCTACCTAGCCCGGCAGTCACGCTTCAAGAAAACCTAATTTCACATTATTATTTTTTTCCACGGACAAGTCCAATGATTTAGTTGTTATTATTTGCATGAAATTTCTTTGTATATAATTCAAAATAATTTGGTAATCATTTTACCTGTGCCTTGTCAACCTCTGTGTGCGGTGTTGTCTGGGCTCACTGTGTCTGCTTGATGTGCTTTTGCATGTATCACTGCATGTATGCATGCATGAAATAGTGTGCGTGTGTGTGTGTGTGAGAGAAAGAGAACCATCAACTGACCCTCGGGTATGACTACACTATTGCAGAATTAATTAGAATTAGAATTAAACATTGCGGGTCTAGCCCTTCATCAGTGTTCCTTGTATGTTTTGTGCCTAACCATTTTTTTATATAGATTTAATTCCAACCTGTGTCTTTGTTCAGTAACCATTACAAGCAATGCCAATCAACTTTTTTTTTATCCAAAATGCATGTGTTCTGTGTACTATATAACATTTTAAGGGCAATTGAATGATCACAACAGAATAAGCATAACTATTATTTTTATTCATTTTCATCCAAACAAGGCCATTGAAAGCCCTGATAGGTCTGGTCATCATTCTGGAATTGCTGTCTGATGGTTGAAACCACACAAGAGGGTAGAGGCTTCCTTATACTCCTCCCTAAAACGCCATAAGCCCAGCGTATAGCTTGCCTGTACGCAGTGTACCGGTATTGCCTAGGGATAAGTAGGAAAGATTCTTAAGTTTAAAACTCTGTAAGTAGGTTGGAAACGTCATTTTAAGCCTGTTTCTTATGCATGTTTATTGTGTATGCAACACATCTCCTGTCACCTATAACTGTTGGTTCAAATGACTCAGTGTAAAAAGATTTGTAAAGTAAACATAAACCATGAACATACTCGTGCGTGCTGGCTTGAAGGGGACCATGATACTGCCTGAAGTGTGTGTATCCTATTTTTAGCACAAACGGATTCAGGCAGCATGCCTCAAATCCAGGATGCTGCGTTAGGCACGTTACATCTGCTGGCCGTGGGGTGAGCTCCTCGACCAGCGACCAAAACGCGCTCACCTCCCTACAACACAAGCTCTCCACCACAGTTTCCATGGGACGACACCGCCCACACAGACACCTGCCAAACACAGCGACACAGACACGCTTACTGCTCTCTCCCGGTAAGCGGTACCCTGACAGTTTCAATGACAATCAATCACGAGGAAAACGAGTTAGCACTATCAAAAATAATCACACTGAAGACATAACCAGCCTACTCGGCGTCGGCTACGTTTGCAAACAACATTTTCACCGGAGAAAGGTAAAAGCTTAGAATAAACACTAGGGGTTCACAGGTGGGACTGTCAAGCTAGCCCATATTTAGAAGAAATAGAAGGCATAATATGCCTTCTATTTCTGGATCTTCTGACTAAGTTTAGGGTACTTATCTGAGCCAATGACATAATCACTGTCACTAGATATAAAGAAAACGTTGACTTTCATTCGATGCTATTCACTGACAGTAAAAAAAAATAAGTTATTGTATGCACTGCTGTTCATAGACTACTAGCTCCAGCGCTCCTTGCTGCGTTTCTAAATGGTAGCAACTCACCAGGACACTTCACCAACTCTCCACTCATTCTCCTCTGACCATGCATTTATTTGTCTTTGACGGCCATCGGCTCTCGGTATTTCCTCATTTCCCCTCATACGCCTAACCGGTTCGAAATTATATGGCTGTGGGCCATCATAAATGTTGACAGTGGGTCTTGCTACCTCTTCCTCATCCCCGTCCGCCATAATGCTAGTTCTAGTATGCGTCTACCTTACGTGACGTCATCGCCAAATTGCGTAAAAAATAACCGTTACTAACCAAAAACTACAAAAACTGGACTTTAACACCATTTTGGAGACATTTCTAACTTTATATACATATTTTGAGTGCTTTATGTACCCATTAATCAAAACTTCCGGTTAACCTGCACCATGGGCTTTAAGAACCAGTTGGTTTCACACCGGCCAGAGCCAGCCATGGAGCCGGCGTGAGCAACGTCATGACGTCACTGCAAACGTCTCCGCTTTCCCAGACGTCACTGGCAGAGTAGTGAGCTTGGACAGAAGCATACTGCCGACATCTTTCTTTATTCTGGGTGGAAATAGTAACATAGTTACGCCATTAAATGCGTTTATGGAAACATTTTTAGCGAGAAATGTGCATTTTACTTTCATAATGTTCGCTCGGTGAATGTGAAGGATGTTTGGTTTGATAGTTATGACGAAGAGGGAACGCTCCGTTCACTTGCATGGACATGGACTCATCTAGCTGCGTTGGCGCGTTGACGCGTTGAACCACCACACAATGATCAAGCGTCAGGTTAGGCGCATTACTCGCATTATCCAACGCGAAATCTAACTTTGGTGTGGCCGTGCCATTAGAAGAAGAACCCTCGCGCCAGTTTCAAACACAACAACAACAATTTCGTCTTCGATTCAATCCGTGTATGGTTCGTTCTTTGAATATTCCGATTTAAAACAAAATCAGAAAAAACTAAAAAGGGCTGTTTTAAATCGGAATATTCAAAGAACGAACCATACACGGATTCACGTCCATTGTTTACTTCGGTGTTTTAAAAAATGCCGGTCTTCGTTGGTCTTCCTGTTTATGAAGGTACGGAAAACTCCGCCCCCTGCCCCCGGCGTAAAAGCGGTTCTAGTTCTAGCCCAGCTCAAAAGTGGGGCTGGAGTTGAACCGGTTTTTAGGGGCCAGAGCCGGTTCTTTGGCGGTGTGAAACCAAAACACTGGCCCTAGCTCCGAACTGGCCCGGAACCGGCTCCAATTTTGCGGCGGTGTGAAAGGGGCATGTGAGGCCCTGAATATAGAACCAGAGCTTAAGCAGAAAAGACTCAGGAGCACAAAAAGGCAGTTTGCGTATGAAGCTGTTGAAGAGCCCTTCAATGATGCCCTTAAAAAGCTTGAGGTCACATTTTTCAATAGTGTTGTGGACTCTTCTTTAATGTCACTGCAAGAGAGGTTTGAGACCATGAATCAAGTCAAAGAAAAATGCTGCTTGATTTCAGCAAAGGTAATGGAATGTCCAAGGAGGACTTAAAGTACACAAGAAACTTACGGAAAAGGGAACAGCTGACATTGATGGACCTGAGATGCTGCAGGAAATCATCAACCTTCCTCAGCTACCACCAAAGACATCTGCCTTGGAAATGCTGACATTTCTTCATGACAATCAGCTCCAAGAGGTGTATCCCAATCTGTGGATTGCTTTGCGAATTGCACTGACTCTCCCCGTCAGAGTTGCCTCTGCTGAGCGAAGCATTTCAAAACTCAAGCTCATTAAAACATACCTGCGTTCATCGATGGGGCAGGAGCGTTTAAGTGGACTGGCCGTCATCAGCATCAATCGAGACGTGGCTCAGAAACTGTCATATGATGACCTGATTGCTGATTTTGCAGCCAGGAAAAGCAGACGTGTCCCTCTGTAGGCACTGTATTATTTTATTTATTTAAATGTTTGGTGCTATTGTTGATGCACAATTAGTGTAGTCTTTTATCAAGACTTTAATTTCTCTTATTTATTTGCAAACATTACATGTTGAAGTTATTTTGGAAATAAAGAGAAACGTACTGACAATTACTGAATTGATGTCCATTTTTGGGGGGCACCACAATGCATTTGTGCTTAGGGCCCCCAAATGGCTAGCGCCGGCCCTGCCTGCCCGCCTGTTGTAAAATCGCCTCTAGGTCACCTGGAGCTCCGTATATTACCACGTGTGAAACATTAGGGAAATTTAACCCCATCCCCAAAGCTGTTGTTGCCACAACTATCCGGCAATTCCCTTCCCCCTCATTGAAGCCAACACTCTCGCCTTGTTGTGGGGGAGGGTTTTGCTGTGGAACACACCAATCAGGAGGTTCTCACTTCTACAGTTCGGATCACAGCCTACCCAGGCATGTCCTTGCAGTTCCGCCTTTAAATATGAGAAAACTCTCCCCACTGATTTCAGGCTTTGGCAGTAAATTAATATTGGTTGCATCGTTGAGCCCTTGTCTTTCGCATGTTGCACAATCCAGTCCAGGCAGTTCATGTGGTGACGGATGTTTGTCTTATTGGGACTGGCAATGATGGAAACGGCATTGTCCATATGGAGAAGTCTGCTGACTCTGCTTCTGGACTTGATGTCAGCGGAGGCAGTGAGAGCCAAAACAGGTGTACCTGGTAGAGTAAAAAAAGTTCACAATAAACACCTGCCCCATTTTATAACGTACCCAACAAGTTGTCTAGTGTTTGTTTAATAGACTATGGCAGGGAGGAATTAATGAACAGCACTATGAACACACTTAATCCAAGTAATCAGGCAATTCGGCTTCATTACAGGGACAGTAACTAATCATTGCAACACATAGCATACAAATTAGATATTTCACAACATGTAAGGTATGAACAACACAGAGGGCCGTGCATTCAACTCACCCTCCTTGGCTATAGATCTTAGCTCTCCGAGCTTAGCAAAACAGTCTCAGAATGCCGACTCGCCTTTGGAAGCCTCGCCCCTGAGAGAAACGAAATGAATTCCTCATTAATCTTACAGGCCATCATAAAGTTGAATGACAACATTGGCTTAAGCTACCGAGTTAACGAGTATGCAAAAACAGACCTACTCAAGTTGTTTAACCTAAGCAATCAGGTAAGCAAAAACAGCCCTATTATGTTGTTTAACGGTATTAAGTGCAAACTTACCATTTGTAACGTGGACCTCATCAACGACGATGCCAATGAGGTTTTCCTGGTAAATGCTTGAGGCTAGCATCCGTCACCATGTATTGTTTAGCAGCCAGGACTCTGGGCTGCCGAACACCAGACTAAAGTTTCCATCCAGAATGTCACAGTCATCATGCGCGCCGAGCTGCCCAGCACGAACTCCCAACTGTTCTGCCTCCTTCACTTGGTCCTCCATAAGTGCAACAAGAGAGGAGAGGACAACAACTACGGGTTAGCATTGCTAGCGTTCGCCTTAGCTAACTCCTTCACCACTAACGGAGCCAGCTGGAAAATCAAACTTTTCCCGAACCCGGTGGGGAGAAGCGCCACAACATCATGGCCACCAACAAAACTCAGCAAAGCTTGTTCTTGCAGCGATCCCACAACAAACCGAATAGCTTCTCTCGTAACCTTCTCCATTGTCTTCCTCTCACGACAACTGAAACTGGCGCGCGACCTAGACGTCATCATTCTCAGCCACTCCCTCTGTTCGCTGATTGGACCGCCAGAAATCTGGCTTCCAAGAAACACATTCATATGAAGCAGGTCCAGACCTAGTCCTGAAGTGAAATGAAAATTGAGCGGAAGTAGGTTGGTGGGCGGTGCCAGGCCAGGATAAATGCACACCCTGCAGCCAATCAGAATACGAGTATTCCCCCAGACCGTGGTGTAAGGGTTCACTCACACTAGGCCATCTGGCCGTGGTCGTTGGCCGTTTTCACACCTAACCGTGCTCAAATGGCCCCATTGTTCTCTGGCCTGCACTCACACTAGGCCATCTGGCCGTGGCCATTGGCCGTCGCAGGTGTGGCCTGGCCACGGAAGGCTCTTGTACATACATCCTCACGTCGTAACACGTCATCACCAAGCGTCCGCTGCATGGACCATAATAAAGTCCCCCGCCAGTCAGAGTTTTAACAACAATGGATAACAACACAGAGAACACACCAACAGTTGAACCGCTTGACGCAATGTTTACCGTTTAATGGGAAAGAAGGCTCGTCGCCTTTATTATGTCCGTGGTCGTCGCATTGACTATATGTCATCCAGCTCAGGTTGCGTAAGCCTTGCGTGTGCGCGCGTGTCGGCTCATTAGCATCTGTACCGTAGCGACCCGTGCCGTAGCAGCACACCTCTCCCAAGTGGCCAAATTGGCCATGCCTGGCCAGTCTGGCCACACTCACACTGGCAGATTTGAGCACGGTTAGGTGCTAAAACGGCCACGGCCACGGCCAGATGGCCTAGTGTGAGTGCACCCTAAACAATATTATTCACGAGTTATATCAGCCCCTACACATCAATATTAATGATAACCCATTAAATACGGTATGATTTCTAGATGTCATGGCAACGTCCGCTCGCGACACTGGACTTGCGAGGCATCGACGCAGACTTTCATTCACAAAGCCAAAAACAAGACAATAGATGGCTAGATAAAATAAACATCAAGACATACAATTCTAAAAAGAACAGATGAAGCAGCTACCCTTTTTTCCTTCGTGGTTTGCCTACAGAGCAGCGCACATGCATTTAATATATCCGTGAATTGTCACAATTTCTCAGAATTAAAGGTGAAAGTAGAAACGGGTGGCCAAAAGCCGTCATATTGTTAGTTATCACAGACAATTTTAAGTAGAAACGGGTGGCCAAAAGCTGTCATATTGTTAGTTATCACAGACAATGCTTGGACAATGGCGGCCGAGTGTGAATCGGCTGGGATGAGGATCAGCACCGCTAAATCTGAGGCCATGACTCTTAGCAGGAAACCGGTGGATTGCTTACTCCGGGTAGGAAATGAGTCCTTAGCCCAAGTGAAGGAGTTCAAGTACCTCGGGGTCTTGTTCGCGAGTGAGGGTACTATGGAGCGTGAGATTGGCCGGAGAATCGGAGCAGCGGGGGCGGTATTGCGTTCGCTTTACCGCACCGTTGTAACGAAAAGAGAGCTGAGCCGCAAGGCAAAGCTCTCGATCTACCGGTCGATCTTCGTTCCTATCCTCACCCATGGTCATGAGGGCTGGGTGATGACCGAAAGGACGAGATCGCGGGTACAAGCGGCCGAGATGAGTTTTCTCAGAAGGGTGGCTGGCGTCTCCCTTAGGGATAGGGTGAGAAGCTCAGCCATTCGTGAGGAACTCGGATTAGAGCCGCTGCTCCTTTACTTAGAAAGGAGTCAGCTGAGGTGGTTTGGGCATCTGGTAAGGATGCCCACTGGGCGCCTTCCTTGGGAGGTGTTTCAGGCACGTCCAGTGGGGAGGAGACCTCGGGGAAGACCCAGGACTAGGTGGAGAGATTATATCTCAACACTGGCCTGGGAACGCCTCGGGATCCCCCCGTCAGAGCTGGTCAATGTGGCCCGGGAAAGGGAAGTCTGGGGCCCCCTGCTTGAGCTGCTCCCCCCGCGACCCGACCCCGGATAAGCGGTCGAAAATGAGATGAGATCACAGACAATTTTTAACAATAAATGTTCTGCACAGTTAAGGGACATTAGGGAGAACGCTCCCGGACAGAACCTTAGTTTGGAAGTCGTGCTTAGTGACACGACAAATACTTCCAATTGAAATACATGAGTTTGAAAATTGTGCTTTTTGACAAAAAAAAAATGAAAAGACGTGTCCCTGATCACGAGTTAATAGATTAAATAACGTGACAGTGTCACGTATTTTCGTGAGACCGGGTTGGAAATATACCTCAGTGTATGTCAAAAGTATTTAGAAGTTACTAAATTCAGATTGTACCAGTTACCCAGTGGCTAGATGTCATGATTTGATAAAATTCTGTTCGAGCATAATAATCAGTTTCTTTCAGCCTTCCAGCTAACAAGTAAGTCGACTCAGTTAACAAAATAAATAATGAATAAACGCCACTAGTATTATTCTAGTATTACATTTTTTAACTAATCAACTCATTATCTGCTCCGCTGCCTTGCCAATCATTTTTCTCATCCTCATTTTTCTTTTCAGAAAACGCCCAGAGCTTTAAGATGAGAGATGTTTTAGTATGGGTAACCTCCAGCCATATTTCATATTGAGATGATAATAATTGAGTCATTGAGATGACAGAAACTGATAATAAGCTGTGTTTAACACATTTGAAATGGTCTATTCGGTTTTATCTTAAGCAGTTAATAATATCTCATATCAAGCATGTGTTCTCAACATGCACAGCTTCTGCCTGTAGTCCTGGGCAGGTCGCATACATCCTCTCCTTAAGCTATGTTGGCATCAGATAAGTGAGGTGTGATGTGGGCAAGAAGAGGGGCCTTCTGAGAGGGGAGAAGGAGAGACTAAGGAAGAGAGGAGAAAAGGAGAGACTAGGGAAGAGAGGAAAGAAGAGGAGGATTAGTAGAGAGGCAAAGAGATTGGAGGAAGGAGAAGGAGAGAGAGAAGGGAGACGAGAGCAGAGTGATTTGTTTGTTTGTTTTCGAGGGAAGGAGGGAGGAGAGCCATAATGTTTATTGCCTTTATTCAAGCCTGATTGCGTTGAAGTTATGAAGGGAATTAATATAACAAATAAGAGTTAAAACACTTAAATCTGGGTGAATACACACACACACCGACACACAAACCACACACCGACACACAAACCACACACCGACACACACACACACACACGCACACACACACACTGTTCTTTTATTCTATTCCTCTTAATCCAGATGTCCATTCAGCAATTATCCAGATGGCCTCTTCCTATATCGTCCGACGCACTGGAGAGGTGCTTCTAACACACACGCACACACACCCCTCCATGCCCCCCCCCTCAAACATAATCCCTCCGACCAACTTGGTGACTGAAGATCGACGTCACAACGGGGGTCAAAGGCCGAGAGGAGGTGATCGAGGTGAGGGGATGAGGGTGAGGGGATGGGGGAGAGGGGATGGAATGGGGGAGGGGGCGGGGGAGGGTTATGGGGGAGAGGCAAGGGGAAGAGTTGACGGGGGCGAGTTGATAGGGGGGAGTGATGGGGGAGAGGCATTTTCGCTCACCAAAAACTCTAAGCCGGGCCTGAGCCAATCGGGATCCAGCGATGGGATGATTGAGGGATAGAGTGATGGGGGGGGGGGGTAGAGAAAAAACTCTCAAAACAACAACAAGGGATTAGCCGTCAGCAGAGGTCTAGAGTGGAGATTAACTCAGGCATCAAGAGATTCTACTGGGTTATTCCGGCACTAAGCTGCATTCTGATTGGACAGCTGCTCAAAAAATGCTATCTGGATCAAAAAAACAAGCAATATAGGAAAAATGAAACATAGACAATAATGCTTGAACAATCAAGAACAAAATGTGCAATTTTCTAAATGTTTCAAATTGTGTTTCATTTCCTGGCAATGAGTGATCAAAGACAAGATGACCAGGAACATGTAGAGGGAGGGAAGAGGGAGCGAGAGAGAGTGCTGGATCCACAAGAGCAGCTTCTGGAACACACCTCCGCTACGCCTTATGTGAAAAGCATTTATATTGACTGGGCTTAGTTTGGGGATCTCCCTGTCTGCTCTTCAAAGGTGGAGGTTTCACCTGCGATTCCACATTTAAGCTGAGGAGGGATTCCTTGCCCTGGGGATGCAGAGAGAGACAAAGACAGACAGAGAGAGGAGATGGAGGGAGGACCATGGTGACTCTACAGGATTACCTGCTGCGGCTTGCGGATGGATTGCGGAGGATTAATTTAGACAACAACAACACATCTGTAGAGAGCTGTGGAAGTGCGCATTCTCCTCCCGCTTCTACCGTGAGAGACGTTGCTCTCCTTCCGTTTTTCAACAGCAGCTACTGTTGGAAAGCCGCTCTCTCACCATGAGGAACTGATGCTTGGATCAAACCTAAGCTGATCCATTGCCGTGCCACGCGAGGACGACCCAGATTCAAACGACACTGTGTTACCTGTGAAAGGCCAGGATTGAATACCCAACGGGGTCCTCAAGAGGATAGCTCAATGTGTGTCTGGCTGATTGACTTCTGAGGACCCAGAGGGGTTCCCCCCTGGTTGTTGCTGGCTGTTGTTGGGAGTCTGACCATGGGGGAGACGGCCGCATACCAGCGGCTCCAGAGCACATCGGAGGAGGGGGACTATCAATGCCTGCCCAGCGACGAGGAGGAGGAGGTATACTACAGAGTTCACCTAGCTATCTTTGTTGTATACGGGAATTGGTTAACCTATCGATCTTCTATGAACAGCTTTACTGTACAGACAATGTATTGTTGTTTCTCCTTCTTCTGACAAAAGTTCTTATTGTAAGTCGCTTTGGATAAAAGCTTCTACTAAATGCCCTAAATGTAATGTTTGTTTGTGTGGTTTCCTGTTTACACTGCGAAATGTAGCTTCAACAAGGTTTATAAGCTCTTCTTAACCTTCTGCCCCCATTGTGTCAATACCCTTTTGAACACTTTACAATGCTCTTTATGTGTGACTGGAGATGCTGCAGGTTATAGACAAAGACAATAAATAGGTACACAATAAATACTAAAGAAAGACAACACATACACTACAGTAAACGTACAGTATTATTTTTTTTTCACAGCAATTTCATGACGTTAAGCTAGTACTGTGCTCTGTGAAGAGAGAGAGGGTGTTATTGTCTGGCATATGGAGAGGATGGCATGTGGAGCCTAGATGCTAACCCCTCCCCTCTTTACCACGCTGTTGACAAATAGGGGGCATCTCTATATGGTGTATGTGTGTGCATGTATTGACGTACAGAAGAGTCACAGTTATGTGTTATTGTCACTTAATAGAGGGTTATTGATTCAAGTTAAAATAAGATTCACCCCACTACGTTGGCCTGGGCTGTATGGGTGATTTGTATGAGCAGACACTTTTATCCATAGCAACTTACATAGCATTCACAGAGGAGTCAACCATGCAAGGCGACAGCCAGCAGGTCGGGAGGAGTTAGGAGTTAGGGAGAGAGGGAGAGAGGGAGAGAGGGAGAGAGAGAGGGAGAGAGAGAGAGAGAGAGAGAGAGAGAGAGAGAGAGAGAGAGAGAGAGAGAGAGATTATATCATACCGTGATTTCCTCCAAAATCATCTATCTCACATCATTCCTAATTCAAAGTACGATTATCTTTCAGTATTATTTGGCTCCCCCCATTGGAGAATGGTCCAGAATGCAGTTAAATTATCCTTTCTGTAGCTTGGTTAAAACTCAAATCATCTCCACAACTTTGTTCTGATTTCAAGTATCTCCCCTTCACCTTGTTATGCTGTCTCCTGTCTGAGCTCACACTATGATGGTGTACTCAGCACTTAGTGCCTATAGAAAAGCTCAGTCAGCCTACAGATCAATAGAACATAGGACAAACACAAACACACAAAAACAAGCTATCCATAACTTACGTGTGTATTCAATTATATGTATGAAATAATGTTTTAGAACACAACTATCCTCAAAACAAGCAAAGCAGCTGCAAGAGATAGAGAAAAATATAAATTATAAAGATGATTTTTTTTCTCTTATTTTCTTTCCAATCACCCAGATGCAGTATGAACTGATGAGTGTTCAGCCTGGGTTTCAGCTGTCCTGGGGTCAGTGGGGAGCTCGTTCCTCCATGGTGGAGCCACGACTAGTAGGGTTTCAGCTGTCCTGGGGTCAGTGGGGAGCTCGTTCCTCCATGGTGGAGCCACGACTAGTAGGGTTTCAGCTGTCCTGGGGTCAGTGGGGAGCTCGTTCCTCCATGGTGGAGCCAGGACTAGTAGGGTTTCAGCTGTCCTGGGGTCAGTGCGGAGTAGCAAGCCGTTTGGCCGTCCTAGAGGGTAGTGGATGGAATTGGGTGTATGGTTTGACCATGTGCTGGATGTAGGATGGGCCAGAGCCCTTTGCAGCACGGTAGGCAAGCCCCAGTGTCTTGAATGGGATTGGAAGCAGCTACAGGTAGCCGCGTTATGGATGAGCTGCAGAGGACAAATGATAATGAAGGTGAACCAGCCAGGATAGAGTTGCAGTAGACAAGGAGCAAGATGACAAAAGCCTGGAGCAAAACTCGGGTGGCCTTCTGGGTGAGGGTCTGGTCCAATGTCAGTGTGATGGAGAGAAGTAGAGAGAGAGAGAGAGAGAGAGAGAGAGAGAGAGAGAGAGAGAGAGAGATGAAAAGAAGGCAACCAGATCTTTGTCCTGAGAGTTGTGTGCCACAAGAAAACCATAGTGTTGTTCTCTTAGCTAGAACTTCCTGCAGTCGAGCATTAGTTGGTCGTCTGATATGGTCTGTCAATATAGTCACACAATATATACTCTCCTCCTCTCCCACCACCTCCTCCTCCTCTAAATTTTCCTCCTCTCCCACCACCTCCACCTCTCCCACTACCTCCTCTCCCTCTCCCACCTCCTCCTCTCCCACCACCTCCTCTCTCTCCTCTCCCACCACCTCCTCCTCTTCCTCTCCTTCCTCCCCCTCTCATACTAACACCTCCTCCTCTCCCTCTCCCCACCCCCTCCTTCTCCTCCTCTCCCACCACCTCCTCTCTCTCCTCCCCCTCTCCTACTAACACCTCCTCCTCTCCCTCTCCCAAACCTCCTCCTTCAACTCCTCTCCCACCACCTCCTCTCCCTCTCTCTCCTCCCCCTCTACCACCTCCTCTCCTCTCACCCTCCTCTACCTCCTCCTCTCCTCTCGGCCTCCTCTACCTCCTCCTCCTTCCCTCCCCCCCCCCCCCCCCATTTATTTTGTCCTCTCCCCTGGCCACACCCACGCACGCATGTGTGTGTCAGTGGAGGCTTCTCCAGTGAGGAGAGGGAGGAAAATCCTCCTTAACATTGTTGAGAATAAAAAATGTAGATTTCCCAGACCGATAATGAATTAATGCCCTTAAGTCTGACTACTTTAATGCCTTTGTATTAGGGCTGGGTATTACCAGGTACCTCACAATTCAATTCAATTCAATTCTTTAGGTCTTGATTCGACTCAATATCGATTCGATTCGATTTGATATTGATGCAATTGCTTCGATATTGATTCAATAATAAGTGCAGATGACAAAAATACCTAAATATTCCTCATCCTCCTCATCCTCATCGTCATCCGCTTATCCGGGGTCGGGTCGCGGGGGGAGCAGCTCAAGCAGGGGGCCCCAGACTTCCCTTTCCCGGGCCACATTGACCAGCTCTGACGGGGGGATCCCGAGGCGTTCCCAGGCCAGTGTTGAGATATAATCTCTCCACCTAGTCCTGGGTCTTCCCCGAGGTCTCCTCCCCACTGGACGTGCCTGAAACACCTCCCAAGGAAGGCGCCCAGTGGGCATCCTTACCAGATGCCCGAACCACCTCAGCTGACTCCTTTCTAAGTAAAGGAGCAGCGGCTCTAATCCGAGTTCCTCACGGATGGCTGAGCTTCTCACCCTATCCCTAAGGGAGACGCCAGCCACCCTTCTGAGAAAACTCATCTCGGCCGCTTGTACCCGCAATCTCGTCCTTTCGGTCATCACCCAGCCCTCATGACCATAGGTGAGGATAGGAACGAAGATCGACCGGTAGATCGAGAGCTTTGCCTTGCGGCTCAGCTCTCTTTTCGTTACAACGGTGCGGTAAAGCGAACGCAATACCGCCCCCGCTGCTCCGATTCTCCGGCCAATCTCACGCTCCATAGTACCCTCACTCGCGAACAAGACCCCGAGGTACTTGAACTCCTTCACTTGGGCTAAGGACTCATTTCCTACCCGGAGTAAGCAATCCACCGGTTTCCTGCTAAGAGTCATGGCCTCAGATTTAGCGGTGCTGATCCTCATCCCAGCCGATTCACACTCGGCCGCCAGCCGATCAAGTGAGTGCTGAAGGTCACAGGCCGATGATCCAATGAGGACCACATCATCTGCAAAAAGCAGTGACGAGATCCTCAGACCACCGAACTGCAACCCCTCCCCACCACGACTACGCCTCGATATCCTGTCCATGTATATCACAAACAGGATTGGTGACAAGGCGCAGCCCTGGCGGAGACCAGCACCCACTGAGAACGAAACTGACTGGCTGCCGAGAACACGAACACAGCTCTCGCTTTGGGAGTACAAAGATTGGATGGCCCTGAGGATAGACCCCCTTACCCCATACTCCCGCAGCACCTCCCACAGTTTCTCCCGGGGGACCCGGTCATACGCCTTCTCCAGATCCACAAAACACATGTAGACCGGATGGGCATACTCCCAGGCCCCCTCCAGGATCCTTGCGAGAGTGAAGAGCTGGTCCGTAGTTCCACGTCCGGGGTGAAAACCGCATTGTTCCTCTTCAATCTGAGGTTCGACGATCGGCCGAACCCTCCTTTCCAGCACCTTGGAGTAGACTTTACCAGGGAGGCTGAGAAGTGTGATACCCCGGTAATTGGCACACACTCTCTGGTCCCCCTTTTTGAACAGGGGAACCACCACCCCGGTTTGCCACTCCTTTGGCACTGTACCCGACTCCCACGCGATGTTGAATAGGCGTGTCAACCATGACAGCCCCTCAACACCCAGAGCCTTTAGCATTTCTGGCTGGATCTCATCAATCCCTGGGGCTTTGCCACTGCGGAGATGTTTGACTACCTCAGTGACCTCCACCAGGGAAATTGACGACGAAACACCATCAACCTCGAGCTCTGCCTCCAACATAGAGGGCGTGTTATTCGGATTCAGGAGTTCCTCAAAGTGTTCCTTCCAACGTCCGACGACCTCCTCAGTTGAGGTCAACAGAGTCCCATCCTCCCACTGTACACAGCTTGGATGGTTCCCCGTTTCCCCCTCCTGAGGTGCCGGATAGTCTTCCAGAAACACTTTGGTGCCGACCGAAAGTCCTTCTCCATGGCCTCTCCGAACTTCTCCCACACCCGCTGCTTAGCCTCCGACACGGCAGCCGCTGCAGCCCTTCGAGCCTGTCGGTACCCTGCAACCGAGTCAGGAGTCCTCCAGGATATCATATCCCGGAAGGCCTCCTTCTTCAGTCGGACGGCTTCCCTGACCACCGTAGTCCACCACGGTGTCCGAGGGTTACCGCCCCTTGAGGAGCCTAAGACCCTGAGGCCACAGCTAGCCACCGCAGCTTCAGCAATGGAGGCTTTGAACACCGCCCACTCCGGCTCAATGCCCCCAACCTCCACAGGAATGCCAGAAAAGCTCCGCCGGAGGTGTGAGTTGAAGATACCTAGGACGGGGGCCTCCTCCAGACGTTCCCAGTTCACCCGCACTACTCGTTTGGGCTTACCAGGTCTATCCGGAAATTTCCCCCATTCCCTGATCCAACTCACAACCAGATGGTGGTCGGTTGACAGTTCCGCCCCTCTCTTTACCCGAGTGTCCAAAACATGCGGCCTCAGATCAGATGACACGATCACGAAATCGATCGTCGATCTTCGGCCTAGGGTACTCTGGTACCAGGTACACTTATGAGCACCCTTATGTTCGAACATGGTGTTTGTTATGGATAATCCATGACTAGCACAGAAGTCCAATAACAAACGACCGCTCGGGTTTAGATCAGGGAGGCCGTTCCTCCCCACCACGCCTCTCCAGGTGTCTCCATCGTTGCCCACGTGGGCGTTGAAGTCTCCCAGCAGAACTACGGAGTCCCCTACTGGAGCCCCATACAGGACTCCATTCAGGGTCTCCAAGAAGGCCGAGTACTCTGAGCTGCTGTTTGGTGCATACGCACAAACAACAGTCAGAGTTTTCCCCCCTACAACCCTTAGGCGCAGGGAGGCGACCCTCTCGTCTACCGGGGTAAACTCCAACACCGCGGCGCTCAGCCGGGGATTTATGAGTATCCCCACACCCGCCCGGCGCCTCACGCCCTTGGCAACTCCGGAGAAGAATAGAGTCCAACCCTTATCCAGGAGTACGGTACCAGAGCTGAGACTGTGCGTGGAGGTAAGCCCCACCAGATCTAACTGATAGCGCTCCACCTCCCTCACAAGCTCCGGTTCCTTTCCCCACAGCGAGGTGACGTTCCACGTCCCCAGAGCCAGCTTCTGCCGCCCGGGTCTGGTCCGTCGAGACCCCTGACCTTCGCTGCCACCCATGTGGCTGCGCACCCGACCCCAACGGGTCTTCCCACAGGTGGTGGGCCCATGGGATGAAGAGAGGGGGGGTGCCACGTAGTTTGTTCGGGCTGTGCCCGACCGGGCTCCGTGGCAAACCCGGCCACCAGGCGCTCGCCATCGAGCCCTCCGTCTGGGCCTGGCTCCAGACGGGGGCCCCGGGCTTCCTCCGGGCCGGGTCACATCTCCTCTTTTTTCGTTCTTCATTGGAGTTTTGTGAACCATTCTTAGTCTGGCCCCTCACCTGAGACCACTCTGCCATGAGAGACCCTACCAGGAGCACAAGGCTCCAGACAACACAGCTCTCAGGTTCACAGGGACACGCAAACCTCTCCACCACGATAAGGTGACGGTTCCAGGAGAGGACCTAAATATTATTTAGAATTAACAGTTTCAGTGCATTGATTAATCAATATTTTTACCCAGCTCTACTTTGTATAAGTAAAGTTCGGTTCCCTCGGTAAAGGGACATTAGCACCCCCTAACGCCTATTGACAATTACTCCAGGGAGGACGTTCCTCCCTCAGCCTCCATTGACTCCCATTAATTTCCCCGAAAGTGTTGGCGGCCGGTGAATAACATGGGGTTCAATGGGAGAGAGGAGGAAAGTCCTCCTCTGAGTGGGTGTGACTAGCTAAGGGATCTGGATCTATGGAGCCAATTTCATAATCATAGTCATAATTAAAACCTGAAAAAAAAAGTTTCAAAGGCTTGTAAGTCTGTGTTTGAAAACTCAATACCTTGTAGAAAAAGTTTTGCAACACTGAAAAAAGATTATAGCCTGAAATATTTTTTCAAACATCTGCAAACATGATTTTGTGTTCTATTTTATCTTCTTCATCATTTTCACCAACACAAATCTCAGAGTTACATATCTGGCACTGTTCTAACAGTGTATTACTTTGTTTCCCGGTTTTGAAACCTTGTAAACGGGATTCTGCAAACAGGTGTTCATACTTTGAGAAATACGTTTTGAAAGGTTGAATTTTTATTTTTTATCTTGTAAAGGTGTACATTTACACAATTACAATGTATTTTTTCAGAACTGACTTTTCAGAGATTTGACCACAGTCGCAAGCTTCTTAGTCACTTGATTATTGGCAGTGTTCTGTCACTGTTTCGTTCTGAAACTCATGACAGTCTAAGGCAGGGGTCTCAAACTCATCCTACCTGGGGCCCGCTGGAGGTAGAGTCTGGGCCAGGTTGGGCTACTTCAAGTATTCCACAAAAAAAAGTACCACAACTGACCCAATCTAAGTTAATGATCGGGCTATAATTAGATCACGTTGGCAATGTAATCGCTGACAACAGGGGACATTTCATAGTGGTTGGTGGAAAACCGGGACATTTTAGCGTCCTTTGGCTTTTGTCTGGACTCAGGACACGCAACTCAAAATTGGGACTGTCCCGGTTTTGCCGGTACATCTGGTCACCCTATCACAAGTGATAAAAAAGCGTGGCAAGCGACTCAGCAAAAATGTGCGTTTGACAACAATGCGCGGGCCGCACTAACACTAAACTTTGATGTCAAGTAGGGGGCCAAAAAATATCATCCCGCGGGTCTCAATTGGCCCCCGGGCCGCGAGTTTGAGACCCCTGGTCTAAGGTCTCAAAACGTTGATCTGAAAAAAGGAAAAAAATAAATGTTCCTGTAGGCCGGACCATTTTGCTGACCATCTTGTTTTCCTGTAGGCCGGACCATTTTGCTGACCATCTTGTTTAAAAAAAAAAGAAATTAAACCTTTCAAAACGTATTTCTCAATGTATGAACAACCAGGCACGGCGCCAGGATTCCAGTTGTGGATGGGCTAGACCAATTGTGGGTGATCCTTAAATTGAAAATGTTATCAAATCCCTGTTTAACCTAATACAAATGACTGACTAATCTACTGTTATATTATCTGTGCCTAAGAGATTTGAATAGCTTGATGCACTTAAATATTTTGTTGCATTGTAAAAAGTTTCGGTGCATAGGACGGACCTATCAGCGATCGCTCCTTAGGCCTTTCCTCGTAAAGAACGTTCCTCTGCGTCTTTCTCCTAAATCGCACCATCTTTCAACATCTTTGTTAAATGCGACTGCATCACCTTCTCTCCCATGATGGTCAGCAGCTCGCAGATTTCACCGTCTCTCCAGTTTTAACTGATCATGTTGATATCGCTGCGTCATTGTCTCTGTAGAGACAACGCAGCAACACCTGTACCCAAGCCCGCCCCCCCACCCCCCCCCTCTCTGGAACCGCGTAACGTCTTAATCGCATTTAGCCTACATCAAAAAGAAACCGCCAGTGTGTGTAGGGTCCGGGAGTGTAAAAATGTCTCTTGGTTGTTGGTTCTGACCAAAGAAGAGCGCTTTGGAATTGCGCACCATACCTGGCTGTGCTTTAGCGCGTCACTCTATAGACCAGGTCTAGTATGCTATGACAGTAAAAGTCGTCAGGAATCAAATATTTCCCACATAGTTTAGATATGCTCGTATAACATGAGGCCAACTATCTCAGAATTCTGTTTATTTGTTTTAAGTTTAACAATATTTCGATATCATTAGCAACAGACTGACCTTGGCCTATTATACAAAGAAGATGCATTCAACTGTAGCCTAGGCTACAAGATAATACAATAGCCTACCGCCAATTCACGTTCATCCACGAAGATAACAGCCCCTTTGTGTCACGGTTAGCGGGTGGCAGGCAGGCAGGCAGGCAGGTAGGACCCAATCACAGACAGTTCAGGTAAAGGATAATTTATTAACGCAAAAGGCAAGGAACACGAGAACACAGGTAACACCGGTAACACACAGGACACAACTCACCACAAACAACAATGATCCGACAAGTAACAAAGGAAAAACATGGGCTTAAATACCAAACACAGGGCACGCAACGAGTAACAGCTGAAACTGTTACGGTACGGGTAACTGGGACCCAAGTGCAGGACGCAGGGAGGCGACAGGGTGAAGGCAAAGGAATTTATTCGAAGAGCGTTCGGGAAGTCAGGCGGGCGGGGGTCTGGTAACGGGCTGGCAATCAGGTGGTCACGGGCTAGACGGTGGACGTTTAGTCAGGCAGGCGGGGGTCAGGAACCGGGAGGGCGATCGTGCTGATGGGGGCTAGGCGAGGATCGAGTAGTCGGGCAGGCAGAGGTCCGGTAGCGGGTAGACAGGAAGGTAGCGGGAGAATTGCTGGAAGTGTAGGACGAACTGGCGCTGACAGACTGGGGATCCCAGACTGAAATAGGGAACGTAGATTGCGGATTGCCGACAGGTGGGTTGAGGGAAGAGGAATCCGTTACGCCCTGTCGCCGCTAGAGGTGGGTGTTGGACCGTGTAGCGGGCCGAGGCAGAATGGGTGGCAGAATGGTCTCGCCACAAAAGGACGGCTTCAAGGAGGGGGCGGGAGACCGAGGGATTCCGAGAGCGACTCTCCAGTAACCCCCGAGTTACTGACGAGCCCATCTTTTCCCGAGCGGGCGGGACATACGGAAATAAGATGACCCGAAATTCCGCAATAAAAACAGGCTCCCGATCGCATATGACGCTCCCTTTCCTCGGGCGTAAGGTGTGTGCGTCCTATCTGCATCGGCTCGGGGGAGGGGGTCCCCACATGGCGAGGAGGAACGGCAACCGGGAGGGGAGACCGCGTTGCGACCGGTGACTCGAAGGGGGGCGTGGCGAATGAGTGTGCGCTTCTCTCTCTGCGACGTTCGCGCAAACGGTTGTCCATGTGTATCGCGAGGGAAATCAGATGATCTAAGCCCGTGGGTACTTCCCAGGAGACTAAACGGTCCTTCAGCTCACTGCTGAGCGCATTTTGGAAGACCCCCTGGAGCGCTTCCTCGTCCCAGCCGCTCTCAGCGGCGAGGGTCCGGAACTCGACCGCGAAGGAGGAGATGCTGCGGGATCCCTGGCGGAGCTGCAGGAGACGTTGGGAGGCCTCCCTGCCCCGGAACGGGTGATCGAAGACCTTCCGCATCTCGTCCGTGAAGGAACTGTAGTCGTAGCAAACCGCGGACCCGCGTTCCCACACCGCCGCTGCCCACGCGAGAGCCTCGCCACTCAGCGAACCGATCAGATACGCTATTCTAGACCTCCCGGTGGGGTAGGTCTGGGGCTGCATTTCGAAAACTAGGGAACACTGAATTAAAAACGACCGGCAGGATCCTAGGTCCCCTCCATAACGTTGGGGGGCTGGGATGGTCGGCTCCCGGGAAGAAGCCGACGGACCCGGAACTGGGGCTGCTGGTTCAGGAGCGACGGAGGGTCGAGAACTGACGGCGTGGGTCAACTCACGGAGGGCGGTGGAGATCTCCTGCAGGGCCTGATCGTGTTGGCCCAGGAGAGTCCCTTGGTGAGCGATCATTCCCCTGAACGCCTCTGCGTCTGCTGGGTCCATCTTGGCCAGTTCGTACCGTTATGGTATGGGTAACTGGGATCCAAGTGCAGGACGCAGGGAGGCGGAGACAGGGTAAAGGCAAAGGAATTTATTCGAAGAGCGTTCGGGAAGTCAGGCGGGCGGGGGTCTGGTAACGGGCTGGCAATCAGGTGGTCACGGGCTAGACGGTGGACGGGTAGTCAGGCAGGCGGGGGTCAGGAACCGGGAGGGCGATCGTGCTGGTGGGAGCTAGGCGAGGATCGAGTAGTCGGGCAGGCGGAGGTCCGGTAGCGGGTAGACAGGCAGGTAGCTGGAGAATTGCTGGAAGTGTATGACGAACTGGCGACGGCAGACTGGGGATCCCAGACTGAAATAAGGAACGTAGATTGCGGATTGCCGACAGGTGGTTTGAGGGAAGAAGAATCCGTTACGCCCTGCCGCCGCTAGAGGTGGGTGTTGGACCGTGTAGCGGGACGAGGCGTAACAGAAACACATTAGGGGAGGGAGCAGTATTCACACAGGAGGGAAACTTGACCGGACATGGGGAGAAACAAGACAGAGATACCAAAGTAAAACAGGAAACACTGTTACGACCCCTACTCATTAGGGGGGGGGAAAGGGAAGTAACACACACACAACCCGGTGGATTGGGATTGTAATATTGTGCTTTATTAAAATCCGACAAAGGAATAGAAAGGAACAACCATCAGAAAAGGGCCGTTGGGTGCTCTCAAAGCAAAGAAACAAATATAACCAAAAGAGAACTCCTTAAAATAGAATGGAGCTACCTATCTAATAACTAAACACGAATAGTCCTAAAACAAAACCTAACTGGCTACTCTAGCATAACGAAACAGAAATACAAATGATCAGCACCCCCTAACCTAGTGTGTCTAAACAGTGAAAAACCTAAATGGGAGTGCAAGTGAACAAAATCAGTATAGGAGAGATTCCTCTTACCCTGGCCCAAATCTGGGAACACACAAATGCAAATGCGACTCCACGCCTTCGTTCCCTACAGGTGTCTGCCACCGCTTGTAAGGCGCATCTGGCTTTTATACGCCTCCACAGCGCTGTCGCTCTCTGGTTGGCTGGGCCCCACACCACTCAGCTTGAGCTGCTTTGGGGGAAAACAGGAGGGGTAGCGCATGCAGAGGGAGGGGAGACAATGCGGTCGGCTCAAGGCCGTAACATTCCCCCACTTAAAATGGCGGCCAACGCCTATCAAAATACATTTTCTAAATTACAAATAATACCACGTTACCCTTTTTTTTTTCTTCTATAACCTGGAAAGAGCATCAGCTACCACATTTTCACTCCCCTTTTTGTGCCGAATTTCCAGGCTGTAATCCTGCATAGCCAGCGCCCAGCGCATGAGGCGCTGGTTCTGGTTGTACATGCGCGTGAGGAACACAAGCGGATTATGGTCTGTATAAACCACTATTGGTAACGAGCTAGACCCGAGGCATACTTCAAAATGTTGGAGAGCTAACAGCAAGGCAAGTGTTTCCATCTCAATGATGGAGTAGTTGGCCTGATGGATGTCAAATATTTTTTTTTTTTTGCACTGGCATCCACCTCCAGTTTAAAGGGTGTTGTGAAGTCAGGGGCAGCCAGCACAGGGGCATGAGTGAGGAGAGACTTTACACTCTCAAACGCATGTTTACACTCTGTTGTCGAGACAAACTCAACTTTTGGATTTAGCAGATTGGTTAGCGAATGGACCACTGAGGAAAAGTTTCAGCAAAAGCTGCGGTAATAACCGGCCATGCCGAGGAAACTACGCAGGGCCTTCCTGTCAGTGGGACTGGAACACGCTGAGGTGGCCGAGACCTTGGCTTCGACAGGCCACACCTGACCTTGTCCCACCCGTCGACCCAGATAAGTGACAGTGGCCTTACCAAAGTCACATTTGGCCAGGTTGAGGGTGAGCTTGGCGCCCCTGAGACGGGTGAACACTCGTCCTGTACATACTCATCCCATGAGCGAGTGTACACAATGAGGACATCCAGGTAAGCATTACAGTTTGATACACCCGATAACACAACATTTACTAGGCGCTGAAACGTAGCAGGCGCATTACACATGCCAAACGCCATGACCGTGTACTGGAGGAAGTGATCCGGGGTGACAAAAGCGGATATTTTGGATGCTCTCTCTGTTAATGAAACTTGCCAGTATCCTTTTAACAGGTCCAGTTTACTGACAAATTGGCCGGTGCCTAAGTTGTCAACACAATCCTCCATCCGCGGCAACGGATAGGAGTCGGGGACAGTTACATTGTTCACCTTGCGGAAATCCGTGATAATGCGCGGGGAACCATCTGGTTTAGTGCCGACCAGACATGGGGAACTCCACGGACTAGAGCTGGGGCGGGGGCGAAACCATGTCGTAATAAATACTCTGCTTCTTGTTTCATTAGCGAGCGCTTGACAGAGTTGACGCGGTACGCATGCTGCTTAATGGCCCGCGCGTTCTTAACATCGACATCGTGGGACAATACCGAGGTCTGGGACAGAACATCACCAAAAAGTCCCGGGAACCTAGCCACTAATGAAAGTAGGTTCTGTTGTTGGCCGGGGGAGAGATAATCTAAGCGAGACGGGAGCTCCTGCAGCATCTCGGAATTAGATAGGCGAGCTGTTTGTGGATCAGCAGAACGGTGAACCTCAGGAGCAGGTGCAGCTGAGGAGGTCACCATTAATGCTGTGCCTGGAGTAACGGGTTCACAGGTGAAATAAGCTTTTAGCATATTCACGTGACACATTCGCGTTTTCTTACGCCGTTCTGGGGTGCTGATAACATAATCAGAGTCACTGAGGCGATCTCGGATCTCGTACGGACCGGAGAATTTGGCAGACAACAATGAGCCGGGAACCGGTAATAACGCCGATCAAACCTCAGTTTCATGGCACTTTGCGAGGCAGCCAACATTTTCCAGGTAATGGCGTTAGCACCGTGCAGGCGCTCACGAAATTTACTAACGTAATCTAACACGTTTGTCCCAGACGCGGTTTCTGTGGACAAAAACTTCTCCTGCAGAACTTGCAACGGGCCACGCGGTGTATGACCGAAGACAAGCTGGGCAGGACTGAATCCTAAAGATTCTTGAACGGCTTCACGGACCGCAAATAATACGAACGGGACTCCGTCATCCCAGTTTTTTTCTTTTTCTATGCAATATTTACGCAGCATCGACTTTAAAGTTTGATGCCACCGTTCTAGTGTGCCCTGCGACTCCGGGTGGTATGCACTAGAAACAGCGTGCCGCACATTTAACGTTTGGAGCACTTGTTTAAATAGTTTGGACTGAAAATTAGTCCCTTGGTCCGTTTGAACCGTGCGAGGGAGTCCAAATGTGGAGAAGAACTTTGTAAGACCCTTCGCCCCCGAGCTAGCAGCAATCTTACGCATAGGGATGGCTTCGGGAAACCGGGTAGCAGCACACATCATCGTTAACAAATATTCCTTACCGCTTTTTGTCCGCGGCAACGGACCAACACAGTCCACTATCACTCGATCAAACGGCTCACCTATCACCGGGATTGGATGCAGGGCAGCCGTTGGCACAACTTGGTTTGGTTTACCAACGAGTTGGCACACGCGACAGCTGCGGCAATATTTCACATCATCACCTTTAATTCCGGGCCAAAATAAATGTTTTAACACTAGCTGGTACATTTTGTTAATGCCCAAATGTCCGGACCAGTCACTTTCGTGCGCCACTGATAATACATGCGTTCTATACTCCGCAGGCACAACTACCTGGCATACAACGCTCCACTCTGCATCAGCGGCTACAGAGGGGGACCATTTGCGCATCAGGAGATCCTCCTCCATGTAATAGGCTATCCGTTCGACAGTTGCGTGGCTGTTACGCACCACCTTTTGAGAAACACTTTTTCAATGACAGGTCAGCCTTTTGCGCCTCACTTAGGCGAGCCCGACTCATTGGGAGAGACGGACGGTCACCGACCGGTGCGTCGGGACCCTCAGGTCCCGCAGCACTGTCACTACGGGTGTCAGCCGCAGTATATTTTTCATTATGATCTGTAAAGACTGACATTAGCACAGTATCACGTAAAGATAGATCAATTTCCAGTGTCTTTTTCTTTTGTGTTTTCTTTCGGGCTTGTGCACGAGTAATCTGACACGCTGAATACCGAGCTGTTTTGCCGTGATTTACCTTTCCAGACTCGATGTTCTGGGGCGCATTTAACACCTCCAGCGAAGGAGTCACCTTTCCTTCCGCTATGTCGTTACCCATCAGGAAACTAATACCCTCTATAGGCAATTCCAGACAGACAGACACGGGGAAATAGCCGGTGATTAATAATAATATAATATCTTTATTTTATAGTGCGCTTTTCAGATACCCAAAGTCGCAAATTACAAAGTCATAGAGGGGGGGGGGGGGGGGGGGTATTACAGACAGGGGGACAGTACAAGCAGGACACATTTACATTTACAGGCAAAGAAGGGGGGGGGGGGGTATTACAGACAGGGGGGACAACACAAGCATACACAGCACAGGCAGAAAAAAACAGAGTTATTGAGATGTACCAGGGGGTAGATTAGCTCGGACTGGGCATAAACACGGAGGACGGATCGGAGCACATACCCCATTTCCACCCCCCGCAACACAGAACCATAACCACATGCACACTGGTCAGAAAACGGCAGGACGGAGGAGAGGATACAGACTGCGAAAAAGCTGTGTCTCGCAGAATACGCACCGGACGCTTGTCAGCAGGATCACAAGCCAGGGACACCAAACCATCAAAAGTGGAAGGTTTAAAACACATCAAGGTTGTCGCTGTGACTGAAATTTTAGGGGAATTTCGTCCTGCCTTTATTATTCCTATCCCTTTAGGAGGAGCAAACTGTGTTTCTCATTTTCCTTGTTTTTACGTGTTAAACAGTTTGCTATAACATGACCAGTTTTGTGACAATAAAAACACTCTGTCATCCTTCCGGACGTTGTTACTTGTCTGTCCTGAGCAGAACTCTTCCTCCCATCAGAAATGCTGCCAGTTTGGGGGCCAAATGCAGCTTTGTGCGTGAGCACGTACTCGTCAGCAGCACGGCTGCACAGGAGAGAGAAGAAACCTTGTGTTCATTTAAATAGACCACAATACGATCGGGCAGACACCTCTTAAACTCCTCCACTAACACCATCTCTCGTAGAGATTTGTAGTCGGCCACCGTACACGACGAACACCATTTATCAAACAAAGTTCCCTTTTCCCTGGCGAACTCAACATATGTCCGGTCCGACGGTTTTCTATAAGTACGAAACTTTTGCAGATATGCTTCCGGTACTAGTTCGTACGCACGGAGTATGGCTGATTTTACATGCTCATAATTGAGGCTTTCCTCTACCGGGAGCGCAGCCACAGCATCTTGAGCTTTGCCATGTATTTTGCACTGCAACATCAACGACCAAACCTCGCTGGGCCATCGCAGAGCCGAGGCGATGCGTTCAAACGCCGAAAAATATGAGTCGACCTCCGTCTCTCTAAATACCGGAACAAGTGCAATATGTTTATTAATATCAAATGTAGGAGCAGATACCGATGGTCAGGAGGCGGAAGGATCTGCTTCGACCACCACGCCCCTTTTCGTCTCTCTCTGAGACGCCAGTTCCAGCTCGCGGAGGCACACAGCCGTCTCTGCCTCTATTTACAGCCGCTTAATGTCCAGCTTGAGCTGAACCTCTCAGTTCTGAGCTCTTTCCTCGGCCTCAATCCGGAGGCGGGCGAGGCGGACCTTAAGTCTGGCCTCGTGTATAGAGCCTGTGCTCGCTGTCGAGAGAGGATTGTACCTGGGCATCGTGACGGGAGTTTTCGGTGGCTCCCCTGCCAGTACCCCTGCCAGGCTGTCCTTTTCTCCACGAGCGCCCGTCCGCTCAGTCGGCACTGCCGGCGCCGGCAGCATGACAAGCTCCCGTTCGAGTAACTCGCCAAGTACCAATCCTTGAAGATCCCTTTTAAGGATCTGCCGGGAATGCCCCAAGCTGAAATGGACTGTGATTTGGACAAGATCATCCTTCCTGTTCCTACAGCTACTGAAGCTTTCATATGACGGGTTGGCCAAAAACACATGCAAATCAAACCCTGTCGCCATAAACGTAACCAATAATCAAATAATCATACCCACTACTCCAAGGGAAATATAATAAATACACAATCCCGGGACCCCTTTAACGGGTTATGATCCCGGACGAGACCCCACATATGTTACGACCCCTACTCGTTATGGGGGGGAAAGGGAAGTAACACACACAACCCGGTGGATTGGGATTGTAATTATTGTGCTTTATTACAATCCAACAAAGGAATAGAAAGGAACAACCATCAGAAAAGGGCCGTTAGGTGCTATCAAAGCAAAGAAACAAATATAACCAAAAGAGAACTCCTTAAAATAGAATGGAGCTACCTATCTAATAACTAAACACGAATAGTCCTAAAACAAAACCTAACTGGCTACTCTAGCATAACGAAACAGAAATACAAATGATCAGCACCCCCTAAACCTAGTGTGTCTAAACAGTGAAAACCTAAATGGGAGTGCAAGTGAACAAAATCAGTATAGGAGAGATTCCTCTTACCCTGGCCCAAATCTGGGAACACACAAATGCAAACTCTTGCGCTCAACAGAATGCGACTACACGCCTTTGTTCCCTACAGGTGTCTGCCACCGCATGTAAGGCACATCAGGCTTTAATACGCCTCCACGGCGCTGTCGCTCTTTGGTTGGCTGGGCCCCGCACCACTCAGCCGCCAGGGCTAATCAGGGGATGGAAGGACCCGCCCACTTGAGCTGCTTTGGGGGAAAACAGGAGGGGTAGCGCATGCAGGGAGGGAGGGGAGACAATGCGGTCGGCTCAAGGCCGTAACACACACCAAAAAAGATAAGGAAGCAGACAGACCATGACACTTTAACGCAAATCGGATCAAGCAGCAATATCAACAAAGTTTGCTGCATTGCAAAAATAAAGCATTTCAGAAGCCTTCAAAAAAATATATACATAGAAAATTAAAATACATAACATTATTTCTTTAAAGACATTTTTGGGTGGGCCTGTTAACCAGTGGGTGGTCCTAGGTCCGTCAGGCCCACCCATAACGACATGCCTGTGAACACCTGTTTGCAGAATCCCATTTACAAGGTTTAAAAACCGGGAAACAAAGTAATACATTGGTAGAACAGTGCCCGATTTGAAACTGCAAATGTGCTGGGGAAATATTTTGTTTGTTAAAAAATTCTAACTTTGAAAACGTGTTGCTGCAAATGATGAAGAAGATGAAATAGAACACAAAATCATGTTTGCAGATGTTTGAATTTTATTTATTTTTTTCAGGTTTCAATTATGACAGGATACTGGCTCCATACTGGATCCTGCCTCCGTCTGTTCATAGCCTATGGCTGCGTTATGAACCAATTAGCAGGAGCCCTGGCTGTGTAGCACCCTGGAGGGAGGGGTTATCCCCTCAAGTCTAGGCTACGAGAACCAACAAACCCGCTCAGTCGTATGCCTCGTTTCCACAGAGCGGTACACGGCCGAGTTGGGGAGCCAGCGGCCGAGCTGCGAAGCCCGCGGCCGGGTTGCGGAGCCCGCGAGGAGGATTGATTTGATCTATAAATGAAGTACCTCAATCTTAATCGGCTTAACACCTTGACCAACATTCTGAAACACCCATTAACATCCACATTTGCCTCAAACAATGTTAAGCTTACAGCCCATGCAAAACTTTGTGTAGTAATGTTTTTGTTATTTTAATTGTTTGTTACTCTGACCATTCTGTTTGATATTGTGGAAAGGATGTTGGTGAATGATTCAGAGTATGATGCACTTAAATGGCAATTTTCTTAAAACAATTGTAGCTGGAAATAAACATAGCCAATTACAAGCAATAGCTTCAGTCATTGAGGGCAAAAATAGGCCCAATGCTGGGCCCAGATTTTTTTATTTCGTTTTACAAATCAAGAGTAGGCCTGATTTGACTAATTGGCTTTGCATCCTTTCCTTCTGCCCTTGTAGTCCAAGACATGCTGCCCACCAGCTTTCAAAGTCCAATGCTGCCATTGGTGGATTTGCATCAATTGACATAATTATCCCTCCCTGCTATTTTGTAGTTCCCCAAAACACCCTGAAACAACTTGAGTCTCATGTACTTATGCCACCATATGCCACTAACATTGCAAGCAGGCCAATGGCAACCATGAACACAGTCCTTCTTCCCTCACTTTAAAAACCACCAGCCGCCACTGGTGTGTGTGTGTGAGAGTGTGTGATTGTGTATGAGTGTGTGTGTGCGTGAACGTGTGTAGGAGTGTGTGCATGTGAGTGTGACTAAGGGTGTGTGTGTGGTGAAAGCGGGTATGGTGGAAGGTGAAGAAGTGATGGAGCCGAAAAAAGATTTGTTTGTGTGTGCTGTGCAGGCATGGACGCACAAATAAACACATATGTGCTCAAATAGATACACACAATACACTGCTATATGTAGCACCAGACTGGATTCACACACACACACACACACACACACACACACACACACACACACACACACACACACACACACACACACACACACACACACACACACACACACACACACACAATCCTAATTCAAATCAACATGCAGGATCTTAAAATACCTCTCGGACACAGTGGCATTGAGCCATGTCCACCATGGCTCAATGCCACTGTGGACATGGCTGTGGACTGTGGACATCTGTCTATTTATCTTCCCCTTTACCTATTTTTCTCTCTCTGTCTTCTGTTTATGACTCTCTCCCCTCCTCCTTCCATCTCTTTCATTCTTTCTTTCCCCCTCCCTTCGTCTCACTTTCTCTCCCTCCCTCTCTTTCCGTTTCCATCTTGTGCCTCGCCTCTCTCTCTGTCAGTCTGTCTCTCGCTCTCTCTCGCTCTCTCTCCCTCCTATTTTTAGTGCCAGTTGAGACGGAAGGACAAAAAACCAACAGACCGGAGCGCGACACGCTCAGTCGACTGTGTGTGTATGTCTGTGTGTGTCTGTGTGTGTGTGTGTGTGTGTGTGCGCGTGCGGTTTGTGGAGAGAGTCAAGGGGAGAGTGAGGCAGAGAGAGAGAGTTAGGGAGAGACTAAAGGAGGAGCTAGTTGGCGGGGCTGCAGTGTGTCCGAGCACCGCCTGGGAGAGGACACACGGCTACCACCCACACAAACACCTAGCACACACACAAACACCTAGCACACACGCACACACCTAGCACACCGAGCACACACACAACACCTAGCACACACACAAACACCTAGCACACACACAAACACACGTAGCACACACACAAACACACGTAGCAGACAAGCACATTCCTAGCACACACATACGCATATTGGTTTCAACACTGACACGCTGAGAACACACGTCACCCCTGACCTCTGAACCCTTTATCCTGCCCCTGCTGCGCCCCCTCCCACTTCGGGGCTCCTGCCCTTTCGGTTCTGTCTTGGCCTTGGAGGAGGAGGAGAAGGAGGAGGAGGAGTAGGGCCGTTCTCTCCTCCCCTCTCCAGTGTGCTGAGAGACTGGGGATCACCAGAGGATTCCTCCCAGGATGGACGGTAGGGGTCTGCCTCAAGGAGCAGAGCCAGTCGTTCTTGTGTCCTTCCAGATCAGGGTCTTGGAGGAGGTTGTCTGTTTATAGACACCGGTTGAAGTGTGGGACCTGCACACACACACACACACACACACCGTCCTTCACTAGATCGATCCTCACAACCTCAAGATGCGGCGATTTGACAAGCTTAAAAAGTCTTTCCTGGCACACTTCCACATCTACAGAGTAAGTCTGTCCGCCTGTCTTTCTGTTCGACCATCCATGTTGCTGTATGTGTGTGTCTCCATCAGTCAGTACATCTCTTTACTACTTTAGCACTGTCTGTCTCTCTGTGATGTTTTTCGGACTCTTTCTGCTTTTGCCTCAGCCTTTTGCTGTCGTCTGTGTGTGTGTGTCTGTGAGAGAGTAATATTCCAATTTAGATTTTATTCCTAATAGTCTATTATGTAATGTACTGTGTATGTGTACTTTAATACCGGGTTGCCTCATGTCGTTTTATGGGATGTGTTTGTCTGGTCTTGTATGCCTGGACATGCTTGTGTGTGTGTGTGTGTGTGTGTGTGTGTGTGTGTGTGTGTGTGTGTGTGTGTGTGTGTGTGTGTGTGTGTGTGTGTGCGCGCGCGACATCCCAGCTGGGCTGGAGCTGTCCTCAGGGAGGGTTGTTGTTATTGCAGCAGGATGTGGAGGAGAACAGAGCTGATGCAGGTCATGGCTCTGACCAGGCTACAGGCATTCCTTACCATGGACATGTTGCCTCTCTATCTCTCTCTATCTGGCATTTTTACACTACCAAGCCAGTTCGGTCGCGGCATGGCACGCCTGGCAATGTCACTCAGTACGTTGACATGCACAGCTTAAATCAGATTAAAGACATAGTTCGACTATGCTCCTCAATCGGACAACTGCAATTGTCGGAGTATACATGGCGGTAAGAAAATAGAATCATTGGCAGAAGCATGTCATACCCCGGTACAATAGGTGGCGCTGTACCCATTTCAACTAGTTGTAATGGAGCCACTGGCTGACCTCTTTACGTCACCCATAGGGTTTAATATTTTCCCGAAAATTTGATAAATCTGATCCCCGGAAAGGAAAACCTTTCCCGGGAACCTTTTTATTATTTGTATCGTTATTAGGGCAAAAAAACACAGTTTATGTCCGTCAACACAGTTTGCAACGATCAATTCTGCTGCATGACATCTGTCGCAGCGCTAATTTTGAAATGCCACATGGATTGTCTGTGACTTGTCCTCCATTATAAAAACAAACAAAATCTGTTAAAGTAAAACATTGAATGATTCCTAAACCATTCTGTTAAACTAAATCCAATCTGTTCCTGTTGAGATTTGTAAATGGCTGCAAACGGGATTAATCACTCCAAGTTAAATTGTGCCCGGTGTGGCTGGGGTCCACGGACCTGCTCCCAAGGGGGACACAGATCAGCGTTTCGCTGTGTTTTTCGCTCCTTTCCCGGGGCACGAGTTTCGCCACCATCAACGTTACCGTATGACAACAATAGACGCCCAATCATTGCATTTTCATATTTTATTTTATTTCCCGTTTTCCATCATAACCTTTCCCGGAAATCTGGGAAATAGTCTTGATTTCCTGGTAATCCCGTTTCCCGGGATTAAACCCTAGCAACAACAAACTCAGGCAGCATTCAAGAAAGTAGTCAGCAAAATAAAGAATAGGCCTATGTTGGCGTTTTTGCAGAGCTGTCAGTTCGGGTCCATGTCATATTTCCGATGCTCCATTGTTCCGACCTCTCGGTCGTGTGGCGGAGCTCCGCCGGCGGCGTGTGTGTCGTGTGTGTCCTCCGGTGGCGGGGGAGCTCCTCTGGTGGCGGGGGAGCTCCTCCGGTGGCGGGGAGCTCCTTCGGCGAAGTCTGCATACGGCAAAAATCCCTTTCTCTTCCATGTCGCAGTTCAATCTTGACTTCAGAGAGTCAAAGCCAAAGTTCCTTTCCCCCAATTCGTTCTCCACCATCGCCGAGATTACCCCCACTACAAGTCTTTACTTGTTGTGGAAGTACCAGAGAGTCGGAAAACCAGACGAACTCTTTAAGATTCATAATATCAGAGAATATCCCCGTCAGGTCGACCGCGGTGCAATGAATGAATAAAGAATCATCATTTGCATACTGCAAATGTTTAAATTTTTTTATTA
Source organism: Gadus macrocephalus (assembly GCF_031168955.1). Taxonomy (NCBI): domain Eukaryota; kingdom Metazoa; phylum Chordata; class Actinopteri; order Gadiformes; family Gadidae; genus Gadus; species Gadus macrocephalus. The sequence continues at coordinate 21,620,674 of NC_082389.1, read as the reverse complement.
TCCAAGAGAATTGCATGCAAGAATGAGTCTGAGTGTAGGCTCAAAACGCGATTAAATATTTACAAGTGCAAAAACGCCAACATAGGCCTATTCTTTATTTTGCTGACCACTCTTGTTTTATCCCGACAATTTCAATCTAAAAAAAATCCTGATTAATTCCAATAGTTGTAGACAATAGACAGAGTTGAGTTTACACTGACTGTTATACAGTGCTTGTCGCAGCCATTTAAATGAGGCTATTGATTTTCTGTTTAACTTTCTGAGGGTCTGACTTTATTATTTTATTATTTATGAAAATACGATGTCCTCGCCGAGATGTGGAGATAGTCCATGGGGAAAAGATAGTCAATAGTCATGTAATTGCAGTAAAAGTGCAGGCTGGTAATGTATTTCTTGCATTTACCCTGTAGGGGTCTGGTGCGGGCTTTGCACACCATCCAGTTAATAGCATGGGCAGTGACTGAACATGTCATTGGGTAATGTCTCCTTACCAGTTAAGTGAGCGCCGGAGCAATTTGTCATTTGGAACAGAATCAGAGCTGATTTCTTTCTGTGTACATTGACCACTGTCCACTGGAGATGTAGTCTGACCTAGTTATTTTCAGAGTTACTGTATCACACATCTGCTGTAGGGCTGTAGGGTCTGGCCCTCTTGTGGGTCCCAGGTCAGATAAGGGCCCGGTTCAGGTGATCATGGAAACACACACGCTGTCCCAGTGTCACAAGTGACGCTGGGACACCTCAATGAAGAGACATAGTTCGTTAGAGGGGCTATTACTATTCCGAAAGGTATAAATAGTATCACATCAATAAATCCATTGTAGAATTATCAGCACTTCCTGATTTTGGACGATCATCTTCTACATCACTTGCTTGATTTCCCTGATTTGCAAAGTGAATCTTGGATCTAACTGTGTGGGGCTGGTCCAGACTAGATCTGGAGACAAACTGGAGTTGAGCTTGTTAGAATGAGGCTGGCTTTGCAGAGCTGTCTCTCCCTGGCATTAAGAGCTCACATCGGGTTCAGTAGAAGACTCCAGTCTGACCATAGCCTTAACCTAATTAATTTATTACAACATGTCCTCCTTCCCTGGTGCCTGTAGAAGCTGGGCGGCAGCATGCAGTGCGAGGAAGGCTCTGATTGGCTGCTGGAGCTGCTGATGGAGGTCCAGCTGCAGCAGTACTTCCTGCGTGTGCGTGACGACCTCAACGTTACGCGGCTCTCGCATTTCGACTACGTGAAGAACGAGGACCTGGAGAAGATCGGGATGGGGCGGCCCGGTACGGAGCATGTGTGTGTTGTCAATGTTTATGTGCTTGTGTATGTGTCTGTGTATGTATGGATTGTTGTTTTTTAAGGTGTTTGTTGTTGTGACATATTTCAAAGTAAGGCCTAGGCTATCAATAAAAAACGAATATCTATCATTAACCATGGAGGAACTCTCCTGTATGCACACAGGTTTGAATCCCTGTGTGCTTACAGAGTCAGACAGGGATCCTTACAGTTACACACGTACATTATCTGAAACATTCACTAGCACTGAGATCCTCAATACTTCTTTATAACTGATAATGAGATTCAAGTGAAATCGACCCTAAACTGCTATTGTCATCCTGTGTGTGTGGGAGTCTTTTTCCATGTGCTATATAAATCAGCGGGAACCTTTGTATGTATAAGTGATGCATGTGTCTGAGTGTGTAGGTGGGTGTGTGTGAAGTAAGTCTTTGGAAGTCTAAATTCTCTCTCTCTCCCCCCCTCCTCTCTCTCTCTCTCTCTTGCTCTCTCTCTCGTGCTGTCTCTCGCTCTCCCTCTCTCTTCCCCCCCTCCCCCCCTCTCTCTCTCTCTCTCTCTCTCTCTCTCTCTCTCTCTCTCTCTCTCTCTCTCTCTCTCCCCTCTATCACCCACTGCTCTTGTTTTCTTTGTCCCTCTCTTGTAATATCTAATATTCTATTTGCACTCAGTCTATTTCTCTCTCTAAAGCTCTCATCACCTCTCCTCTTGGCTTCACAGCAGTGTCTGGCCTCGATCTGTTATAGATAGTAGGTGGTTATAGATATATAGGTTATAGATAGTGCTCATTGTGTTTGATTCCCAGACCCCAGTGTTAATGTTCTGGATTTGTAGCCCAATGTCCAAAGCTTTCTACTTGAAGGCCTCACTGAGCAAGATGCACAGACCCCCACCTTAACAACAATGAAAAAAAAAAAACGTCTGGATAAAAACATAATGTGTGTGTGTCATTTTCCCTGTCCCTGTTGTGTGACTTCAATTGTGTTCATTTTGAGGTCTACATTCTGACGTGTGTGTTGTGTTGTTTACAGGACAGAGGCGTCTGTGGGAAGCCGTGAAGCGCAGGAAAGCCATGTGCAAGCGCAGGTCCTGGATGAGCAAGGTAGGGTGGAATGGAGAGCGCTCTCGCACACACACACACACACACACACACACACACACACACACACACACACACACACACACACACACACACACACACACACACACACACACACACACACACACACACAGAAACAAACACAGTCTGTGTCCTACGTGGGTACATGCGTGTATGGGGACACTTTTACTTTCGTGTGTATTCATGCATGATTGTAATAACATTGCCATCTTGAGAATTTTTCTAAATTGTAGATTTCTCTTTGAACAAACCCACACACTCCACACACTCTGCGGCTCCCAGCGCAACAGAGCCACAGTGACACATAGCAGCGTCTTTAGAAGAAGGTCTGGGGCATTATGTCATGTCTGGTCTGGACATGAAACCACACACCGCAGACTACTGTTTATATCTGTCCGACGGAATCCGCTTGGCGCTCGGAGTAGGGGCTCCTAATAACAACTTCTCACTGGGCCCGATGTGTCAGCGGCTCCTGCTGACTAAGAGACCTGTCTCATTTCAGTCGCCCCAGGGTCTTAAAGAGCACCCTTCATGGATCTGAGTGAACACATTTGAGTAGGGCCACCCTGGCAGGTTTTCAATGTAGCACGCCGAGTTTAGCTGCTGGCAGTGTGTTTGTGAATGGATGTACTTCGGAGGGGCTACCCCTTCAAAGTAGATCCATCTAGTCTTGTGATTCAATCACAAATAGACTGCTGTGAGGTTAACTGTTGTAGTTTATAGGTCTACAAACACATGCTACTATCTACACCGGCCCAATAATAATCAATGTATCATAAATTGTCATGATAAAATATTTCAACTAAGCTGCTCAATTCACCTCTTCTCTTTGGTCAATGCAGACTAGTGCTACATTAACTTTCAGAGATAGTGGATAAATAATTAACTCTACAGACGTATGCTGGTCATTTAACAGAAAGTTTTCTCAACCTCTAGTTTTAATTACACCAATAGCAATAATGTGGAAACCCAAATCGATAATGTAACAAATTTCTGAGCACATAATATAATAACTGTACTGGTCTGGGTGGATCTGAGCAGCAATCCCACTATCCAGGTCAGCTAAACTAATTGATAATGAATAACTCCAAGAAGCATGGTGCCGATTAGGAAGGTTTACTCAAATTCAAAGAGTGAAACTGAAACGCAAACATAAATAGGCCTATATATCAGTTACAAAACGGGATGCACTCAAAATGCAAAAACACAATATAACATATTGCAATAATTAAGTGCACGAAAGTTGGAGCTTTACTGTAGCTCTCCACAGGCGATAAACTGATATGGAAAACATAGCTGGCGACATATAAAATGGTACAAATCGTTGGTCCAATAACCAAAATAATGCTGCTGATGCGTAGCTAAGGACCTAACAAGCTGCAGTACTTACAAACATTGCGATCATACAGCTAGCAAGACTAGGAAGGTGGCAGATGCGATTTCTCTAGTGTTAATGTAAGTAGTAGTCAGCGGTATCACTTCTGGAATGGCCACTTCCGGTCCGACAGGAAGTACTAAAAAATAAAGACTGCTCGATACAATAAAAGCATCAGCATAAAAACAGCGACGAATAGGGCCCAGAACACTCCCCCCCTGTATCGATGATAATGTGCCTGGGCTGACCCAGGGTGGGCTCAGTCAGCAGCTCGAGGGCAGGGTCAGTTGTGGGCACCATTCTCTCTCTCTCTCTCTCTCTCTCTCTCTCTCTCTCTCTCTCTCTCTCTCTCTCTCTCTCTCGCCATGCATTATTGATGTCGCTTGCCCCTTCCTCTGCAGGTGTTCAGTGTGAAGCGGCTGGACGGTGGAGACTTCCCCCACCAGGGCCAGCCGGCCTCCTCCTTCCGGAAGCTTACCCCCCCCGGGGAGGGGGTGCTACCCCAGCTGGGTGGTCCGGTGGACGGGGGGTTGGGGCAGCAGCCGGTCCTGAGCTGCCTGATCTCGGACCAGGACCTGACGCTGTACGAGAAGCTGGGCGACGGCTCCTTTGGCGTGGTGAAGAGGGCAGAGTGGCGCACGCCCGCTGGCAAGGTGCTTCTTTTATGACATTCATTTATTTTTACATTTATATCATTCGTTTTTTATCATTTACAATAACATATAAATAAGTATCTGTATTTTTTTAGCCTGTATGAAAGTCCTTGCTTGTTTATATGGAGGACTTGCAATGATTAAAAATATATAAACATTTCAATTAACTTAAAGGGGATACATTATGAGAACAACACGTTCCCTGGGATTTGGGGTGTTGTTTCGGGCTGAGCTGCCGGACTGCTTCCGAGCTCCCCTGCTGGAGCTGCCGGACTGCCGCCGAAGCTCTGGCGGCAGTCCGGCAGCTCAGCTCCGGGAGTACAATCCCTTTATCCTCCATGTCACAGTTCAATCTGGACTTCAGAGAACAAAAGCCGAAGTTCCTTTTTCCCCCTATTCTTCTCAACCATGACCGAGATTACCCCCACTACGAGTCTTTACTTGTTGTGGAAGTACCTGAAGCGTCAGACGCAGTCTTTATGATTCATGATATCATCCGAAGCGCACATTATTATATAGATACCTATATATTATATTATATAATATTATTATTATTATAATATAATATAATATTATATACTATATATAGATATAGTGCTCCAGGTAACAATCACTTCTCCATGCTGTGGTTCACTCTGACAGCTCATTTGTATGCAATAGGCAGCAGCTCATTCAGCTTAAAAAACATGTTTTTTGGAACTCATTTACTATGTTTACTTTTTGGGAAAACACCATAATATTTCACCTTTAACCTGCACCTTTATTAGGTGAGTGCTGCATGCATCGCTCAACCATTGTTCTTCTTAAACTTTATTCTTTCTTTCTTTCTTCTTCTATACAAAGTTTGGGACGGTACTCTTTCAATCCTTTTTCTCCTAGATACTCAGATTAGCTTGAATCACAGGCTACCATGATTTTTTTTTCATTTAAAGATATTCTACATATATTTTTTTGCAATGGAGGCAATGGGAAGACGGTGGAGCCGAACGCCCATTCTCTGACACTTCAACCACTTGTAACTTTGTAACTTTCAATTTTCAACCGTCAATTTTGAACTGTCAATTTTTAATTGTTAACCCTCATTCAAAAAATTAAGAAATCAACACACTTTTATCTACTGTATCCAAACAGTAGATACAATCTTACACTTGTATCAACTGTATCTAAACTTTTCAGAATCAATAGTTTAATTTCATAGCCGCAGTTGGTCTTCCGTTGAGGCTAGAGCGAGTGACATGATGACGTCACGTGCCCCAGGGCTAGGGCGGGTCCCAGCTTTTGTGATCGCCATGCTTGGATATATATATCGGGCGTTCGTGTGTGGGGACCCCTGTTTATATGGCCAGAGGCTAGCTGCTTCTTGCATATCAAGGGAGGACTTTCAATAGATCGCAGTCATAAAGCTGCTCTGCTACTTGCGACACCCTGACCCAGAATCAGGTCGCATGCAAGTGGTTTAACACCCAGTCCTTCATAAACATGTGGTGTGATCATGGAGAGGGGCGAACATCATTCAGCCGCACCCCAAGCCAGTATCAAATGTCGTTCTGCGCCGGCCCCCGGAGGGGTCGGTTATCCTTGAACAATCGTATAGCCCGGGCACTATGGTATCATCACATCTAGGGGGGATTCTGACTTAGAGGCGTTCAGTCATAAGCCCACAGATGGTAGCTTCGCCCCATTGGCTCCAAATGTCTGAACCTGCGGTTCCTCTCGTACGGAGCAGGATTACTATTGCAACTTACTAATTACTAATTGATCTTTTTCACGTCATGTTATGAAATGTCATATGAAAGAGTCCCCAAGGAGTCCAACCGTACAACTCATCTTGTAATCTTGCCTCGACTAACAAGATGTGACATCAATAACACTTTTCCTGGTTACTAAATCTTCAACCATTTCAAACTGTATAAGCTTTAACAGCTCAGCTATTCTATATTTTATCTCAAATGTATTCAAACTTTATTGCTTTAGCTATTTGTTTTACTTCATTTGTTTCCTTAAACTACGTGGCTTTAATAAAACATATTTTCAAGCTCTCTTTGCACTACAGCACTTGCCGCATACGCATACTCTGCAGGAAATGCATTTTGTAGTTGTCATTAAGGTCCCGTGGTGACCTGGATGGATGTCTGCTCAATAGCCAATTAAAACATGTGTTGACCTATTTTTATTATATTTGGTGCTTCCAAGCTTTGTCATTGTGTGTCCTTGTTTGTCTATGTATTGTCTCTTAAATATCCCTTTCATGTATATTGAGCATCTCATTGACGTGCCCTTAACCCCCCTTTAAATATCCCATATCATGCTTATTCAGAGTTGATAATTGCATTTGGAGGACTTGCAATACATGGAGGGGGGGGGGTACCCACTTAACCCCTCTGCCTTGTCTCTGGCTCCAGCTGAGCGTGGGCTTGATGCCCTTAACCCCTCTGCCCTCTCTCTGGCTCCAGCTGAGCGTGGCGGTGAAGTGTCTGAAGACGGACGCGCTGACGCAGCCCGACGCACTGGACGACTTCATCTGTGAGGTCAACGCCATGCACTGCCTGGACCACCAGAACCTGGTCCGCCTGTACGGGGTGGTCCTCACACAACCCATGAAGATGGTAGGGCTCACACAATCCCACAAACACGCTCATAAACTCCTATCACCTCCCCTCACCCCTCGCCCCCCCTAAACGCCCACCCCCTCCTCTCCCCTCATGACCTCCTCATCCTCTCACCTCCCCTCAACCCCCTCCTCTCCCCTCATGACCTCCTCATCCTCTCACCTTCCCTCACCCCTCACCTCCCCTCAACGCCCAACCCCCTCCTCTCCCCTCATGACCTCCTCATCCTCTCACCTCCCCTCACCCCTCACCTCCCCTCATAACCTCCACTCACCTCCACCTCAACGCCCTCCTCTCCCCTCATGATCTCCTCCCCCCTCCCCTCCCAGGTGACGGAGCTGGCCCCCCTGGGCTCCCTGCTGGAGCGTCTGCGGTGTGTGCGTTCCCAGGGCGCCGTGCTGGTCCACACCCTGTGCCAGTATGCCGTGCAGGTGACATGCGGCATGGCCTACCTGGAGCAGAGGCGCTTCATCCACCGGGACCTGGCAGCCAGGTGGGGGGGACCATCTCAATCCTTCTAATCGGGGGGACCATCTCAGTCCTTCTAATTGGGGGGGGGGGGACCATCTCAGTCCTTCACATGGGGGGGGGGACCATCTCAGTCCTTCACATGGGGGGGGGGGGGACCATCTCAAGTGAGTTTCAAATAAGAACTTGCATATTTGGCAGTGTAAAACGCTCACTCACACACACACACACACATTTAATGAATCAAATTAAGTGCTGTGGTGAACCTCCATGTCCCCACGCTGTTGTCTCCCTCCACCCTGACTTCCTGTCCCAGGAACATCCTGCTGGCGTCGGCCCACCTTGTGAAGATCGGAGACTTCGGTCTGATGCGGGTGCTGCCCACCGACCACGAGCATTACGTCATGCAGGAGCACCGCAAGGTGCCATTCGCCTGGTGGGTTACACATACTACTATAATGCACATACTATACTACATACGCATGGAGCTTCATTAGTTAGGATAAAAGCCATAGTCTCTCTCTCCCTCTGTCTGTCAGAGACAGACTGTCTCTGTCTCTCTCTCTCTGTCCGTCTGTCTTTCTCTCTTTATAAGTCTGTGTCTCCTCGTTCACTCTCATGATCTCTGATTATTAAACACCATGGTTCAGTCACTATAGTTCATAGTTTAATAGAACCGTCCACTCCTTACTTCTATTGAGGTGGATCTGTTTTGTGGGTGATGGGTTGCTGATTGATGGAGGTGTTTATGGAAGGTGGATCTTTAGATGTGTGGATGTTGTCCAGGTGTGCCCCAGAGAGCCTGAAGACCAGGACCTTCTCCCATGCTACTGACACCTGGATGTTTGGGGTCACCCTGTGGGAGATGTTCACCCACGGACAGGAGCCCTGGCTTGGGCTCAACGGCAGCCAGGTACTGGTGCACCAGATCACACCTGTGAGTGGACAGAGTAATACTCCATCTACCAGCCGTCGGTAACCCTGGGTCTCCTGGTTCCTTCAGATCCTCCACAAAGTGGACAAGGAGGGCGAGCGCCTTCCCCGGCCAGAAGACTGTCCCCCGGATATCTACCAGGTCATGAGGCGGTGCTGGGCCCAGATGCCTGAAGACAGGCCCAGCTTCCTGGCCCTCAGGGAGTTCCTGCTGGAGGTAAGGAGACCGGGAGGAGGCTCTCTGAACCAGTTAAGGAGGGCTTCCGAGTCGAGGGGTCTCTGAACACCCTGTCAAATAGTGACCTTTTTCTGTCCAAGGTTTTTTGAATACATTTTTAAAAATATTGCAAATATTCATCCGAAAGTCAAAGACCACAAACTCCCACCACCCCAACCCCACCCATACACCCACCCAGTCCACTTCCCTTGACAAAACAGGCATACATCACAGACACACATATCATAAGAACAGTAGAGCCTACAACACACACAAAAAAAATATTAATAATAATGGTGGACCGTCATTGGTGGTTGGCTGCATAACAGCCACAGTTATGGTGTGCTTATGATAATGCCATAACAAGAGAGTAATAGAGGCCCCAAAGTGAAGGTTTGAAAGAGTTAACAGTTACAATTGAGAAGAATAGATATAGGTCCTATAAATACTAGGCCGGTGTAGAAGGAGAATGTAAATCATGGGAGTGTTTGTAAGTCAGTAAAGTATTGTATAAAAGAACGCCAGGGCTTGAAAAATGTACGTGAGATATTTTTTATCTGTGGAATAGTGTGCCCTGCTGCATGACGCTTTAGCTGATGTTTTAGAAGGCGACTGGCTTTATCACCATATTCGTAGTTAGAGCCACGAGACCTCCCGTTGACAGGAGGTGAAACTCTGAAGGTCAAGGCGTTGTTTATAGAGCTCAGGAGATGGGTTCAGTGCATACTGACGATCAATGTCAAGAATGAAGAAGGGTCAGATAAAAGTAAGTTCAGTCTCCATGGTTCAGTCTCCATGGGGGTCGGTCCACATGGTTGGAATTCAAGTCAATATCAAGAAGCAAGGGAGCGTGATCTGAAAACAGGTAAATATTTTGTGTTTGTAACCTTAGGGAGTAGAGAGCCATCCACCAAAAAGTAGTCACCATACGAGAAAACGTATGGTGGACATGAGAAAAGATGAGTATGCCCTTGCAAGAGGATTGTTAAGTCTCCAAGGGTCTATATATTTATGCTGCGTCATAAATTCATAGAAAGCTTTGAACATAGCCGATGGAACACTGGTTTGAGCACTGGATCGGTCCAGCCATGGGTTGATAACACAATTCAAGCCTCTTTCCGCCAAATATTAATAAATGGGTGTTTAGCTTTGGGATCTGCATTAAAAAGTTATTAGCAAATTCCAAATGATCAAAATTAGGGGCATATACATTCCACAAAAGAACAGACGCGTGGTTAATAGAGCCCACTCCGATTAAATATCTTTTTGTGGATCAGAATGGCAACTCCTTTGGCCCTGGAATCAAAATTAGAGTGAATATAAAGCTGAGCCCAAGGGGGTTTTACTCCATGTTGATCCTTACAACATAGGTGAGTCTCCTGGAGAAAAGCCACATCTACCCTCAACTGTTTTAAGTGAGAGAACAAAATCTAGATCTCTTCCAAGGGCTATTCATCCCTTTCAAATTCCAGCTCAAGAATCTCAAGGATAAACCATTTTTAACATGATTAGCCATACCTTAAATCAGGGTGAGATGGGTATGAGAAGTAAGCTGGAAATACAGCACATAGGCCTACACCTAGCAAAAACCAAAGGACCTCAGCTAGGAGGGGTAATGTTAGAGAAACTACAATATGCTCAAAAAGCAGTAAGGTTAACCAAATCAAATCAAAACGGATAAATGAAGAAATAAACACATACATTAAACGAGACAAAGCCACATGCACACACAGGTAAAAGTATCCCCCTCTCCCTCCCCTAGTCCCTAAATCCCCTTCCCCAATCGAGAGAAATCGCAGGAAAATTCCACATCTGATTCCGATGCATCTAAAAATCCAGTCTCCTCTTCTGAACAGAGGGGCTCCCTGGTGAAAAATACACATTATCCAGTATTTAAACTGGAATATTATATCAAAACACCCCTGCGTTCTGACTTGCGTTAACGCAAGTTTTTATTAATTGTGGTGTGATATTCCTGGGTCGTTTATAGATGTTTTGAAATGCTTTTAGTAATTTACTTGCACTTATATCCGTCAACACAAATGAGTTTGCAGTGGGTTTAATGAGCTATATCCGGCTCTTGCCCATTTAGCTAATACGGTTCTGACTTGCGTTAACGCAAGATAGAACCGTATAAGTGCAAGTAAATTAGTAAAGCATTTCAAAATATCTATAAACGACCCAGGAATAGCACACCATAGTTAAAAAAATAATAATACTGTACAGGGTAATTAGCTCCAAGACCTAGCATGCAAGCTAACAAAACTAAATTAACCTGTAAACAGTGTAAAGCAAGTAGCTGCTGATGAGTTCTAGCTTGCCAGCAACAAAGCAAGCAAGCTATAAGCCATCTATGGCTAAACTATAAGTGGGCAGAATAATAGGCTTAGTGTTCTAGCTGCCATAGGAACTAAACAAGATACAAAATACTTTGTCACGTATAGAAAGCCCAGACCTTACTTCACCCCTGATGGAAAATTACTGTCAAACAAGCTCTGTGCATCCATGGGCGAATTTAAGTGAAGCTTTCCATCACCATGGTCGATACATAGTTGGGCAGGAAAACAAAGGGAGAACTGCACATCTTTCTCCTTCTGACGTCGTCTCACATTGGTGAAAGCAGCCCTCTTCTTAGTGACGCTGTCATTGAAGTCCGGGAAAAGGTAGACCTTTCAATCTTCATGAGTCAGCTGTTTCTTGTTGATAATCCCCCAGCGCCAGGCTCGCTCCTTGTCCTGATAGTAGTGGAACCGAACAAAGACTCTCGGCTTTAGCCATTCGGAGTTCGGGTTTGATGGTTTAGGGCCAATGCGATGAGCTCGGTCCAGAAGTGGTGGTGATTGGAATACACCTGGCCCCAGAGCATCAGCAAAAAATGTAGACATATATGCCACTGGATCAACTCCTGCTTCCCCCTCAGGTATGCCAATGACTCGAAGATTGCAGCGGCGGTTCTTCCATTTTATCAGTTAGCTGCTTGTTAGCAGTGGCAAGATCTTCGACAGCTCTTTCTAGGGACACAACCCTGTAAGAGGTGTTGCTCTAAGTCCCTCAATCGCAGCAGCAATGGGTGTCAGAGCAGCGTCGATCGCCAGTTTAAGTGGATAAGTAATGGCAGAAGTTAGATCAGACATTTCCAATGAAGTTGAGACATTTGATGAACTCTGCAGAAGAGCATGGTCGCTAGCATGGTCAGAGTTCTTAGTAGGAGCAGACATAGCTGCGGCAGTAGTCTTGTTCCAACGCTGCCTCTCCGATGCCATCCCAGTAAAATATAAATCTTTATAGATTATAACACGTTGGTGTAACTATGTGTGAAAAAATATTGAATTTGAAAAATTTGTAGCAACACCCGGGAGATTTCTCCACCTCCGTCTTGCTCTATCACATTCTCAATCAAAAGTCAAATAGTGACCCTTTTTGGTATTATTACATTTTTGTATATTTGTGGATTCCATTCAATTGGCACAGTAACAAGCTGCAAATTAGAAGCAATAATACACACACACTCTTCAGAAAGTCCTTGAACTGGATAGAGCTCATTGGTTAGGAATAAGAGCACAGTGAGTCAGGTTGCCTTACGATGGGGGGTCTAGTACATAGCAGTGTTGCCACAGTGACCTTGAAAAAGTAATCCGATTACTGATTACTAGTTACTCCTTAAAATAGCAACTTAGTAACTTTACTGATTACTTGATTTTAAAAGTAACTAAGTTAGATTATAAGTTACTTTATTAGTCACATTTAGCTGCGACAACATCCCCTGCCACCTCAACAGCACGTTCTAGCGCTCGAGCTGCTCGGACCTCCCCGTGGGTTTAGTTCTCTGGCGATAACGTAAAGGCTCCCACACGCTCTCTCTGCTGCCGTCACTCCAGCGCAACACACACACACACACGCAGCACCGCTAATAACGTCTTTGGAGACTTTTGCTTCACACGCACACACACTCTAACACAAACAGGCAGACAGACCGACCGACACACACACACCACTCCATCGCTCTCAACGCCAATCGGTGATCCGGTAAAAAAATAGTAACGCACAGTGACTTTGATGAGTAACTTTAATCTGATTACTGGTTTGGTAATAGTAACGCGTTAGATTACTCGTTACTGAAAAAAGTGGCCCGAGGCCAGTAACGCGTTACTAAGTAACGCGTTACCGGCATCACTGGTTCATAGTAGGAGTTAATGCATTACATTATATATATAGATACTCTTATAATATTAGCTTCACATAATTTTTCTTGCATAGTGGTGTTTAAACTTAGCTTGTAGACACAGTCTTTAACATCTGCATCCCCTTCAATAAAGCCAGCATCCACTATCCGAGGGCCAACCTTCTTCTCACAAACAGACTTAAGGCACCACCTAGAGGACAAGATGAAGAAATTATCACAGAAATGATCAAATATCACAAATTAATTTCTTTTGAGCGTTTCCCGAAACTCCTATTAACATGAACAAGCGTTCACTGCACTCATGATGTTGAAGCCATTGCACTGATTTGTGGTTTATCTATGTCATATTTATCATATTCACGTGAGTAACTTATAATGAAATACTATTTATCATGTTGACGTGAAATGATTATGATGATGATGATGATGATGATGATGATGATGATGATGATGCATTGATGATGTCAGGGGGTGGTAACTCTATATGTAGACGTCACCTGAGCACAGGTGTTTTTGGCTAAAGAGCGGAAGGGCAAACGATTTTCAACCGCATTACGAGATGAAGCGAGTTTTCTGTTTAAGATTAGTTTAATTTATGTTGCTGTTACGGTTACGTAATAAAGATTGCATTGTGACGCTACGAAAGGATGAATGCACGTTGATTTACTGACCGCTCCTACACATGACGTTCGTAGGATTGTAACTGTCCACTGACATGGTTCTGAAACGGGCTATGTAGGAGGGGGAGACGCAGGAATGTCGCAGGAAAATGGGGTTTAAAAGGGTTAAAATATCTCCCCATCAAGGCCATCAGCAGAGTAGCCTATGAAAATAATAGACTGCAATAATATGAATGCTAAAGATATTAAAACACAATTGATTAGGCCTAGGCCGACTATATCAGTCCTAATCCTGAGCTCACTGTGCATACATTTTTTACGGCACTTCCCCCCCTGAAATAATTCCATGTTACAAAAATCTAAAAATAGCTTGTTCGACAACTACATTTATCTAATGTGCTGATTTCTGAAACATACTTTTTGCAGCAAAGGGAGCCGACTTTATCTGATTCCGCACAAGGTTGCATTGATTGGCGCGCACTCTCTAGTCTATATTTGTAGACATTAAAAATGCAACGTTCCATTCATTCATTATCATTCAAACGCAGAGGCTAGTCATTGACACACGGCTATTGCTGACCCGATTAGGAAAGCTTGGTCTAGATCCTGCCCATATTGTCGGGCAGGATGAAGTAGGCTATAGGTCTTTTTACACTGCCGAGCGGGTTTCAGTCACAGCTTGGCATGCCCGGCGATTTCACCTTCTTATCTCAAGTTTCCTGTGTAATACCGAAGGGGTCAAATCCCCCGTTCGTCACAGCGCGGGCTTTCTTGTTTCACTAGGGAAGGCGGGCTGCGCACGGAGTCTCTGACCTCTATAGAATAATTTGCATTATTGCATACTCCCGAATGTTTTATAATTTTTATGAATGAAGACACCCGCATGCAATAATGAGTTCACGTCTGAGTGTAGACTACAAACGTGATTAACTATGGTCAGGGATGTTCGTTACTGTCAAGACAGGGTCCAATAAATAGTGAACTTCATCACAGCCTCACCAAAGCCCCAACAGTGCTTAATGCAAACAATCGCAACAAGAAACGTCTGCAGAAATTCTCAGTCAACCGCTGGTCTCAGCATGATGCATGTGACATGTCTACAGTAGCCTATGTCTTCTGTCATTGATCAATATGAGGACATTTTAACCACGATGGTTGAATTAAAATCAAAGGGAGACAGCAAGTGCAGCTCGAAAGCGACCCACCACACAAGAGCAATGGAATCATTTGATTTTATTATATGCCTTGTGACGTGGCGTTTGATCGGTACATTTCGGCTACGCATGTATTTTTTGAATTTAAATTGCTGCAATAAATTATGTTTTGTTGACTTCAAACATGTCTCTATCTTTGCTGTTTAAATCTAACAGTAGTGGATATATGAGAAATATATCGGCGGTAACCTCTGTTTTTGGTTGCGAAATTGCTCCAGCTGGGCATTCAGTGTGTTTTAATAAAAAACATCCAATACACGGAATGTCCGCTGGTGACGCCACTGAGGCTATAGTAGGCTAGAGATGCTCTTAGCATCCTACGAGTTCCCCTGGAGTCCTCGTTAGCTACGAGCATTTTCACGACGTTCGTTACCAACGATGCTTTCGGGAAACAGTGTGAAAACTGTACGATGCTCGTACGATGCACTTCACGGTCCACTTAGGCAAATTTTCAGGAAACAGGGCCCTGATCTCTGATTGTGTGTGTGTGTGTGTGTGTGTGTGTGTGTGTGTGTGTGTGTGTGTGTGTGTGTGTGTGTGTGTGTGTGTGTGTGTGTGTGTGTGTGTGTGTGTGTGTGTGTGTGTGCGTGGGGGGGGTGTTTTTACAGAGCATGCCAACAGACATGTCCGCCCTCCATGACTTTGAAGAGCAGGACAAGCTGCTGATTCAAATCGATGATGTCATCACCGTCATCGAAGGCAGGTGGGTGAAATCATTGACAACTCAGTGACGGCATGCAGAAGGACTGCATCACGTCATCAGTCGGAGTTTGGTCTTTTTGTAATTTCTCATTATAATTGCAGTATATAACGCCCTATATATATATATATATCATGCCACTGGATCAAAGAGCACAAAGGATTCCATATAACTGAGCTGAGATGCTCTGAGTTCCATCCCTAGTGTCTGCAAACAATCCTTTCAAAATGAGCAAAATAATATAATTTTTTTGAAAAATGTCTGCACTAATAAGCAGCTGTTTCCGTCTGTCTGTCTGTCTGTCTGTCTGTCGGGCTCCCCCCAGGGCGGAGAACTTCTGGTGGCGGGGACAGAACCAGAGGACCCTGAAGCTGGGCCTGTTCCCGAGGCACGTGGTGACGGCGGTGTCCGGCCTGTCGGCCCGGGACATCAGCCGCCCGCTGAAGAACAGCTTCATCCACACCGGCCACGGCGACCACGACCCCCGTCGCGGCTGGGGCTTCCCCGACCGCATCGACGAGTAAGGCCCCACACAAACTGACTTAGAGCCACGCATTGGCCCAGACGACCGGCTGATCAAACGGGCCCACAAGTCCTCTGCTTGTTCCTGGAGGGCTCCACTAGAGGGCCGCCATAGAACTCTCAGCATGTTGAAGCTCTGGATGTAGACCAGTGAACCCTCAGCATGTTGAAGCTCTGGATGTAGACCAGTGAACCCTCAGCATGTTGAAGCTCTGGATGTAGACCAGTGAACCCTCAGCATGTTGAAGCTCTGCATGTAGACCAGTGAATCCTCAGGGTGTTGACCTCTGGATGGAGGATGTAAAGCAGAGGTACTGATGGGCCGGCCACGGTCCGGGGGCAGGACCAGACGTCACTGTGTCCGGACCCGCCCCTTTAACGGAGAAATTATTGAGAAGTATTACATTTTGATGGAACGCTTCTAGTTTTACGGGAGGAGCTTTTCTAGCCATTACGGCCCTGTTTTTGCTACCCAGGAGACTCGGAGACCAATTGTATGCGTTGTAAATCATCTTGCGTGATGCTACGCCAATCAAATCCGTGCATTCCAATAAGCTTTTTGGCGTGAGTCACTGAGTGCGATACCGAATCATACCGGGGAGAGACTGTCATAAAAAGGTTATTTAACAGTATGGACAGACCCTCCCATGTTCATGCAGTTCAAAAGCAGCATGGCTTATATGCTCTGAGACGGTGGCGATCGTACACGTTGGGCTGGTCGGCTCCACATGCTCGGACCCCCATGCAGCACACAGGGAATTCAGTTGAGGTTGTGTGCGTGTGAAAAAAAATGGAGAGCATGTACTGGCACACAGTCACCCAAAGATGGTGTAAGCACATCATTTTAAATGTACAACCATGGCTGGGCATATAAGAGATGGTTTATTTATTATAATGGACCTATTATCTTTTTTGAGACATACTGTTCCCCTCTCCCTCTCTGTCTCTGTCTCTGTCTCTGTCTCTGTCTCTGTCTCTCTCTCTCTCTCTCTCTCTCTCTCTGTCTCTCTCTGTCTGTCTCTGTCTCTCTTTTTCTCTCTCTCTCCCTCTCCATCTCTCTGGTGGTTAAATTCTTCCTCTCTGTCTCTCAGCTTGTATCTTGGTGACCCCATGGATCCTCCTGATACTCTAGGGGTTAATGTTTTCCTCTCTGTCTCTCAGTTTGTATCTTGGTAACCCCATGGATCCTCCTGATACTCTAGGGGTTAATGTTTTCCTCTCTGTCTCTCAGTTTGTATCTTGGTAACCCCATGGATCCTCCTGATACTCTTCAGGGTGTAGAGTTGCCCTCTCCCCGGCCCGCCCAGCTCCCCGGTCGGGCTAAAAGTGAGTAGCAGTCCCCCCACTTCTTTTCACAGCTTACTGGGTATTGAAGATGGTTAATGGTAAAGACGGTTAATTGTACGCAACAAGGTCGAACACAGGCTCACTGTGTGGTCAAAGAAAGAGTAACAAGATGTAGAACAGTGATGAAGTTTCTTCTCAAGTTTAAACCCCTCTCCATAAACATGGGTTTAATCCTTCATGACCCCAGGTAGACCATTGCTTGCTGTCTTTTGTTTTGTTTGTTGTGTTTTGCTTTGTTGCAATATCGTACTTTTCTGTGTTGGACTAATGCGATGTCCTTCTTTTCCCTTTTGCCTCTCTCCCTCTCGTTCTCGCTCTCGCCCTTTTGCTCTGTTTTTCTGTCTGTCCTTCTGTATGTCTCTCTTTCTCTCTCTGTCTCTCTGTCTCTCTCTCTCTCTCTCTCTCGCTCCCTCTCTCTTGTTCTCCGTGTGCATTCTATTCACTGCTGCTGCTGCTGTTCCTCTCTGCCTGGGGCGGGGTGCGCTTGTTTTGCGCAGCGGACCCCCCGCCGCGGCCTCCCCAGCCCACAGGGTTTCCAAGCAGTAAGTGTGGCCTCCCCTGCTCTCTCCCATCACCCCTGCCCTTTCTGTTCTCTGTATATATGTGTATATATATATATATATATATATATATATACACACACACATGTATATACACACGTATATACATACACATCCATATCTCCCTCCCTCTCTGTATCTCCCTCTTCGCCAGCTTCACAGTGCTCACACATCTTGGTTAAACTTGTTGTTCCAGGTTGTCCCCAGATTAGTTTTGTGTCCCAACAGTGTTTGTGTCCTCACTGTGTTGGTTGAAGTCTGTGTGTATTCATGTGTTATGTATGGGATGTATGGCTGCTAGAGGCAGGGTATTATGTATGAATTATGTATCAAACCTCTTTCTCCAGAGCCGTGCTACGACTCCGTCGCCGAGGATGAGGATGCACCGCTGGGACGCACAGGGCGACTGTTGCTACGGAAACCGGCTTCCATCATGGGGCTCAAGCTCAAGCCGGCCGCCTGGGTCTTGGCCACCAGGCACACGTCGGGGGGGCGGGGCTCCGGCCCGGGCCACGCCCCTCACAGCGAGGTGTCGCTCATTGACTTCGGGGAGGAGTTCTCTTCACCTTCCCCTGTCACGGAGATCCCCGTCCCTTCATTGGCCAAGCTGGCGTTGGACGTGGACCACCTGCTGGACCAGACCCCCCCCCAGAGCCCTTCCGGGCCCTTGCTGCGGCTCCTCCACCCCACGCCGTTGGTGGACTGGAACGCCCGACCGCTACCGCCGCCCCCTGAGTACGACCGTGTGGCGCAGGACGAGGACATTGAGGTAGGGATCTGATCAGATCTATTATAGCGTTTACACTTCAATGAAATCATGAATTCATAGCCTTTACACACCAAAATACATGTTAAAAACACTAAAACACTGAGAATACAATTATGAAACAACAAAATGCAATTTGTGCAATAAAATGTATATAAAATGTGTATGTGTATATCTGTATTAAAAATAGCAAATACTGGAAATAAGCAAAGAATACAAACAGAATGATGAACTTCAATAATGCATAAAAATTATAATAAATAGACCATAACTTTGTAAAAGCAATAGTAATGTTATGTTTGCTAAGCAATGTGAGCAAAAGCCAGCTAGGCATTCCTCGATGTTAGTTGTTGGTGTAGTGAGGGGCAGAGAGTTGGCAGAGCCTGATGAAGTCTGCCAGGGTTCATATCAATCATATCCTTTAGCGCCAGAGAACGCTCTCATCTCGAAGGAAATGCTAACGTTGCATGGGCAGACTATGAGACGAGTCCGTGTGACATCATGCTCTCTTGGTTTCCCCAGGTGAGCTCCTTCACCAGCGTGGAGCAGCAGTATGCAGAGCCCCCGAGGGACGGCACTCCTCCCCGTGGGGCGGTGGAGGGGGAGACCCTCTGCCCCCCGGGCCAGAGACCCACCCTGGACAACAGCCTATTCCCTCCCTGCGTCCATGCCCTGCCCCTCCCCCCGCCACCTGCCCCTTCCTCCTCCTCCGTGGCGGCGTCCCTCTTCCAGGAGCTCCAGCAGGAGGTCATGAGGAGGCTCAGCGCCCCCCCCCCGGGAGCAGGGGGAGGAGCCTCTCCCTCCCGGACGCCGCTGGCTTCGTCTCAGGAGCCGGTCAAGACGCACAAGGTGGTGCCGTCGTTCACCGAGGACAGACCCCAGATACCGCCCCGCGTCCCCATCCCCCCGCGGCCGCTGAAGAGGGGCGACTACACGCCCTTCCGCTGGTCGGCTGACCACTCCCTGTCGCCGCCCCCCACCACCGCCTCAGTGGAGGACCTCTCAGGCCCGGAGACCAGGGGCAGACCGCCTCAGATCCCCCCAAGGGATCCTCTGTCCCAGCCCGGCTCCAGGACCCCAAGCCCCATGGGCCTGGGGCTGGGCTCCCCCCACCAAAGAGCCTTCTCAACCAGCCCCGGCACCCAGTCGGCTCCCATCGCCTCCCCCTGCTCCTACCTCACAAGCTCCCTAGGGAAACTCATGCCAACTACACACAGCTTCGCCTCAGACCCCAAGTATACCGCGCCCAAGGTGATCCATGCCCAGCCGTACCCCAAGGACCCGGCCAGTAAGGGTCCCTGCATCCTCCCCATCGTCCGCGACGGCCGCAAGGTCAGCAGCACCCATTACTACCTCCTGCCCGACCGGCCTCCGTACCTCGACCGCTACGACCGCTTCTTCCGGGAGGCCGAGAGTCTGTCCACCCACACCCTCCCTGGCGGTGGGGGTGCGGAGGACAGGCAGACGCGTCAGGCGAACACGGCCACCGTCAGACCCATGGTGGTCAGCAGCCAGACCCTCGTCCAGGGTCTGGGACAGGGCCAAGGTCTTGGCCAGGGTCTGGGCCAGGGCCAAGGTCTGGGCCTGGGCCAGGATCTGGGCCAGGGTCTGGGTCAGGGCCTTGGCCAGGGTCTGGGCCAGGGTCAGGGTCAGGGCCAGGGTCAGGGTCAGGGCCAGCTTGGTGACCTCAAGGCTAACTCCTCCTCCAACAACAACAGCGGCGGGGTCCGGGGTCTGAGGACCTCGTTGAGTCTGCCCAGGGTCTGTTCAGAAGGTTCTGAAGCCCCGGGAGCTCCCGAGGCTGAGATGAGCAGGGCTGAGACGGTCCACATGGTAAGTTCAGCTGCTTCAGGTTTGACGTCATGTATGTATTGATTGAACCCGAGGTAAAGGCAGAAACATTTACCATTCATCGTTGTTATGGATGATATGTTTGACTGTGAATGTGTGTTGACCATCTCTTTGTGCTGCACCTTGTGGTGCTTCACTCAGTCTTCACTCAATCAGTCTTCAAGACATCCACTTGGATCGATGTGAGCGAGGGGAGAGGACAGAGGATCAGAAAGTATAACATTACAGTACAGAGGTGGCTAGAAACCACAGCCATCCATCTCCCATTGGAAATCGCGTCTCAGTGTGGCTACCGCCACTGAGACAATGAACGGCGTTCAATAATGCACTGGATTCCATATTTATAGTTTGCTGTTTGTATGGATGGTGTTTGACAGTTTGCTAGTGAGTATTGAATCAAATGGTAATGGAACAGTAGAGGGCAGCAGAGGGCTGTGTGTGTGTGTGTGTGTGTGTGTGTGTGTGTGTGTGTGTGTGTGTGTGTGTGTGTGTGTGTGTGTGTGTGTGTGTGTGCACTTTCACGGTCGTGCAAATAAACATTAATTGTGTTGGAGAAATTCTGAGAGTGTGTGTGTGCAGGTTGCCTTTTGACTCTCTGGCACATTGACGCATACACAAATTGATGTGTTTTGTAAATGAATTGATTGCCTTTTCCGGTTAATTGAATTCTATACGAACGGGTAAATCACGATTTAAATTGAAAGTTTGTTTACGGGAATAGAAAAAGCTGTGCTCATTAAATAGACCACTGCCATATGGAGAGAACCGTTGAGGAAGGTAAGGTGCTGCAAAGCGTGTCAGAAATACAAAGATATGAACAATGCAATGCCAGGAATCTATAATTCATTGAAAGGGTCACTTTTCTACTACTGTACGAGCTTGCGGTGGTTATTGGAAAGAATGTGATGTAATGCATGCGCTTTTCAGGTTCAATAAAAAAAATGCAAGTGTATTGTAAGAAAACATATTAATGCCCATGGTAGAGTAACAACGACAAAATAACACTCTCCATCTTTGATGGACCTCCACACTTCTGCTGTTCTAATGGCTGATGATCAAAATGTTAAAGTGGAGTTGAATCAAATGACGCCATAAATGTAATACTACCACAGCCCATGTTCAAACAGAATGAACTGTGAATCAACAACATATTGGGAAAAAATCTTAAATTGCAATACTGACAGTTTGGATTTCTTCGAAACACCACCATCGAGTTAGAGGCCGACCTATCCCATTACACCTTTGGTGGACTCCACTCCCACGCCCGCTGACGTGTCTACAGGGGTGCTGGTGAGATGGCTGGTAATGGTTGATCTAGATCCCATCTCCTGGCAAAGTAGGGGCCCTTTCAGTTCAGCCCCAGCCTGAGGCTCCTCTCCTGGAGGACACGTTCAGAGAGGCCTGTGGATTTAATGCCCCCCTATCCACACCCCTTCAGAGAGGACTGTGGATGAAATACCCCCCTTTCCACACCCCTTCAGAGAGGACTGTGGATGAAATACCCCCCTATCCTGGCTCGGTTCACACTAGACTTGACAGGATCTGATGAGCTGCTGTGATAATGGTCAGGTGCTGGACACCACCGTAAACATCCAGTTTAATTGTAGCGCTGTGGTCCAATAACAGAGGGAGATGGTACTGTCCGATTAAAGAATGGCAGCTCTACTAATGTCCCTTCAAATGTACCCAATGCCCTGCTACAGAAACTCATGCTTTGTGGGTGGGTGGGTTTGTGTGCATGTGTTTGTGTGTGTGTGTGTGTGTGTGTGTGTGTGTGTGTGTGTGTGTGTGTGTGTGTGTGTGTGTGTGTGTGTGTGTGTGTGTGTGTGTGTGTGTGTGTGATGGTTAGTGTGAGCGTGTGGAAGTGTATTTGTGTGGATTTTTTTCAGCACTTGGTTTTTTCACTTTTATTCTCCCACAAAATAGTTTCCTAACAAAAGCCTCAACAGAGGACGTAAGACTAAATCAACCGGAATGTTTGTTGACTCAGCAGGGATCGTATAAAGGAGAAAAGGCAGATTGATAGTTGAAAGCATTACAAGATGCCTGAGAGGCTTACTACATTATATTCCATTTTGTGATGAATAAAGATATTTTCACCATAAATGCTTAGAGAAAAGGCACAAAGTGCAGCGTAAAACTTGTTTGCAAATAGTGTTTGACGCACAAAAACCTATGCCACTGTGTGTTTGTTTGTGCGTGTAGGTTTGCATGTTTATGTGTTTGTGTCTGTGTGTCTGCATGTGTGAAAAAAAAAAAAAAAATTAAAAATAAATAAAAATATGTAGATGTGTAGGTGTGCATGTGCATTTCTGTGGATATGTGTGCGTGTGTCTGTGTGGGTGTGTGAGGTTGCGTGTGTAAATGATGTATGCAAGGAAAAAAAATCCAACATTGTCAACACCAGATCAGCATAGGATTCTGGGTTTTTCTGATAACCATGGCAACCTGCTTTGTGTTTCCCAGGTGCAGCAGGCTGTGCACGGAGTGACCGTGGAGGAATGCCAGACGGCCCTCCAGAACCAGGGCTGGAGCGTTCCCCAAGCCGTGCACTATCTCAAGGTACCACAGCTGAGCTACACTGAGGAGGGCGCCGGCATCCCGCACCAGGGGCTACGCCCTATTGTGGGCGTAGCATCAGGGGGTAGGATTAGGAGCTATGCCAACAAAAGGGCTTTGTCTCGGGATTTTGTGAAATGCAGAAATAAAAAGTACAATTTCGTGATGCAAAATGCATGTGAGCGAAATGCTATACAAACATAGAAGTATACAAGTATTCTTAATTTGCAGTGTGCAAACGGTGAGGACAGAGGAAGGAATTCTACTCTGAAGAATATACACAGAATAGATATATTTATATTTAATTTGAATTCTTCTCACATCTACTGAAATGTAGTCCATTGGGATTCCATTCTAAGGACACATTTTTACCTACTCAAACTAACGCTATCAGCACACTATGAAATTATCATTACAGGTTAAGATTAGGGCGTTAATATGTGGAAGCATGTTCCTGATTGGGACTGTGATAGTTTAACACCATCACAGCCCCCAGGATGTGTGTGTGCTCACGCATGTAGCTATGAGGTCTTTCTAGAGATAAAAATAAAATTAGTAACAAAATGCAACCGTTGAGAACTTCTCTGAGATGAGTAAATGTGATGTGACTTTGTGGTTGCCGTGGGCGACATCTGTTAATGCTCGAGCCAAGCACATTTCTCAAACCCTGCTTCAGTATTATGACAGTGAGAGCCTCAGGGCCTCAGCCCTACCATACAGTACACATAGAAAGAACCTTGAAATAGGGACCAGGGTGAGAGATATCCTTATCTCTTATTTAAAAAAAAAACCGTTCATTTTGAATAAATAAGGACATCTCAACATGACATTAATACCAAATTGAACCGAAATTCCAATGATTTGAGAGTTTCAATGGAATACAGATTGAATACCCAGCGGCCCCTCAACACCCGATAGCTCCAGTGAACCTACTGAGACGTGTGTTTAAACGTCTCTGCTATGACATCAGACCTGCTGGAGAAGCCTCCGTGTTGAGGACACAAAGAAACGCTGGGTGGATCCTGGCTGAAGGCCAGCGCCTGGAGACCCGGTCTGCTGCTGAACATCCAGCCCCTAAATCATAGAGGCTCAGTGAGGCTGACAGTGGAGCTGACAGTAGAGCTGACAGTGGAGCTGCTAGTAGAGCTGACAGTGAGGCTGACAGTAGAGCTGACAGTAGAGCTGACAGTGAGGCTGACAGTGAGGCTGACAGTGGAGCTGACAGTAGAGCTGACAGTGGAGCTGACAGTGGAGCTGCTAGTAGAGCTGACAGTGAGGCTGACAGTAGAGCTGACAGTAGAGCTGACAGTGAGGCTGACAGTGAGGCTGACAGTGGAGCTGACAGTAGAGCTGACAGCGAGGCTGACAGTGAGGCTGACAGTGGAGCTGACAGTAGAGCTGACAGTAGAGCTGACAGTAGGGTGCATCAAAAAACACAATTCTTGAATTTTGATATGGCTGGGTGCTATAAGTGTTCCAATATATGTAGAAACAACATATGCAAAATATTTTTCCAGTACATGATGATTTAGGGGGGCCACCACACATCTGTTTTTGTTGGATAAAGTGGTTAACAGTGCTCAATGGTCGCCATGGAGATCTGAGGTAAACAATACTACATCTTAAGAAAACTGAGGTGATCTTTCTGTTTGAGGTGATCTTTCTGTGTTGGGTATGCAATATTACACATTACTATCATATCTGTAGTTGTGTCATTGTGTCATCAAGTTGTATTAATAGGTATTGGCACACACAAGCGTGCCACAAGATGGTAGACTTAGTCAATGCTAACAACAAGCTGCTGAAAATCTCCCTGGCCATGGAGTGAAGACTTGATGTCACATTTCCGTTGTGGCCTTCAAAGGTCGAAAACCTGATTGATAACCCAGAAGACCTAGCTTTCTTGGCCAGCATGAAGACTGTCAGAGTGGCCACATTTGGTGTATTGGACAAAAAGCTGCAGCTCAAGGTGAAGCAGTGAGAGGAGCGTCAAGGTGCCGCTGCAGCCAAACAGCCGGCTGTGTAAAGGAGCTGGAGGAGATGACGGCAATGTCAAGCTTGGAGTCGGAGAGTGATGAGGAGTCAGAGGAGGATACTGACACAGTCTTTCCACCATCTGAGCCATCCCACAAGCATAAGAAGACTGGAACAAACGTCTTAATTCCACCTGACTTCCTTAGCCGACCAAGTGTCGTGTCATTGGCTACAAGGTTGAGGATGTCACCAATGCAACAGGCTGCATTCACACGTGGCCTTGTTGCAGTGTCAGGCGGTGAATGTAGACTCTCTCTGCATCTTACGAAACAGCTCACCGAGCAAGACGCAAAGAGCTGGAGACAATCAGTGAGGAACAGCACAAGCAGTGGACACCAAGTTAACACCGATGCTCAGCAATGTGCGCCAGGTGGAGGAGCGTCTTACAGTGGTTGGAAATGCAGAGCGGCTGAAACTGCTTGGTGTCCCGGCGATAAGAATTAGACCAATGAGGCATGTGGAGTGATCATTGCCCGGTTGACATGCAAGTTGCTGCAGGACTGGTGGTGCGCTGACCAGGTTGGCAACATGGCCTTTGACACCATTACCTCAAACACTGGCCATCTCACAGCAGCCTGCATTGCCATACAGCTCTCACTGGGCCGACCACAGCTTTGGTCTGGGTGCCGGCACCACATTGGTGAGGTCCTCCTGAACCAGGTTTTCACAGACCTGAAGGTGGAGACATCATGCTCGCCAGAGGTTACCTTGTTCACACGTCTCTGACAGAAATGTAACCTATTACCACAAGAATACAGCAGCTACTGGTCCCGCTACATTCCTGGCAACACGAGCAACCACTCCTGGGCAATTTACGTGCTGAACTTGTCAGGTGCGCAAAATAAGTCACTGACCACAAGCGAGGTGACTACCATGAGTTTGTGCAGCTGTGTCTTGTGTATCTGGATGCAGATGGTGAAGAGCAGACTGCAGTGACCTTCCAATAACCGGGAGCGCTCCACAAGGCACGATGGATGGCCAAGCTGCTCTATACACTCAAGCTGGCTTTGATGGAGAAGCACATCGAGTTGCTTCCCCAGGGCACAATCACCACACGCGGTAGCAGGTGCCGAAGATTCGGGCATTTGCCATTTTCATTAGACACATCTATGCAAAGTGGTGGTTGACCTGCGAGAAAGCTGTAGATGCTGCCTGGAATGACCTGACACTCTACCACCACCTGCAGGCATACAAGGCTGTAGATGAGGGCATTGCAGCATCCGCGATCAAGGCGATGGAGAGGCATCGCTGGTACCTAACTGTTGAGATGCTACCCCTGGCTCTCTTCAGCAGAAAGGTGCCCAATGATGACAAGTGTGCACTTGCCAGAGCAATCTTGTAGCACAAGCCCGCTGATCTCCCCATGCACATCCCTGGGCAGCGCTTTGGCACTGGCTTTGTCAAGCCAAAGTTCCCCACCCTCTTGCCAATCACCAGCTTGGCTGACCTCGCCAATAAGGATTGCTGCTTTCGAATGCACCAACTGCACATTAATGCTGCGTTCAATTAAGTGAGGTCAATGTACGTGCAATGAACGTGGTCAATGACTGTGCCAAGTGTGGCGTCAAGCTCACATCCGACTTCGTTGCAGTGGCAAGGGAGGAGCAGCACCTGCATATTGTGCTGCAGGCAGTGGAAAATGACCGCAACCAACAGCAGAACCTCCACCGCTAAAAACGCAAGCTAATCCCTGAATAGGACGGTTACTCTAGGGTGGTGGGTGGGAGGCATATCTGGGGGGAGATGCACTGGCTAGGTTCAGAGTTCAGGTTCCATTTCCTCTCTCTTTCTCCCAGGTGATGTTGCTTAGTGGAGCAGACTCTGGCACAGACTGAGCAATTAAGTTTGAAGTTTAGTTAGTGTCAGCTCTTACCATTAGGTACTGTTAGTTGCCAGTGAGTAAGCCACTAGAGAGGGTTTGTTATTTTAAGTGTGTCAGCATCACCCCTTGTGTTTAACAATATAGTCAATTAAACTTTATGTGTTTGTCCGACATCCATCACTGCTGCACAAAATTCAGGGTAAGGCCACGTGAACATGTCCCATTGAACTCCATTCATTTAGTCTATAAAACAAATTAATGGAGAATCTTGAAAGTTGAATTCTGAGAAATGCCCAAGTTGCCCAAAGGGCAAACAAACAACTTTTACTTTGGTAACCCTATTGAACATGCAACTGTGTAAAAGTTCACTGTACTCAACATTTCCAGGTCAACCTTTAGGCAATTAGAGTAAAAATTGCAAATTTTTTGAAATTTCGCCAAAGTTCATGTGTTAGGTGCCACCCCTAAATCTCAATGGAATTCCTCAAAACTTTGCAAAAGTCACTTTTATGTTAATTGGAACAAAGTGCAATGCCAGCCAAATTGATATTTTGAAATAAAAAAAATTCCATTGAAATTTGATGCACCCTAGCTGACAGTGGAGCTGACAGTGGAGCTGACATTGAGGCTGACAGTGGAGCTGACAGTAGAGCTGAAAGTGAGGCTGACAGTAGAGCTTACAGTGAGGCTGACAGTAGTGCTGACAGTGAGGCTAACAGTAGAGCTGACAGTAGAGCTCACAGTAGAGCTGAAAGTGAGGCTGACAGTAGAGCTTACAGTGAGGCTGACAGTAGAGCTGACAGTGAGGCTGACAGTAGAGTTGACAGTGAGGCTGACAGTAGAGCTGACAGTGAGGCTGACAGTAGAGCTGAAAAGAGGCTGACAGTAGAGCTGACAGTGAGGCTGACAATTCCAGTCTATTTACAAACAGTACGTGCTCTACAAAGTGCCTGATGAAATGGAGTCAAGTCACACAATCGTGTAAAAACACAGTTCATTAATTTTGCTGTACTTCATAGTTTTCCCCCTGCTGTACATCACTAGCCAGCTGTGGCTCTGTGTGAGGCAGGCTGTCTTCAGTCCCTCTCCTCCCCCTCCTCCTCCTCCTCACTGCGAGAGAGAGAGAGAGAGAGAGAGAGAGAGAGAGAGAGAGAGAGAGAGAGAGAGAGAGAGAGAGAGAGAGAGAGAGAGAATTCTGAGAAATGCCCAAGTTGCCCAAAGGGCAGACAAACAACTTTTACTTTGGTAACCCTATTGAACATGCAACTGTGTAAAAGTTCACTGTACTCAACATTTCCAGGTCAACCTTTAGGCAATTAGAGTAAAAATTGCAAATTTTTCGAAATTTCGCCAAAGTTCATGTGTTAGGTGCCACCCCTAAATCTCAATGGAATTCCTCAAAACTTTGCAAAAGTCACTTTTATGTTAATTGGAACAAAGTGCAATGCCAGCCAAATTGATATTTTGAAATAAAAAAAATTCCATTGAAATTTGATGCACCCTAGCTGACAGTGGAGCTGACAGTGGAGCTGACATTGAGGCTGACAGTGGAGCTGACAGTAGAGCTGAAAGTGAGGCTGACAGTAGAGCTTACAGTGAGGCTGACAGTAGTGCTGACAGTGAGGCTAACAGTAGAGCTGACAGTAGAGCTCACAGTAGAGCTGAAAGTGAGGCTGACAGTAGAGCTTACAGTGAGGCTGACAGTAGAGCTGACAGTGAGGCTGACAGTAGAGTTGACAGTGAGGCTGACAGTAGAGCTGACAGTGAGGCTGACAGTAGAGCTGAAAGTGAGGCTGACAGTAGAGCTTACAGTGAGGCTGACAGTAGAGCTGACAGTGAGGCTGACAGTAGAGTTGACAGTGAGGCTGACAGTAGAGCTGACAGTGAGGCTGACAGTAGAGCTGAAAGTGAGGCTGACAGTAGAGCTGACAGTGAGGCTGACAATTCCAGTCTATTTACAAACAGTACGTGCTCTACAAAGTGCCTGATGAAATGGAGTCAAGTCACACAATCGTGTAAAAACACAGTTCATTAATTTTGCTGTACTTCATAGTTTTCCCCCTGCTGTACATCACTAGCCAGCTGTGGCTCTGTGTGAGGCAGGCTGTCTTCAGTCCCTCTCCTCCCCCTCCTCACTGCGAGAGAGAGAGAGAGAGAGAGAGAGAGAGAGAGAGAGAGAGAGAGAGAGAGAGAGAGAGAGAGAGAGAGAGAGAGAGAGAGAGAGAGAGAGAGCAAATGGGCGAGAACGAGAGAGAGCAAAAGGGCGAGAACGAGAGAGAGAGAGGTTTCTCCATCATTGCCCCTCCCTAGAAACATCATCTGTATGTAGAGCCCGAAGTCTCTTCATAACCTTATAGTCTCAGGTCAAACATTGAACTCCCCTTTTCCGAGGGCTATCTCTCAACGCACTGGGTCAATTAAAATGGATCAACTCTCTTTCCAATAGAGATGAGCTATGTGCTTCTCAATCTCCCTCTCTTTATGCATTTGATTTCTCACATTTTGAGCTTTCTTTTCTTTTCTCTTCTCTGTTCCTCTGTCCTCTTCTCTCTCTTTCTCACCCTCAGAGTCGGGAGGTTTGTCCGTGCCCTTCAAAGGGCCTGTGAAAACCTTCAAGGCTGTGATTAAGGAAATTTGTATATATATAATATGGAAAGGAATGTGGTTTCACTCTCCTCTGTGACTCTTCATCTGAAGAGTAATCTCTCCTCTCCTTTCCCACCTCTCTTGTCCTCTCCTCTCTCCCTCCTACCCTGCTCTCCTCTTTCCTTCCCTCCCTCCACCCCCCTCCAACCCTGTTCCTCCCCTGCAGGTGGAGCAGTTGTTCTGCCTGGGTGTGGGGACCAGGGCAGAGTGCCTGAAGCTGCTGGAGGTCTGTGAGTGGAACCTGGAGCTGGCCAGCACCCAGCTGCTGGACAGCTGGGGCTCCACCAGCAGACAGAGGTACTAGGCCTGGGCTAACAGACAGGTTACTAAGGTTATTTAATAACAAAGGTATTTCAGTTAAATTAAGTTAATTTACATTATTTTTGTTACTTGGACTAGACTATTTACCTGACCCATGGTTTGCTAATCTAGAATTTCTAATCTTTTCATAATCTTGAAGCAGTTTCCTATTATCAAGGCCTCTGGATGAGTTCACAGTGTTCAATAATTTAAGATAACTCTTAGTTCTCCTTCGACCTGCCTAATTTTTCTTTCCTGATGATAAACCATGTCAGTATGAATAGGCATAGCAGGACCGATAGAATCCTAAATTAATTTAACCCTTAATTCATATTAGGTAATGAAGTTGTAGGCCCTACTATATAGCAATAGCATAGGGTTAAAGGTTAGGAGTGGTGGGTTAGGATTGTATACTATATTGTAATTCACTACTTACAGTTAGGGTCAACCTAAACCATAATAACCATAATACAATAATGAATAACTTAGTTTACATGAACACCATAACATAGTTTAAATCAACAACTTGCGTGAACATGAACAACATCGGTAAATTATGAGAGACGTTAATTTAACTCTTAATTAACAAAGTTAATGCTTATGACTTATCTAATGTGATTTCTGCTTTAATGTAACATTTTACTCCAAAAATGTTTTCTCAAATAATTTCCTTTAGAAACACTTTAAAGAGTAAAACAGTCAATGAGTTGAGTCCAATGTGTGCTTTTCTTGTCAATTTGCAGGCGGTGATGGATATCTGCTCACTTCCGCTCCTCTAGTAGGATATCAGCTTGTTGCCGTGGACACAGGGTCGGTCTGTGGGCTCCTCCCATGTTTGACCCCGGGATTGAAGCCTTATCATGGGGAGGAATGGACAGAAACTGAGAATCGCCTCAGCCCAATTCAATTTACTCTGCACAAAATGATGAGGACACCTGATAAATAAAAACGCTAACAGAAAGGAAACATCCACAACTGAAAGTCAGATATAAATCATATTCATATTGATGTCTATTCTCGCCCTAGTAATGACCTTTGAGCTGCACTAAGAAGTTTAATATAATATATATATATATATATATATATATATATATATATATATATATATAATGTGTTTTTAAAAAATAAGAAGGAAGAGGGGAAGTGATGGAGGTGATTTCTGATACTGTCTATTGAGTGACGTTGACCACACAAGAAAAGCATCAGCCCCACTTTGCTATAACGTGATCCAGGTTGTTATGGTGATCTCCAAAACGATATTCTCACTGCCAGACTAACACTTTTGACCAACCAGGTCAAAGTACTCATGGTTGATCATAGAGATGCAAGATCTAGGATTTATCCTCCTTCTTAGTTATTTTTATATAATTGTTTTCACCAGCCCACAATAATCTTTCCCACAGTTAGTTCCACTCTCTGTTGTGTTGTGTTCCTTCTTCAAAAGGCCGCCTTTTTGTTTCCTCCAGTAAAGCATCATCAAACAGTACAGTACTGTGCAGAAGGTTCCTTCCTGTATTCTTTTTTTTGCCTCAGAGTCGACACTGACTCCTATACACAGAGTCCTTCAGAGGAAAAAGCCCCCAGGCAGCTAACTTGTTTATTTCTGCGATTCTGCACCCTAAAGCACAGGCCTGATGGATATTAAGCCCCCTTAAAAGCATGACATTGCTGTTTGTCTGCCGTCTTAGCGGAGGAGATGATCCAGTTTGGGGACATCAGCTCTGAGCTGCGGGGGTTTTATTTTATTTTTATAACTTCCTGGTTGTTTTGCCTTCGATACTTTTAGAAAAGAGTCATGAATCATGGAAATAATGACATGCATCTGTCTGTCACAACATCAATGGACCCCTCAACACAGACACAGACACACACACATACACCCCCACACACACATACACCCCCACACACACATACACCCCCACACATACACGCACGCACACAAAGAAACCTAGACATCTCCAAATGAAAAGGTAGTCAAAAGACATTGCGTATCTTTCAGCGTCTGGAGTTGAGCCCGTCCCAGGACCAGAGAAGGCAGAGACCAGTGGTCATGTCTCATTGTAATCTGTTGGCAAACCAGAGAGAGAGAGAGAGATTGTTTTTAAAATGGATATGTTGTCTCTTACTCTCTTACCAAGATTCTGATATCTTTAAGAATGACCAAGTGGTAAAGATCATCCTGTTCTTGGGGTTACCGGGGAGCTGTTTGTTATTTCTCTATTCAACATGGCTGCTAGACCGAACCAGCAAACCTCAACCCTAGTTCACCCGTCAACTTCGGCTAAAGCTGTAATGGTTGTTGTCCGTCATCACGGAGCAGCGGACTGGTGAAGTTCTTGTCTGGGTCATCTTGTTCTCCCTGTTCATAACGGAGACAGAGACCCTCTCTGTGTAGGCCGCATGATTCCAGTGAAAAGCTGATCAGGATGTTTGTCAGGAACAGGAGGGACAGCTCGGCCTCCCCACTTTGTCCTTCCTTAATTCTTCATACCCCAGCTGCTGTTTTTTTAAGGTATTTAAGACGCCATAGAAGAGGTCCTTTTTCGATCAGCTCTCAAATATAGTGTTGATTGTTTTTTATGATTCTGTTTTTGATGTGAAGTCCTGTTGAGTACCATGTCTTTGTGTTAACCTCCCGTCTCTCCATGATGTTCTGGTTTTCAGTTTTACCGTTGCTGTGTTTCTGCGCTGGTCTTCCCCAGAGGACCTTGATAAGGATTTCTGCTTTATTTTAAAAAAGAAAATATATTTTGTACCAACCCTTTTGTCCTTTATTTGTTCTCTTTTCCTTGTGTTTCTGGGCAACAAGTTCAAGCTGCCGAATATATAAATGTATTTTTTAATTAAAGAAAGAAAAAAAAGAAAAATCAGTGCCGGCGCAACGTGTGTGTTGGTGTGTGTGTCTGATGTTGTGTGCGTGTGATGTTGTGGGAGCCGGCACACATGCGGAGGTCGGGATGAATAGTGTGTTCACTCCTGTGCAGTGTGTGTGTGCTCCGTCTGCATCCTGCTTGGGAGGTTGATCAATGCGGCGCAGCGCTACGAGTCCTTGATCTCCCTGACCGAACACACGCCGGCCGCTACGCCTCGCCTCCATCAATCAACGGCACCATACTGAGCAGCCCTCCCCCCTGCCGAACCCCCCCCCCCCTCCTCCGCAGTTAACCCTCCTACGCTTGCGCTGTCCCCTCCCCAACTAATGGGGGATTAACAAGCGTGGCCTTGCTTGCCCCATCGACATGCTGCAGCGGGAATCCAAATGGTGGTTGGAAGTCCTAGCTGGTGGAGAGGCAGATGGATGGTCTTGTATATAAACAGGTAATTGGTCAAAGAGAGGTCTGTGGAGGGAGGGTGCGAGAGGTAAAAGGTTAAGAAGTGGATCACAAGCATGGACCGATTAAAGAAAGGACAGCGGACTAAAACATGGCCGCCCATTCATTCCTATGAAAACTGCTCAATGGAGCAGGGGAACATCAAGGAGAGATTTGCTTCCGCATCATGGGCGCCTAGCCACGCCCTAATGCATGACGTGCCGGATGCAGAAATATTCTCGTTAACTAGCATTGTTAGGATTATAGCATTATAAGCGAGAGGTCTGAGGGAGCACAGTCGCATTGTTTACTGACCATAGAAGTATAAGTTAATAACCCCCCGGATGATTCTCTATATGTGATCTTTAAATTACACTCCTCCTGCCATCTGGACAACAATAATTATTTAACAATTATTATGCCGGGCTGAAACAACATTTGTTTCACTACGACTCCTTTCAGCTGCCCACCCCTCCTTCTCCTGCAAAAAATACATAAATAAAATAAAACGCTTGAGGTGGCGTTTTGAAAAGAGAAAACGTCCATTTTATTAGTACAAATTAGTACAAAAGTATAACGAGAATTATGAGCCTTTGATTGATATCCACAATTTATTTGCGGAGACACATTCCTGTTCCCTAATTGTGTTGGAGTAAATGCCGATATCTACTTGTGGGACTTGTTGGGAAAAACGGTCTGTCTAGCTACTGGACCAGATAAAATGAGACGGAGAGGTAATAAAGTCTATCGGCACGAGGACCTTGGATTTATTAAGTAAAGTGGCAACGGTTATACAGAGTCATAAAGCGTGAGAAATCGAATATGTCTAAGTCCCTAATCAGCGCTGATGGTTCGTCTGGAGCTTCGCCTCCGTGGAAGGTCTGCTTCAGAAGAAGGTGAAGAGTCCCTGTGTGATGCAGTCTTATGCTGTATCCTCCTCTCGATGAGGTGTGTGCGTTTGAGGTGTGTGCGGTTCGGTGTGTTTTGGCTCCCAGGCCCTGAGAGAGCTTCGTAACGGGGAGAGTTCCTCGTGTCTCTGGTGTGATAAATTAAAACGGGGGAATGCCCCCCCGAAGTGTCTCGTGTGTGGTAATTTAATGTGGCTCTGAGGCCCTGGTATGGGCAGGTGTATCTCTTGGTTCCTCCTAACGGGGCAGAGCTCTCAAAATGTCTCCTGTGTGATAAATTAAATGTGGCTCTCAGGCCCCTAGTATCTGCATGTGTTCCTTCTAGTGAGGGAGAGCTTCGAGGTGTCTCCTGTGGGATAAATTAATGTGGCTCTCCCGTTCTGGAGATGATACTGGTGCATTGTCTGAGTGTCCACCATCTGCCTGCCTGGGAGATGGGGCCTTCAGCTCCGGCCTTGACCTGACTATATATTATCATGTTTGTGTTATGTGTTCGTTGGGTTTAGAGCAAGAGTCGACTATATATTAATGTGCCTGCCATGTGATGTGCTCATCAGGTTATTTTTCCCAACATATCCCCCTCAAGTCGTCGCAAGACGACTTTTACTCATTTGGGGTACGAGGGATAGGACTCCAGCACGGGACTACCATCATAACACCATTAGAAATAACAGAAAGAAGGCAAATGACCATAAAAACAAACAACCATGAGCATGGGACTAAAACAACTCGCTGGACCGGGCGTATGGGGAACCACGTGGGAGAAACGCTACCCATGCTTCAGACATGGGTATGCCATACACACCCCACCTAGGGGGTGGCATCCACCCCGGCCTTACATCGCGAGCAGACAATACCAACAATACTGGCAGCAGATGATACACAACAAAACCAACACCAAACCATAACAACAACAACAAAATGCAACAATAAAACTACCAGTAAACAATAACGATATAAACAAAAATGCATAACAATAACAATCACAGGAAAGAAATGCAACCCTGAAACGTGTCCCTAAATAATAATAATAATATCAGAAAGATATGAGGTACACAACGAATGGCAATCCCCCTCAACCCATCCCTAGATGACCACACACTAAGGATGTGAGGAGGAGTTAGCTGGTCGTGTAACAATAAGCAATCACACGCATGGGGTATTCGGGGTAGGCCCGTGGCACGGGAACAACTGAAACCACGGAATAGTCCTGAGCGTCATCACGGGCAGGTGGTCGCAAGGCGCCACCTGAGCATTAGACCCTTTTATTCAACTGCGCTCAGGACCTCATCTGATAAACGGGCAATCAAGGCCCCTGGAATCTCGCCCGTGTGTATCCCCGAGCTCCATCTAGTGGGACAGCGATATAAACAACAACATTTGCGTTCCCGGCGTCGGTTGCGTAGACGCGGGCATAGATATGGGAGTGGCTAAAAACAGTGAAGCGTACAGAAGCGAATACAGCCAGGGGCGCCCTCAAGCCTTAAGGGAACGGGCCGCAGCCCCTGGTACCGGAACGCAGATCCCTGGTCCGGGCGACGTGGGTGCATCAGGTGGGAGGGGGGTGGTGCCGTTGGCGGGGACGGGAATGGGGCAGCCCACCATGTTCTCCAGCCGGATCAGGTCGGGCCCCTCTGGCGGTCCCGCGTCCAAACTCTCCGGTATATACTCGATCCCCAGGTAAGCTTGGATGGCACCTGCTGCACCTGTAGCGCCCATCGCTCATTGGGCTCTCCATCCATCCTGTGAAGGGGTCATTAATACCGGAGCTCTCTGCCAAATCTAATCTGAGGGACTGTAACCCTGCCATCCGGTGCTGTGTTATTGGGGATAAAAGTACAACATGTCGTCTTTATCATCCCACACACCCCTCCTTGCTCTGCCAATAGCATATCTATATCTATATAGTCCCTTGACCTTATCCGTGGAAAAATTGACAAAACGTTGCTGATTATAGTATATATTATTTATCCAATCAACATTTTTGTTAATAGTGGACCACCAAAACAGGACTGATTTAAACCCTGCCGAAATCTGATTGCATCATCCTTGGGTAGTTGGTCGGCTCCGGGCGTGTCTGCATCTGGCTCCTCCTCTGGCCCTGGAACTTTGTGTTTCTCTTGCTGGAATTACAAACTTATGTACAACAGTTAGATGTTCAAACATATTTTCCTTAATTCTATTTCTAATTACTCTAATGGAAGTCCCTTTTGGGACCCTTGAATGTTAGGTGAATGCATGGGTCGACCCTTAAGCATTTCATGCGGGGTTAGATGCGTCGTTCTGTTAGTTTTCATGCGATAACTCATTAGTGTCAACCGTAGTGAATTTAACTTTGTTAATCTTTGTCTCAAGCGTCCCATTCCTCTCTCCACCATACCTTGTGGTCTGAGGATTGTAGACACAGACTAGTCTTTATTCGACATGCAAATGTTGAATCACTTGAGTGTTCTCTGAATAAACGTTTTGTCTGAGCTTATTTCTGACGGAATTCCAAACCTTGTCATGACTGCTCTAGTCCAAAACTTGATTACTGTAGCCGCACTTTGGTCTTTTGATGGGACTGCTTCTACCCATCTGTTGAACACTGTGTTTTTTTTTTTGTTTGTTTGCAAGTATGGTGAAGAAAAAACCTTGTGTTTCTAATTTTATTTTATTTTTTAATTCTCCTCAATACCTCCCCCCTTGCGCAATTGGTGCAACCAACGTCGAAACGTCTAACCTTAACCATCAGCAAACTAAAACCAATCTTTTGGGAAGGGAAATCGAAACCAGTATGTCCAAAACCAAAGCCCAATATGGGTGGGTTTACCATCAGCCGCCGGAGACCACGCTGTTCCAAAGTCATGCACTAAACCGAAAAACGTACATGCGTTAGTGGCCTTCTATACCACAAAGGTAAAATAAAATAAAACGCGACAAGCCCCGTTCCAAGACCACCTCTGCTGCCAGAGCTGACATATCTGACTCCTGTTCCTCCTCCACCCTACACCCCAGACGGGACTTCCCATGATTGTTGCAGCTCGTCACTTCATGATCAAGTGAGCCAGTGCCCACAGCGACTCTGCCAAGTAATCGTGACTGTGCCTGCCTTAGGTCGTCCCGGGTGTCAAGGTGGGATCTTACCCGTCGTTGGCTAACCAGCCTTCCATACTGGCTCGCTGCAGGATGCCATACTTGGGATACAATCAATCCCCACCTATATGGTGGTATAGATCGCAAAGTGGAGGGATGGAGACAGAGTCTTCAGCCCCATCTGCCCTATGCAGCCAAGTGTGTGTGCGTAATGAATACACCTCAGGGAAACTATAAAACAAAAAGTCATTTATCAGAGTTAAAATTATTAAAGTGTTGCAGCAGCAGTAGTGGCATTTGAAAGGTAAACCCACTACTTCCGAATCCAAATTGACAACATAGCATGTAGGACCCCTTCCCAGCAGATGTGGCTTCAATCCACCTGTAATCCTTGACCAAAGAGATACACCCCATATTTTAATAGGTGTAGTCCTACTTGTACAGTTTATCAAGATTACTTTATTTTATTTTATTATTATACTCCTTCTTTATCATATCCATATTTATTCAATTATTCTTTCCTGTGTGAAAATAATATGAATCACTTAGTTAATAGCAACACCTTCTTTAGTCCAATTGCATTAGATTATCATCACTGTTGTCCTATTAAAGTATCAACGTTATTGTCCTTATAACCTCCTCATGAACTTTGATGTTCTTCATCCTGAATGGTAACTGTGTCAGGATGTTCATCATCCTTAATAAAAAACAAAACTAAAACTAAACTTAAAGAAAAACAAATTAGCCATAATGTGAATATCCGCTGCGTGTCTCCCTGTGACTCTCTCCCTCCTTCGGGAGAACACGCTCTCTCTCCCTCCTCAGTACGGGGTGCTGTTTGGTGCAAGACAACAGATAAGGGTGGAATGTGGCTTCTCTCTCTCTCTGCGTGTCTCCCTCCCACGTTGGGTGCGGCCATAACGCCTTGAAAGCGAGTGTGCTCTGGGGGCTGGGTGTGAGAGAAACCATGGGTAGTTCCTTTTCTCGGCCAGCAGAGGGGTTGTTCAGGTGAAACCTATGGACAGAGACTACAAGGAACTTCAAACATGGCAGACAGGGAACTACAAATTTATCAAAGCCTGAAAACTCAACAGAGCTCTACCTGCATTCCTTGGATATGTGGTATTTTATGGCGTATGGCCACCACACGCTTTCAGTTGAACACACTCTATTTCCTTTCTCTGTACTGTGTGTTAGTGTGTCTCTCTGTACTGCCTGAATGGTGTAGCTCGACAAATGGGGGGGGAAATGTGTTCTCTCTCTCTCACCCTTCCTCGCTCCCCTTAGGGTCAAGCAGCAGCTAGGACCGTTAACAGATAAGCCTGGAATGCAACATCCTCAACTCTCCATCATGGAACAAGGCCTAATAACTATCTCTCACACACAAAAAGATCCTTCTGTCCCTTCATTCACAAATAACTTTTCACTTTATTATATATATAATAATAATAATAATACATTTTATTTATAATGCACTTTATATTCAAGAATCTCAAAGTGCTTAGATATAAGCACTATATATCCGGATTAATTCCCGGATATATAACTTAATACTGCTCCCCCTTTCCAAATTTCTATATACACAAAACTACGAAGCTGACCACCGAAATTGGTACAGGCCTCGTCAGGCCGAACCAAAACACCCTCACAGGTTTTAACTTCCATACAATTCTAGGGAGGGGAACTACAACATGAGGTGGAGTAGAGGACTTCAAATATGGTGGACGGGGACCTCAAATGGGAGGACTACACATATGGGAAAGGGGATTACACTCTGGGCCTGAAAACCATACAGAGCCCCTTCTCGTGGTCCTGAAACAACCGTTCATTGTTAGAAAAACACGCACTCTATCGCTACCTCCAACTGTCTAGAGGGAAAATGGTCACTCTCGATCGTCCTCCGACTTTAGCTCTCCTTGCTATCTCTCCTTGCTATCTCTCTCTCTCCCTCTCACACCAACACACACACACACACACACACACCTAAACAGACCTTTCTCATTCTGTCTCCTCCAAACGCACACACAGAAACATCACCTCTTGCGTACACGCGCACAGAGACGCACACAGCCTTTCTCACTCTGTCTCCTCTAAACGCACACACAGAAACATCACCTCTTGCGTACACGCGCACAGAGACGCACACAGCCTTTCTCACTCTGTCTCCTCTAAACGCACACACAGAAACATATCAACAGACTTCTCGTTCTGTCTCCCGCAGACGCACACACAGAAACATATCAACAGACCTTTCGTTCTGTCTCTCACAGATGCACACAGAAACATATCAACGGACCTCTCATTCTGTCTCTCGCAGATGCACACAGAAACATAACAACAGACTTTTCATTCTGTCTCTCACAGCCTCTTACACACACAGAAACATCACCTCTTGCGTACACGCGCACACACGGAGTCGCTCACAGCCTTTCTCTCACTCTCACGCGCATACACACTGTCTCTCTGTCTCTCTCTTTCACCCATGCTCTCCTATTCTTCCACCCACGCCGACTCTCGTTCTCGACTCCGTACACACGCACTTGTTCTCTGGTCGTGAAGGTGGGGGTGAGAGGTCTCTGCTATCCCTAGTCTGCGTCAGTTCAGGTGTCTGTCCGTCAGTCCCCGCATATGCAATGAATATATGGCCAAGAAATCGTTGTGCTTCTTCGGGCGCCTCAGATTCACTTATCAAGGGCGGCGAGCCTTAGGCCTCGAGGGTGTTCTTTCACCACGCAACGAGCCTAGTTTATCTTATTCTCTCTGTGTGTCACTCATGCCCTAGGCACCGTTTCCTCTGCAAAGGGACTCTAACCCTGATAAAGGACTCTAACCTTCTTACCACATAGAATTATTTAATACACATTCAAAGAAGGGGACTCTAACCCCCCTTTAAGACATAGGTGGGGACTTTAACCCCCTTACCACCGAAATTATTTAATACCTAAACAAAGAAGGGGACTCTAACCCCCCTTTAAGACATAGGTGGGGACTTTAACCCCCTTACCACCGAAATTATTTAATACCTAAACAAAGAAGGGGACTCTAACCCCCCTTTAAGACATAGGTGGGGACTTTAACCCCCTTACCACCGAAATTATTTAATACCTAAACAAAGAAGGGGACTCTAACCCCCCTTTAAGACATAGGTGGGGACTTTAACCCCCTTACCACCGAAATTATTTAATACCTAAACAAAGAAGGGGACTCTAACCCCCCTTTAAGACATAGGTGGGGACTTTAACCCCCTTACCACCGAAATTATTTAATACCTAAACAAAGAAGGGGACTCTAACCCCCCTTTAAGACATAGGTGGGGACTTTAACCCCCTTACCACCGAAATTATTTAATACCTAAACAAAGAAGGGGACTCTAACCCCCCTTTAAGACATAGGTGGGGACTTTAACCCCCTTACCACCGAAATTATTTAATACCT
Source organism: Gadus macrocephalus (assembly GCF_031168955.1). Lineage (NCBI taxonomy): Eukaryota > Metazoa > Chordata > Actinopteri > Gadiformes > Gadidae > Gadus > Gadus macrocephalus. Next base: position 21,580,155 of record NC_082389.1, on the reverse strand, counting down.
AAACAAAGAAGGGGACTCTAACCCCCCTTTAAGACATAGGTGTCTCCATTACACATCCATTACGTGGCCATCGATAGTCTTGTATCACTATGCCCGATTCTTATAGGCCCTATGGTCTCGAGGGTATTCTTTCACCATGCAACGAGCCGATATTCGATGTGTCACGCGTTCAGGGTCAATTGGGTTTATGGGGAAATACTGGGATGCAGTCCTATTCGTCCCCACGAGATATCCCGTAGCGAACCGTTCTCACAGTCTCACCTCCTAATGTGATTCCTATATAACTATGCAGAGTTTGGATTTTATCAACAGGTTCTGCCTACCTTTTGTTGGGAGCGCGCGAGGTGAGACTGCAGGAATCGGTCCGGTGCTCCGGGGTCCCGAGGTCGTGCCGCTCTCCGTCTCTCGTTTCCCAGTTGCGTGTTAAATTCAGAAAAAATCACGTCGAGGGTCACCAAATTGTTGGGAAAAACGGTCTGTCTAGCTACTGGACCAGATAAAATGAGACGGAGAGGTAATAAAGTCTATCGGCACGAGGACCTTGGATTTATTAAGTAAAGTGGCAACGGTTATACAGAGTCATAAAGCGTGAGAAATCGAATATGTCTAAGTCCCTAATCAGCGCTGATGGTTCGTCTGGAGCTTCGCCTCCGTGGAAGGTCTGCTTCAGAAGAAGGTGAAGAGTCCCTGTGTGATGCAGTCTTATGCTGTATCCTCCTCTCGATGAGGTGTGTGCGTTTGAGGTGTGTGCGGTTCGGTGTGTTTTGGCTCCCAGGCCCTGAGAGAGCTTCGTAACGGGGAGAGTTCCTCGTGTCTCTGGTGTGATAAATTAAAACGGGGGAATGCCCCCCCGAAGTGTCTCGTGTGTGGTAATTTAATGTGGCTCTGAGGCCCTGGTATGGGCAGGTGTATCTCTTGGTTCCTCCTAACGGGGCAGAGCTCTCAAAATGTCTCCTGTGTGATAAATTAAATGTGGCTCTCAGGCCCCTAGTATCTGCATGTGTTCCTTCTAGTGAGGGAGAGCTTCGAGGTGTCTCCTGTGGGATAAATTAATGTGGCTCTCCCGTTCTGGAGATGATACTGGTGCATTGTCTGAGTGTCCACCATCTGCCTGCCTGGGAGATGGGGCCTTCAGCTCCGGCCTTGACCTGACTATATATTATCATGTTTGTGTTATGTGTTCGTTGGGTTTAGAGCAAGAGTCGACTATATATTAATGTGCCTGCCATGTGATGTGCTCATCAGGTTATTTTTCCCAACAGACTCCTTGAATCGAGAGACCCGTCCACAGCCCGCTTAAACAGCCGCAATACCAAGCTTGGCCGCTGAGCACTGGTGGATTGCGGAAGTATGCACTGTTCCTGGGGGCCTGATCACAAGGTGCTCTTTCCTTCTCAGTATCCATCTTGCCCCCTCGATCTCTCCCTTTAAAGGCTCTCTCTCTCTCTCTCTCTCTCTCTCTCTCTCTCTCTCTCTCTCTCTCTCTCTCTCTCTCTCTCATATTCCTCCAACCACAGACAGTAGTTTGCATTCGTTTCCATCCCCTTTCTCTCGTGTGTTATCCGTCCTCTTCTGGTTCAGCCTGTGTTCTGCCGGCCCCTTTGTGTTGCTTAACTTCTTCATAACGAGTGCTTTGTATGTGTTGTTACGTATTTTAAGAATCTAAGCTACCCACACATAGACCCAATGAATTAGGACCAAACATATAAGCCGTAAATACTATACATAGCCACAAGGGGAGCAAGACCTTATTGGAGGCTGCTCCAGCCACAGATAGCAGCGCTTTTATATATACGAAGAAGCCGAAGCCAGTACGGCACCCCGGCCACGCCCACTAGGCCACGCCCACTTGACGGTCTTTACCTGAGGACAAGGGGTGGAGATGGCCAGAGATCAATAGGTAGACGACAGAGAGCACCCGGGCCTTAGCCCGGGGGGCTTGAAGTAGATCACGGTATTTTCCTCTCACACGTGTTAGATTAAATTCCCTCCGTATAGCTTCACTTACCATGCCGAAACATGCCGAAACATGCCGACGACTTTATAATAAATGAAGTGAGTTTAAAGCAACCCAGGATTGGACAACTTTCTTCGAGAATAGATGGTGACCCCGACGTTTGGAAGAAAGTCCCTGTTTGTTTTAGTGTGTGTGTGTGTGTGTGTGTGTGTGTGTGTGTGTGTGTGTGTGTGTGGGGGGGGGGGGGTTGTCATGCATATGTTTCCATGTGTATGTGAACTGTTTATGGTGTAAGTAATCATGTGTATGTGTGTGCATGTCTCTATATCTCTATGCATGTGCTGGTGTGTGTATGTGTGTGTGTGTGTGTGTGTGTGTGTGTGTGTGTGTGTGTGTGTGTGTGTGTGTGTGTGTATGTGTGTGTGTGTGTGTGTGTGTGTGTGTGCGTGTGTTTGTGTGTGTGTGACTTACGAGCTGAGCCAATACAGTCAGTATTATTTTGTATTGTTTATATTACAAATCTATAGTGGAATATGGGGAGAGCCCTAAGAGGAATGATTTGGGGTTGTCCAAAGCATTTGTTCCAAAAATTGAAAATTGATATGATGGAGAAAGGAAACAATCAATGGAGGTAACCAATATATGCTGTGTGTGTGTTTTGGATGGGTGTGAATCCTTCTATTGGTTAATCCGTGCTCCGCTGCAGTCCTTCCTGTCTCCTGTCTGTCATGCTATGTCTTCCAGGAACCACAACGACCCCTGGCTCCCGCAGCAGTGGCGTCTACAAGGTGGTAACCCGTGGACCTTCCCCTCTACTCTGCTTCTCCTGATCACCTATACAACCTGCATCCTCTTTCCTTCTGCCTACCTTACACACACTCACACACACACACACACACACACACACACACACACACACACACAACCTCCCTCACCGAGCTCTGTCCTGTTGCAGGACAGGGTAGTGTGCCCCTATGATCAGAGAGAGAGAGAGAGAGAGAGAGAGAGAGAGATCAGTTCCTATAAACATGCACACGAGCACAGGCTAATCAGCGGCCCAATGTGGGTGTAGGTGTGTGTGGGTGTGTGGGTAGGCATTTCTAGGTCATTATTGAATTATGTAATACCCCGGGGTAACTGATCCCATATGCACACAACCCACTCCCCACACAGACCAACCCCAACCCTGGGTATTAATTAACTTTTTCCAATGCAGGTACTGAGTGACGGGTGGGGGGGGGGGGGGGGGGGGTAGATAAAGTACCACTTCATGTTACAGCAGAGAGACGAGCGCTGCTGCTGTCAATAGCCACCAGATGTAGGGCCTGATTGCAATCAACCCGACAACACGTTTCCTTCAGGTGTTCAGGAGGGGTGTGCAATTCTGGTGAATTATGTGTGTGTGTGTGTGTCTGTGTCTGTGTCTGTGCGCGTGTGTGTGTGTGTGTGTGTGTGTGTGTGTGTGTGTGTGTGTGTGTGTGTGCGTGTGTCTGTGTGTGTGTGTGTGTGTGTGTGTGTACATGTTGGATATACATTTTCAGATATTCAATAACATCCATTAGTTGAGGAGGGCTTGGGGAACACACACACAGACACACATACAGGGAGGATTATGTGTTCACAAAAAAAGCTTGTGACTCAAGATGGAAATTGTTGGCACGGAGATGAGAGTGCAGCAGATTCATTATTATAGTAGAAGAAGAAAAAAATCACAAACAGGGTTATAACAATAATTGTGTGGTAAGTCATATATGATTTATGTGAAGGCGCTGCGCTGTGTTCAATTTACGCGATTCAAGGCCTTCATTATGTAGCATCATGCTAATGTTTTGCTTGGTAGCCAAGACGGAATAACAGCTATCTTGTAAAGGAATGGCAGTATTCCATCAAGGTGACCATTAGCCATGGCGACAGACACATTGAATTGAATATACAGGTTTGGAAAAACAAGACATCTCCTTCAGTTGGTGTCATCCCTATAATGAATAACGTTTAGCCTTTTCCAACCCTAAGAAGTCCAGTAAGTTCCGCAAATAATGATAAAAAATAAGACAAGACACATTGATGATTGGGTCTGATTGGATGGATATGTGGGTCCCACATAAAGGCTTTATGCAACCCAAATGTTGGCTGTGTTATGAGGTGCATTATCTATATGGTTTGGGGAAGGAGACTAGTATGTTCACCTGTTTTGCCCCCATAACTTTAACATAGCACCCAATTGCTATGTAGCACATTTAAATAAATAAAGAGCAATCCTATTCTGATTTTATTATTGAACAGGTAAGGATTAGGGGCGGTATTAAGGTAGAGAGGACATTGGGGCTTGGAATCCAAAACCTGAACATGAACGCATTATTATCTGACCTAGGATTATTGTGGACATAACAGATGGTGAAACCATGGGGTCCTCTTGTTGGTGGTACCTGAGGAGGCCGTAACACTCTCTACTCTGTTACTTTCTTCTTCATGAGACCTAGTTAACCGAGCAGCCATATCGGTAAGTTAGGGTGGAGTCTTTGAATTACAATAACAACTCAAATCAGATCCATTCTCAAAGCTGTAGAATGCGGAACTAAAATTAATGCTTTGAGTTTTGATGGTTTCCAAAGCCAAGGCTTTCCCTCCAAACCTTTCCAACCTTCACACTGGTAGTGTGAAGGTTAGTGGTGGGTAGTGGTGGGTGACTGGTAGCTAAAGCATATATTCTTTACTCAGCATTATGGTACAGCCACACAATGTAGAAACCTCTGGGGGAGGATTAAAAGAAGAACATTATGAGACTGCTGATCCTAGTCAATTATATAAGGAGAGAGAGAGAGAGAGAGAGAGAGAGAGAGAGAGAGAGAGAGAGAGGGGAGAATGAATGAGGTAGGCACAGAGAGGAGAAAGTGAGAGGAGGGGCAGAGAAGGAGGAGAGACTAAAGGCCAATTTCCACCAGATCCCTCTAAGAAGCGTCATGGCAGTAAAACGTTCGCCGCAGACAATAGAAACCATTCTAGTCAATGTAGGCTATTCCACTGGCTATGGTTGCAGCACGGCAAAGAAACCGTCCCCAAACCGGCACTTCATTTACGATACTCGCCTCTTCTGTTTTTGAAGGTTGTTGGTTCGCAGCCGTGTCTTGGAACACTTCAACAGCCAATCTGTTTGAATTTGCTCATGAATATTCATGAGCTCACATCGAGCCCTATGCAATTCACCTACAGGGTAATATTATACAGTCCATCTATGTGTCTCTAATGAGTGGCACCTAGGTAATGATAGAATACTACAACAATTACGACAAGGGATTTGCTACAGACTCACAGAGAGCATTACTTATTTTTATCTGAAACCAGTCCACCTGTTAAGAAAACAGTCCAACACATTTCACCCAAGGCTGAATTAAAAGTAGGCCTACATGATTTTATAAATGTTGTTCATCAACAAGGTTGTAATGTAGTAACTTCAGTCGTTTTTCTGATCTTTATTCATTCATTACGCCGAGGCCGAACTGACGGGGATATTCTCTGATATTATGAATCTTAAAGACTGCGTCGGGTTCTCAGACTCTCTGGTACTTCCACAACAAGTAAAGACTCATAGTGGGGGTTGAGAAGGTATTCGGGGAAAATAACTTAACTCTTAAGTCAAGATTAAAATCGACAGTGCGGAGAAAGGGATTGTTGCCGTATGCAGAATCCCGCCGCCGGAGGAGCTCCCTGCCAATCACGTAGCATAGTCTATGAGTATTCATCAGTTTACACTTCCCGCCAATTGATACATTAACGTTCCAAAAAGTCTGTCAGGAATTCAGTCAGGATTCAACAGATGATGATTTTGTTATCCTCGAGGTGGAAAAACACTGTGTCGTCCTGTGACTTCGCTGAGCCATATCTCAGCCGGAAGGTGTCTGGACGGCTTCTAGTGTGGATTGCAGTACGGATCACAGCCGCTTTGCTGCCGTACCGCTTCTGAGACGGATCTGGTGGAAATTGGCCTCCTCTGGCCCCCCTCCGGCCCCCTTCCGGCCCTCTTCAGACCCTCCTCTGGCCCTCTTCAGACCCTCCTCTGGCCTTCCTCTGGCCCTCTTCAGACCCTCCTCTGGCCCTCCTCTGGCCCTCTTCAGACCCTCTTCAGACCCTCCTCTGGAACTCCTCAGACCCTCCTCAGGCACTCCTCAGACCCTCCTCTGGCACTCCTCAGACCCTTCTCTGGGCCTCCTCTGGCCCTCCTCAGACCCTCCTCAGACCCTCCTCTGGCCCTCCTCATACCCTCCTCAGACCCTCCTCTGGCCCTCCTCTGGCCTGTAATGGGAAAAAAATCTATTTTCATATTCTGTGACTCTGTATTTGTTGGAATGACATCATGAATGACATCATAACATCATGGATGACATCATGATCGCCAGCAACTCCAAGGCGGAGCACTTGGAGCCTCTTTGAGTGGCACAGCCAGCATGGCTTAGTTTTCATCGAGCCAAGTGCCAGTTTGGCCGGATCTCCATTGACTTCCTTGGCCACCGCATCACCAAGGATGGGGCTGTTCTCCTGCCATCGAAGGTGGCCGTAGTAGTGTGGTAGAAATTAGTGAGTATATTCTATAGTAAACCATGATTATTAATAGGCTTAATATTTTAAATAGTGGAAAGCACATGACGCCTGAGTCTGGGTTCAGAGCAGATGGTAGGCGCACAGAAATGTCCTGGGAACTGCGGGGTCAAGTCATGTTGACCTCCACCTTTCAGCCTTGGGTCATTTTGGCTAACAAGGCTAATCCCTGCGGACCTCAGACCGGGGCACGGTTGATAACACGCTGAGACGAAGATTGACTAGGCGGAAACCTCATTAGGGACAAGGGAACCTCCATTGTATTAAAGAAGTTCCTGTATGTGTATAAAGGAGGGCTGGGACCGAAGTTCAAGCAGTGACTTTGCAAACCTACTCAGGCTGTTGTCGTTGTTGTTTTTCTGCACGATAAAGTCTTTTGTCAATTCTTGCTCCGGACCCCTCGATTTCTTTTGCACTCTCTCTCTTAAATTAGTCTAAGTGTTTTAAATCTCAGTTAATCTTCAATATATTGGCGTCGCGACCAGGACTGGAAAGAGACAGCCCAACTGCCGGGCTGCAAGGCGGGGCGCGGACGAATCACACAACCAAGCGCACAAAATTATTCTCAGTAAGTTGGCTTACCACTAATTTAATGGTTGGTTGATCTGTTTTTGCCCCGTCTGAACGCTTGGTAAACGGGTAAAGTGTCTCTTCAGTCAAACAAACCTAAAGAGAGAGAGAGAGAGAGAGAGAGACGGGAGCTCCGAAAGAGATTGACGTGTGCGCGCACATATGCCCTAGGCGCTGTGGTTCTAAATGACCAAGACGCATTGTGGTTCCCTATTTTGAAACGAGTAAACGAGTTGTTGTTATTTGGTGTTTTGGTATTTTGTTTAAATAGGCCTACTATAAAATCCTGTGGCTGTATTCTAGAGGAACGAATTAGTGAGAAAGTTCCAATAGAAAAGTGCGTCCGCAGTTCGAAAGAGTGCGTAACTGTTGGATTTATGAGATATCGATTGGAGTTGGGTCCGCAGGTCGAAAGAGTGCGGACCTGTTGGATTTCTGAGATCTCGATTGGAGTTGGGTCCGCAGGTCGAAAGAGTGCGTACCTGTTGGATTTCTGAGATCTCGGCTGGAGTTGGGTCCGCAGGTCGAAAGAGTGCGTACCTGTTGGATTTCTGAGATCTCGGCTGGAGTTGGGTCCGCAGTTCGAATGATTGCGTAACTGTTGGATTTCTGAGATCTCATTTGGAGTTGGGTTAGAATTCATTGCTGTGGATGAATTCATTTTTATTTGAGGAAATAGGGTTCTTGTTTTGAGTTCTGGTTGAGTAGCTCAGAGTTGGAGTAGGCCTACTCAACCGTGCATGTTTTAAGCAAAAGGCCAGTTTCTACGCTCGGTCAACCTTTTATTTGTAATTGATTACTAACAATTCGGACATTTTTCAATATAATATAAAAATTGTATGAACCGGCTTATTGTCTGTATTTAAGTCGTGTTAGGATTAAGTCCTCTGAGGTTTTTACGACCCGGTTCAATTGTTGTTGATTCTGTCATAAATAAATTAGGCGGACAGAGAATAGTTAATTTGTTTTGAAGTAGTTGATAATCATAAATAAATTTGACGGATAGAGAATAGTTCATTTGTTGAAGTACTGAATAAATGTGTAAATCTTCTTTGATTTAAACATAAATCGCGCTGACCCTAACTGCACGTGCACGAGCAAACACACAGGGGACGAACAGGAGCCTGCAAGGCAGGGTTGAGAATTGATAGCAGTAAAGGGTGGGGGCCACATTCCAATCTTCGGGAGGGAGACGAGCGCTTGGGAAGAGTTCACATTTGTAGCTTAGAGATAGTAAAGTAAAGAAAATAACTAGTAGAATAAACTCAAATACATTTTATTAATAAATATTGTACTTCAATAGATAAGTAATAAAGTAATAATTAAAAATGGCACCAACAGCGGTAGAAGTTTTGAGTAGAGACAATCCACTCCTCAGAAATGAGATCAAACGAATTTCTGAGAAGTGGGAGAAGTGGACAGTTAAATCAGGTACAATTTGGCCCGCGGGAGGGACTTTTGATCCAACAATGTGTAGAGACATGGAAGTAGTAATAAGGAACTACAAACCTAACAGAAGTGGTAAAAAGGCCTTGGAGAAGAGAGACAGGGAGAAGTTAGTGCTAGCTTTGTTTGAAGAGGAGGGAGAGAGGTGGCGCGCATTACAACGGGTGGCCAGAAAAATAATCACAAAGAAAGATGAGGCTCAACCTTTGCCTCTGAAGCTTGAGCCACCGCCGTACAAAGAAACTAAGATGTATCCACTGTTAACAGGCAACTTAGAAGTTAAAGGGGAAGTCACACTAGATGAAGGAGATAATAAATGTAACACACAGGGGAGGAGGGGCGCACCCATACACATGGACTGTTATGAGGGGATTAGGAAACCGAGGGAAGAGTGTAGCAATGCTGAAATTACTTCCAGTGAGATTGAAAGTGGGAATGAAGAAGAGGAGAAGGATGGCATTGAACATGAACACGTTACTAAGAATCCAAAAAGGAAATTAAAGAAGCGTAACGAAAGAAAGGAGGAGTGGTCTAGTGGGACACAAGGGGCAGAGGAGCCTGGCTGCAGTACATCAGTACTAAGCCTCACACCACTCGAGTTAGATGAGAAACTAAGGAAATCACATAGGGGAAAAAAGGCACCCGACACTGTCCCAGGAATTTCTTCCTATTTTAGTCAAAGGACAACAGGTCCACTATCAACCGTGGGGCTCACAGGACTTGGAGGGAGTCATTTCTAAACTCCCTAACATTCATAACGGGGCGTCAAAATGGATTCGAACATTTGAGGAACTCACAGTGGGAAAGCTAATGGCAGTGGGGGACCTGAAAGCTCTGTTGGCAAGAGTATTGGGGTTATCTAAAATGGTGTCTGTACTGAGGAATGGAGGGTTGGACATAATGGATGGAATGTATGATGGGACTACACTTGATCGCTACAGAGTGGCGATGTGGAACACACTCAGAACGGAGTTCCCTACCCATATCGATCATAAAAACATGAGAGGCCTCCCCATCAATGACACAGAGAATCCTGCATCCTACCTCCAGGCCCAAGCGGACAGATGGCGCTTGGAGACGAATGAGGATCCTGAGATCCATCCTGTGTTTTCGGTCATGTTTAGAAACTCTGTGATAGAGATTCTACCTAGCTCAATCAAAGTTAAGCTAGAAGATGTGGTTGGACTGGTTACAAATAAAACTCATAGAGACTTCTGCGATCATGTGGTTCATGCAGTGGACAAATATCGGCAAAATGAACACAAGATACAGGAACAAAGCAAAGAGGTGCAGAGGAAGCTATCTCAGCTTCAGTTGGAAGAACTCACAAAAAGAGAAAAGGAGAAGAAAAAACAGGCGGTTGTTTCCGAGTCTGTTGATACAATACTGCAAGCCGTCCAGCAGGGCGCACCACAAACCCAACCTCCTCAACAGGCATTCTCCCCCCCAGTACAACAGCTTCAGAGCCAATGGTCACCCACTCCACCTGCCATAAATATACACACACATAACAATGGGAACCCGATGGGTGGGAACAAGCAGAATCACAACAAGGGGCCTCAGGGGCAGTATAAAAATAATCAGCAGCAGGGGTCCCAAGGACAGAATAGAAATAATCAACAGCAGGGATTCAAAGGACAACGCAGAGGTCCTTTAATATGTTTTGGATGTAACCAGGAAGGACATACTAAGAAAGATTGTTTAATTAACCCTTTTCCACCTCAACAAGGACAGGGCAACGGCAATCAGGGGAGGCAAGATCAAGGGAGCTGCAACCAGAGACAGCAGGGTCCCTTCATGGGTCAGGGATACTAGGGGTGCCCAGAGAATCCACAGGGGGAGGGTCAGCTTGTAGCAATCACAAAACAAGCTGATGAGGAACCAATACTGCAGGTTCTGATAAATGATAGAGGCACGCCAATGATGGCTGATACTGGAGCTGTCACGTTAAAATTGTACCGGGGGCGGAAATTGTACCGGCCTACGTCATCGTTTGTTTACATCCTGACAACCTGCCCGGCAACGGACTACGCGATGCAGAAAACATGTTTCCAAACGACGAAATAACATAATACAGATAGCGGATCGCTATCTGTATTATGATAGATAGCGATAACAATTGTTTTTACTTTATATTTGTATTGTATTTAATTGTTTAATCGAAAAAACAATAAAAAAAATTGCCCGCGAAACTGCCGAACGCGTCAAATGACAAATGTTTTGCCCGCGAAACGGGCGATCGCGTCAAATGACGTAGGAAGGTTCTTGAAACATAATACAGATAACGGATCGCTAGATAACACTTGTTTTTACTTTATATTTGTATTGTATTGAATTGTTTAATCGAATTTAGCTAGTAAATAAAGTCATGGTTAACAAGGCTAATCCCTGCGGACCTCAGACCGGGGCACGGTTGATAACACGCTGAGACGAAGAGACTAGGCGGAAGCCTCATTAGGGACAAAGGGAACCTCCATTGTATTAAAGAAGTTCCTGTATGTGTATAAAGGAGGGCTGGGACCGAAGTTCAAGCAGTGACTTTGCAAACCTACTCAGGCTGTTGTCGTTGTTGTTTTTCTGCACGATAAAGTCTTTTGTCAATTCTTGCTCCGGACCCCTCGATTTCTTTTGCACTCTCTCTCTCTTAAATTAGTCTAAGTGTTTTAAATCTCGATTAATCTCCGATATATTGGCGTCGCGACCAGGACTGGAAAGAGACAGCCCAACTGCCGGGCTGCAAGGCGGGGCGCGGACGAATCACACAACCAAGCGCACAAAATTATTCTCGGTAAGTTGGCTTACCACTAATTCAATGGTTGGTTGATCTGTTTTTGCCCCGTCTGAACGCTTGGTAAACGGGTAAATTGTCTCTTCAGTCAAACGAACCTAAAGAGAGAGAGAGAGAGAGAGAGACGGGAGCTCCGGAAGAGATTGACGTGTGCGCGCACATATGCCCTAGGCGCTGTGGTTCTAAATGACCAAGACGCATTGTGGTTCCCTATTTTGAAACGAGTAAACGAGTTGTTGTTATTTGGTGTTTTGATATTTTGGTCAAATAGACCTATTATAAAGTCCTGTGGCTGTATTCTAGAGGATCGAATTAGTGGGAAAGTTCCAATAGGACAGTAACAGGTCCGCAGGTCGATTGAAGTGCCTGTTGGATGTTTGAGAGAATCACAGAGAGTTGAGTTGGAATTCATTGCCGTTGATGAATTCATTTTTATTTTAGAGGTCTGCTTGGGATGTTGACTGGTGAATTTCTAGTTCCGATGTTGGCATTTTTGAGAAAGCAGATTCTCGCACTTTTGAATAGATAAGTTTCTTGTCTGTTGGAATTCATTGCCGTTGATGAATTCATTTTTATTTTAGAGGTCTGCTTGGGATGTTGACTGGTGAATTTCTAGTTCCAATGTTGGCATTTTTGAGAAAGCAGATTCTCGCACTTTTGAATAGATAAGGTTCTTGGTTGGAGTACCGTTTGAGTTGGCATTTTGAAGAGTCTCTTGTTTGTTCGTAATCTGGTCGAGTGTGTATGTGATTAGCCATTATTTTGAAGGAATAGACTAGTTGTGCGAAGCATCGTTTGTATGAGTTCATTTAAACTGCAGATATTGGATCTGGAGGTGGGGCCAGTATTTAATTCTGATCTTGGTGCTTTGTGGCAATCATTCTTGTTTGAAGTTCTGATTGATTCATTATACATCCGACCGTTCATGTGATTAACCAAAAGGCCAGTTTCTACACTCGGTCAACCTTTTATTTGTAATTAATTACAAACAATTCGGACATTTTTTAATATAAGATAAAGAAATTGTATGAACCGGCTTATTGTCTGTATTTAAGTCGTGTTAGGATTAAGTCCTCGGAGGTTTTTACGACCCGGTTCATTTTTTGTTGTTGTTGATTCTGTCATAAATAAATTAGGTGGACAGAGAATAGTTAATTTTTTTTAAATTAGTTGATAATCATAAATAAATTAGACGGATAGAGAATAGTTAATTTGTTGAAGTACTGAATAAATGTGTAAATCCTCTTTGACATCACCACGCTGATTAACTTCACGTGCACGAGCAAACACACAGGGGACGAGCAGGAGCCTGCAAGGCAGAGTTGGTAATTGATAGCAGTAAAGGGTGGGGGCCACATTCCAATCTTCGGGAGGGAGACGAGCGCTTGGGAAGAGTTCACATTTGTAGCTTAGAGATAGTAAAGGATAGAAAATAACTAGTAGAATAAACTCAAATAAATTTTATTAATAAATAGTGTACTTCAGAATAGATAAATAAAGTAATAAAGTAATAATTAAAAATGGCTCCAACAGCGGTAGAGATTTTGAGTAGAGAACGTCTATTGCTCAAAGGTGAGATGAAAAAGATCTCTGAGAATTGGGAAGAAAGGACAGAAGCAGCAGGTACTATATGGCCCATGGGAGGGACTTTTGATCCAATAATGTATCGGGACATGGAGGTAGTGATAAGGAACTACATAGATAACAGAAGTGGAAAAACGGCCTCAGCAAAGAGGGACAGGGAAAAGTTAGCACTAGCTTTGTTCTTAGAGGAAGGAGAGAGATGGCGAACATTACAGAGAGTGGCGGGAGAAATAATAGCTAATAACAACAAGGCTCAACCATTGCCTCTGAAGGTTGAGCCACCGCTGCACAAATTAGTATCATTGCACCCATTGCTAAAAGGCAACGTAGAATCGAAAGGGGAAGTCACACTAGATGAAGGAGATAATAAATGTAACACACAAGGGAGGGTCAGTGGGGACCCAGGCACAGAGGTGTCTGGCTGCAGTACATCAATACAAAGCCCCCTGGTACTCCAGTCACGGGGGAAACTAAGGAGAGCACGAAGGGGAAAAAAGGCACCCGACACCCTCCCCGGTAATTATCCTATTCTAGTCAAAGGACAACAGGTCCATTTTCAACCGTGGGGTTCACAGGACTTAGAGGGAGTCATTTCTAAACTCCCTAACATAATTAACGAGGCGTCTAAATGGATTAGAACATTTGAGGAGCTCACAGTGGGAAAGCTAATTGCAGTGGGTGACCTGAAAGCTCTGTTGACAAGAGTATTGGGGTTATCCAAGATGGAGTTTGTACTGAGGAATGGAGGGTTGAATATACTGGATGGAAAGTATGATGAGTCTACACTTGATCATTACAGAGGGGCGTTGTGGGCCACACTCAGGAGGGAGTTCCCGGTCCACATGGATCCTAAAGACATGAGAGGTCTCCCCATTGGTGACACAGAGAACCCTGCATCCTACCTGCAGGCCCAAGTAGACAGATGGCGCATGGAGACGGATGAGGATCCTGAGATCCATCCGGTGTTCTCTGTCATGTTTAGAAATTCTGTGATAGAGACACTTCCCAGCCAAATCAAAGCCAAGCTAGAGGATGTGGTTGGACTGTCTACATCAGGATCTCATATAAATTTTAATGGCCATTTAGTTCATGCAGTGGATGAATATCGTCAGAATAAACAAAGAATACAGGAACAAAGCAAAGAGGTCCAGAGGAAGCTATATCAGCTTCAGCTGGAAGATCTCACAAGGAAGGAAAGAGATAAGGAGAGACAGGCAGGTGTTTTAGAACCAGCTGCTGTAATTTCGCAAGCCGCCCAGCAGGGCGCACTTCAAAACCAATATCCACGATTGGCATTTTCTCTCCCAGTACAACAGCCTCAGAGCCAACTGTCACCTACTCCACCTGTTACACATGTACACATCCATAATTATGGGAACCCCACAAATAAAAAAAGACAGAATCAGGGGCCCCGAGGACAGTTTAGAAACAATCAACAACCAGGATCCCAAGGACAACGCAGAGGTCCTTTAATATGTTATGGGTGCAACATGGAAGGACATATGAAGAGAAATTGTTTGACTAACCCTCTTCCATCCCAGCAAGGACAGGGTAACAGCGACCAGGGACAGGCGGGTCCCTTTTTAGGTCAGGGATACTAGGGGTGCCCAGAGAATCCACAGGGGGAGGGTCAGCTTGTAGCAATCACAAAACAAGCTGATGAGGAACCAATACTGCAGGTTCTGATAAATTATAGAGGCACGCCAATGATGGCCCACACTGGAGCCACTTACACTTGCGTAGGTCCAAATGATGCCTCTCACCTCACCCTGGCAGGTAAATTCACCAAAACTTTAGGATTCTCGGAACACACGCAGTTAATGCCTATGACAGCTCCAAGGATGAGAATCGGTGAATTCCTATTTTAAGTTGTATATGTGAGTGAGTGAGTGAGTGAGTGAGTGAGTGAGTGAGTGAGTGAGTGAGTGAGTGAGTGAGTAAGAGTTAGCATTGAGTTGAGTTAGAGGGGACAGATGAAGTGATTTGTGAAGAGTGAGACAGAGAAGAGGAAGAGTGTGTAGATTGGCAACGAGAAGTGACGATGAGATTGGAGAAGGCTTTCCGGTTAGAATTTTCTTTGGGGAGATTCATATCTTTCGATGGCCTTTTTAAGATTAATAAATCTAGTTTTGGAGAGTGTCCAAAAAACGAATAAACCAGAAAGGAAAGGAAAGGATTACTGAAAGTGAAAATGGTTATGGAGATTTGTGAAAGCAAAGGAAGTAGATAAAGAGAGGTAAAGAAAGTTAGAGAGAAGGAACGTAAGTAATGAAAAAACCCGCAGGTGGGGGCTGGACAGAGAGACAACAGAGAGAAAGAGATTGAATTTGCATTGTGCCTAATACATTATTTGTGCGTTTGGATGTACTCTGTAATTGGTTCCTGTATGTAACCCATGTCCACTGTTTTAGAAAAAACCTAGAACCACCGCTGGGATTGGTGATTCTGTGGCTCTTGGAGACTCTCCATCGCGTCGGAATATCATGTGGTATATATCATTACATCTTGGTACACAGAGCACTGGTGAGACAACAGGTTGGATCAGAGGGAGAAGGTGTTTGGAGAAGGGAGTGGAATGCATAGAAAGCAAAGAGGGCGGATGCGGACCGACCCGGAGGTAATAAATCAGCGGAGAGGTGGCTGGGGCAGCGGAGAGGTGGCTGGGGTCGTTTAGCTCAGGAGGTAGAGCAGTTGTCTAGTAACCAAAGGGTTGCTGGTTCGATCCCCATCTCTCCTAGCTGAGTGTAGCTGTGTCCCTGAGCAAGTTACATGGTGATTACAGGATTTAGGAATAATTATTTAGACTCCAAAACATGAGCAATTAGCGTTAAAAAATAGTCTGCACACCACACTCCACAGGAGTCAATGGGTTCAATGGCGCCAGGGTAAAGTGACTCATCAAAAGAGGAGCAGACCCAACCCATGGACTCTGCGTGGATAGGTGGATGTTATTTTGGTGCTTGGACCTGACGAGGTCTAGGTGCCAAGATAACAACACAAATAAAATATTTCCTTCGAGATTATGATAAGTAATAGACAATTTATTAAAAGTGATCTTATAATTTAGAAAAAACAATCGGCAATACTTAAAAATTAGACCAAATAAGTATGATAAAACGTTATCCAAATTTCTAATTTAGGTTATCCACAATGACATGTCATACAAAATAAATAAGTTCAATAAAATAAGAAAGGATGCGTATGTGAGCCTGTTCTCGTGTGTGTGTCAGGGCTGCCAAGGTAGGGGAGAATCCTCTCCTACTCCGAGTGATGGAGTACACAAGGGGATACACAAGCACACTTCAGATAAAACAATATGGTTAATTAGTAAATAGAAACAATGTATCAATTCAGTGTTGAAATAAACTAGTTAAGATCAACATAGAGGGTTTGGGTTTGGTATAGTAGTGAATCAAAATATGGAAAACATTAAATGCAAGCAATAGGTAGAATAAAAGGTTTAATTAGGTCTTCCAATTTAAATAGATAGTGTAGGGCAATCGGGTGGGATTATGAAGAGAATTGTGAAGACAAAAGTGAGTCGCCCAATATTGAAAAATGCAAGTTTTAATATTGTGATTTTTGTTTTCTTTCACATCTCCCTAGTAAAGGACAGTAGGTGGGTTGACGCCACATCTGCTGGGAAGGAGTCATACGTGCTATGTTGTCAAATTGGATTCGGAAGTAGTGGGTTTACCTTCAAATGCCACTTATACTGCTGCAACACTTTAATAATTTTAACTCTGATAAATTATCTTTTGTTTTATAGTCGCCCTGATTTGTATTCATTACGCACACATATGGTTGCATAAGGCAGATGCGGCTGATGACTCTGTCTCCATCCCTTCACTTTGCGATCTATACCACCATATAGGTGGGGATTGATCGTATCCCAGGTACGGCATCCTGCAATAAGCCAGTATGGAAGGCTGGTTAGCCAACGACGGGTAAGATCCCACCTTGAAGCCCGGGACAACCTAAGTCAGGCACAGTCACGATTACTTGGCAGAGTCACTGTGAGCACTGGCTCACTTGATCATGGAGTGACGGACTGCAACCATCATAGGAAAAGCCGGCTGATGAAAGGTGGAGGGGGAACAGGAGTCAGATATGTCAGCTATGGCAGCAGAAGTGGTCTTGGAACGGGGCATGTCGCGTTTTTATTTTATTTAATTTTTCCTTTGTGGTATAGAAGGCCACTAATGCATGTACGTTTTTTCGGTTTAGTGCATGACTTTGGAACAGCGTGGTTTCAGGCGGCTGATGGTAAACCCAGCCATATTGGGCTTTGGATTTGAACATACAGGTTTCGATTTCCCTTCCCAAAAGATTGGTTTCAGTTTGCTGATGCTTAAGGTTACACGTTTCGACGTTGGTTGCACCAACGGCGTTATTAGATTTGCTTATCATTTACTGCGCATGGCTTTGACCATTGCGCAAGGGGGGAGGTATTGAGGAGAATTAGGACATTTTTTGAAAACAAGGTTTTTCTTCACCATACTTGCAAACAATGATTAACATCCAGCTAAATAAGTGTGAAATATTTGAAAAAACAGTGTTCAACAGATGGGTAGAAGCAGTCCCATCAGAAGACCAAAGTGCGGTTACGGTAATTAAGGTTCTGACTAGAGAAGTCATGCCAAGGTTTGGAATTCCGTCACAAATTAGCTCAGGCAATAGGGCAGCGTTTATTCAGAAAACACTCAAACAAGTGATTTAACATCTGCATGTCAAACAAAGATTAGGCTGTGTCTACATTCCTCAAACCACAAGGTATGGTGGAGAGAGGAATCGGACGCTTAAGACAAAGATTAACTAAATTAAATTAGAGTACTAACTTAAAGGACTAATGCACTACGACTGACACAAATGAGTTATCGCATGAAAACTAACAGAACGATGCATCTAACCCCGCATGAAATGCTTACGGGTCGACCCATGCCTTCGCCTGTCATTCGAGGGCCTCACAAAGGACCTCCATTGGAACAATTGGAAACTGAATTAAGACGCTATATGGGACAACTAACTGGCATACACAGGCTTATTTTTAACAGGAGAAAGACAGAGTTCCAGAGTTGGAGAAGGAGCCACCAAGGGGGGTGGAGCCAGGTGACCACGTGTATCTCAGAGTCTTCAGGAGAAAGTGGAACAAACAAACCTAGGAGAGAAGGACCATACAAAGTCACCAACGCAACACCAACAGCCATCCAAGTGGAAGGAAGTGCCACGTGGTATCATCTCAACCACTGCACGTGAGGAGGAGGAGCCAGATGCAGACACACGTGGGGCTGACCAGCTGCCCCAGGCCCAGATCCAGTCGAGCCAAGAGATACAGCAACATGATGATGCTGAAAACGGGGAGCCTGTTTCTGATCCTTTACGGGTTGTGCCAGATTCCGCTGGCACAAGCACAGACCCCGAGGAAGGATGAAACCACGGGGGCAACACAAACCTGGAAGGGCCAGGAATTAGGGGGTGGTAGGCCTACTGAA
The DNA here is from genome assembly GCF_031168955.1 of Gadus macrocephalus. Lineage (NCBI taxonomy): Eukaryota > Metazoa > Chordata > Actinopteri > Gadiformes > Gadidae > Gadus > Gadus macrocephalus. The sequence goes on along the minus strand of NC_082389.1, from coordinate 21,561,725 downwards.
GAAAGCCCGAGAGGAACACAGGATAATCCGGCCCAAAATCATTCAGGACTGGTTGACAACAAAGGGAAAATAGTCTTGTATGCTCAGATACCACCGCAAGACCAAATCAATGACTTTGTCTATACTGTTATGTCGGATGACGAACACCTATGTGCATTAACCCTCCGCCAGAATTATGAACATGCACATAGGAAAGATCGGTGTAAATTACATATCCAATTTGATTCAATGAAATGGTGTCTAAAAGTAACGTCAGGAAGAACATGGGACTACAACGGAAATTATCAATTGAACGTGAGAGAATTCATATTTTTTAAAGCAGTGTCAGACAGAACGTTTAATTTTACATTAGAAGCAGAAGATTCTTGTGTAATCAAAAATCAACCGGGTAAGGTAGTTGAGATTGATCAAAGCAATCCACTAAAATCTTCAGATAATGATAAAGTAAATATAACCACTGCCACCGATAAAGTAGATCAACCTCCGGTTAGAGATAATGGGATAAATTCGTTGGTAACCACTAAGAGTTTAAATTCAACTCTAGATGCAAGTAAAACTAATGAAACTTCTGATATCAGAGGTTTAGCCCAACCTTCAGTCACTAATGTAACTTCTATTAGAGAGGAAACAACAATATTAGCAATCACAAATGTAACTTCTATTGGAGAGGCAACCACTAACGTAACTCCAGTTAGAGAAATAACAACAGTCATGGGTGATCTAATAATAAAACTAACAACGAATGGTACAGCAGCGACTGCTCAGGGTGAAGTAATACAGACAACAGTACTATCAAAAGTAGAGGTGACCACAATGGTAATGTCTAAAGAGAATAATATAGAAACACTGGCAACTGCAAAAACAATGGCAAATTCAGAAACTATGGCGACAAGGATCTTTACATCAACATCAATGTCTCTTGAAGAGACTCTTGTAGAACGAACAACTATTCAGGAGGGTAAAAAAACTAGAAGCATTGGTCGCCGCTCTACAGCGACCCTAAAACCGTATAAACCTGATCCCAGTGGGCGCATCAGGGTCAGAACCTCTGACCAGTTGTTCCGACAAGCTAAAGCAAATAGGTGGTATAAGTGGGTCGAATTTACGGGAAAACAAATAGAGGCAGACAGCTGTTATTTGTGTAGCAAAAATCGTCAGGATGCAATGTATGTCGTGAACACTAAATATGATTTTTAATTTTGCTTAGAAGAACGGACACAGCAAGAGTATGATATAGAGGTCAATTTAAATAGAACACGAACAGAAGGTATTCCATATCAGAAAAAGTATGTTAGATGTTCAATGAAATGTTTTCTGCTGTTAGGATCAAGTCAACATAACAAATATCTTGAAGATAAATATGACGGAATGCCATGGAATGTAATCATGAAAAGATGCCGAGAATTTGACATAACTCTATCACAAGAAATAGGCGAAGTAACACGACCAACACAAACCAATTTTCAAATTGAAGAAGGATTAGAATGCTTTCAAAATGACGAAGGAAACGAAAATGCCAGCGATGTAGGTAGTATACCAGAGGAACAATGTAACATAATTTGGAATGTCACGCTATTCGATATAGACGGGAAACAAATGTTATATCAGCCACCTGCGATTAAAAATGTTCAGCTTTTACCAGGCTCTCAGCAGAAGTCTAGAGAGAACTACATGTCAATACTGTGGAGTGATGGAGCATTCGTGAGACAGGACAGAGTGGTGGCAGATCAGTTTTGGCTTTGCGGTAATAACATTCTTCGTCCCGTACTTGCTAAAATGTGGAGAGGACGATGCGCGAAATTCCAAGTGGTTACGGAAATTGCAATACTACCATCAATAAAAGATGTTGTCGATAACTTAGAAACAGATAACCTAAATAGGCGGAAGAGAGCATACGAGGCAGACGAGAACATACAAATTGATCAAATAGGACAACCCAGGGGAATACCCGATAAATTTAAGGCACGAAGTGAAGTAGCAGCAGGATTTGAGGCACTACTGCCAGCAATCGGAATTGCTAAAAATGCGGAATGGATCAATTATATCTTTTACAACCAACAGAGGTTCATTAACTACACAGATGATGCATTATCTGCATTGGGCGAACAGCTGACAGCCACAAGCGCTGTGGCTTGGCAGAACAGACAGGCTTTAGATTGGCTTTTAGCAGAAAGGGGGGGAGTTTGTGATCTTATAGGTGAAATGTGTTGTACCTTCATTCCAAATAATACTGCCCCAGATGGATCATTCACACTTGCAATGAACAATTTAAAACGTTTAAGAAAAGAGTTAAAGGAAAACGCAGGCCATGATCAGGGAATGTTTGGATGGCTTGAAACAAGGTTTGGCATGTGGGGAATGATGTTCGCAAAGATAGGTGTAGTGCTCCTAATAGTACTAACAGCAATGGGTCTTATCTTCTGCTGCTGCATTCCCATAGTCAGATCCGTAATAGCATCCAGGCTTTCTAAGGAGATGGCCCTCATGGTGTCTGGCATAGAGGAGTCGGGGGAGTGGGAGAGGATACTCTATGGGGAGATAGATTGGAGTGACACTAGAAAGGAGACCGGAATGTGAGAATCGGACATCAGAAGGAGGTCCTATTCTCTTAACTGGTGACCTCTTCATGTGAACCACAACCATTTCAGACTGTGTGAACAAATGGACATTGGACTAATGGGTTCCAGGCTACTACGGTGCCCAAACCCCCCACGTTATATAGTATACCGGTACATGACAATAATCAGAACTATCCCAATCCATGCAAGCTTGTTGACAGTTTTCAGTTTTTAATTTCTCCTCATCCTCATCCTCATCGTCATCCGCTTATCCGGGGTCGGGTCGCGGGGGGAGCAGCTCAAGCTGCTCAAGCTGCTTTAATTTATTTTAGTTTTTAATTCCTATTGTTTACTTATTTTTTGAAATGTCATTTTTTGAGTTTCATATTTTTATGTCATATATTTTAAAATGCTTATTTTCAATGCATGCTGAAAATACTGTGTTATGTGTGAATTCTAGTTAGACATGTTAAACATTTGATAGATCTTTTTTGCCTTAAACCAGGTTGAGACTCCTGAACATGTTTAAAGGTTTTTTAACGATGATCAAATGTAGTGTAGAATATGACCCAAACGACTGTTATGTTTTTGTTATGTTTTTGTTATGATCTTATTAGATCATAAAGGGGGGATTTGTGGTAGAAATTAGTGAGTATATTCTATAGTAAACCATGATTATTAATAGGCTTAATATTTTAAATAGTGGAAAGCACATGACGCCTGAGTCTGGGTTCAGAGCAGATGGTAGGCGCACAGAGATGTCCTGGGAACTGCGGGGTCAAGTCATGTTGACCTCCACCTTTCAGCCTTGGGTCATTTTGGCTAACAAGGCTAATCCCTGCGGACCTCAGACCGGGGCACGGTTGATAACACGCTGAGACGAAGATTGACTAGGCGGAAACCTCATTAGGGACAAGGGAACCTCCATTGTATTAAAGAAGTTCCTGTATGTGTATAAAGGAGGGCTGGGACCGAAGTTCAAGCAGTGACTTTGCAAACCTACTCAGGCTGTTGTCGTTGTTGTTTTTCTGCACGATAAAGTCTTTTGTCAATTCTTGCTCCGGACCCCTCGATTTCTTTTGCACTCTCTCTCTTAAATTAGTCTAAGTGTTTTAAATCTCAGTTAATCTTCAATAGTAGCGGACTTCCAGTGCCCTCTCACAGTTCGGGTCCTGCAGGAGTTTTTGGGGATGGTGAATTTTTACCACAGTTTTGTTCCCCATGCGGCCCGGCTCATCCGGCCCCTTTACGAAGCACTAAAGGGCAAGACCGCTGAACATATCCTTGACTGGACCTTTGGGGACACGGTTTCAGAGCCATGGTCTGCCCGTCAGCAGCGCCAGCTGGCCTACAACTTGGAGTTTACAATGGACATCCGCCATGTTGCGGGTAAGAACAACCACATGGCTGATTACCTCTCCCGGGCCATCGCAGGAGCTGTCCACCTGGGAATTGCAGGTGATCAGGCGGCCTCCGGCCCGGAGGTCCAGGCTCCGAGGTCAGCTGTCACGGGCCTCAGTTTGGGAGACATTACATTTTACATCGTCGGTGCCAAGCTCCTGTGTGACGTTTCGACTGGACAGCCAAGGCCGGTTGTGCCCGGTAGTTGGTGGTGTCAGGATTTTGATGCCATTCACCCACCGGAGGCCGTCGCAGCAGCTGGTGGCCGGGAAGTTCTGGCATGGTCTTAACAAGGTCATTCGGGATTGGGCTCGGGCCTGTGTGGTTTGCCAGCACACCAAGGTGCATCGGCATGTGATGGCGCAGCTGGTGCATCTTCCAGTGACGGAACGGCGGTCTTACCACGTTCTTGTGGACCTGGTGGGGGCCCCTGCCGCCCTCTGACGGGTTCACCTACCTCCTGATATCGGTGGACATGACAACCCGCTGGCCGGAGGCCGTCCCACTGGCATCCACTACGGCCTCTGACATGGCCCGGGCATTCATAGGTACCTGGGTCTCCCGGTTTTGCCCCCCTTCTGGCGTCTCCTCTGACAGGGGACCTCAGTTTACTTCCGAGCTGAGGAATGTGGTTGCCGGGGGCCTGGGTGTGTGGCTCCATTGAACTACCTTATCACCCACAGGCTAATGGGTTGTGTGAGCGGTTTCATTGCTCCTTGAAAGCTGCACTCTGGGCCAGCCTTATGGATGATGGTTGGGTCGATATGTTGGGTCTCCGGACTGCCACTAAGGAGGACCTGCGGGCTTTGTCGGCCGAGCTGGTTAACGGGAAGCCGCTGCGGGTTCCCGGGAATTTCGTCCCCATCGCCACAGCTCCCTGATCGGCGGCCCAGGAGCGGGCCTCGCTCCAGAACAGGGTCCGGGGTTTTGCCCCGTTGCCCACCTCACACACAAGCCTTTCGCCGCCACCCAGCCTGCGGACGGCGGAGTACGTCTTCATCCGCCATGATGCCCATCAGCAGGGGCGGATAAAAAATCAGCCCAAGCATTTTGGACCCGACCGGCCGAGGTCTCCTCCCCGTTGGCCTTGACTGTTCGGGGGAGTGAACTCTGGGGGGGCTTCTGTAGCGGTATCGTAATTCACTATTGTGTGTATGGTGCATGTCCCCTTCAAGGAAACTTTATGCATGCATCTCTGGCTGTGTAGGGGTTGTCTGTTTTGGGAAATAAACATCAAATATGAAGAGTATATTCATCTAGAAATGTTTTTAAAAGGTTGCATTTCTTTTTTGATGACTGTTAAATACATTGTAACAGATGATTGATTGTGATAATTATGTGTATGATTATCAAAAGGGTTGAATGTAATGGGAAAAATCTATTTTCACATTCTGTGTCTCTGTATTTGTTAGAATGTGCCTGTGTTCAGTGAACCCCTTTTGGGGGATGTGTCAAAGGCTGTTTTTGTGGCCCCCCCGGGGAGGGTCGAGAAGCCAAGCTACGTCCCCCTTTATTATAATAAGAATAACAATGCATTTCATTTATGGGCGCCTTTCTCGACACTCAAGGTCACCTTACAAAATCAAACATTCATAAGAGCAAACAAACAACAATAACAACATAATAAAACAGTGTACAAGCGAAAAACAGTGGGGTCATTCTAGTCCGAAGAATGCAACTAACTTAAAGGGAGTAGGCCTGGCTGAATAGATACGTTTTCAGGTGAGATTTGAAAGTGATAATGGAACTGGAGTGTTGGATGTCATGAGGCAGAGAGTTCCAGAGGTGGGGGGCTGAGCGACTGAATGCTCTTGACCCCATGGTAACCATGCGTGCAGGTGGGAGGATGAGATGGATGGAGGAAGACGATCTGAGAGAACGGGTGGGTGTCTTGATATGGTGCTTGGTAGTTTACTGAGGGGCAAGATTGTTGATGGCCTTGAAAGTGAGAAGCAGGATCTTGTAAATAATGCAATATTAGATGGGGAGCCAATTGAGTTGCTGCAGGACAGGTGTTATGTGACTGATGGAGGGGGTTTTAGTAATGATCAAGCTGCAGAGTTTTTTACCAGTTGTAATTTATGTATGGACTTATCAGGTAAACCAAAGAGGAGAGTGTTGCAGTTGTCCAAACGCGATGCGACCAGGGTGTGAACCAGAATTTCAGCACTGTTGGGGGAGAGAGATGGACGCAGGCGAGAGATGTTACGTAGATGGAAGTAATAATAATAATAATAATAATAATAAATTGTATTTATAATGGACTTTATATTCAAGAATCTCAAAGTGCTTCAGAGAAAAAAAAAAAAAAAAAAACTATTAAAAGGGGAACCTCAAAGAAAGTTTAGCTAAATGCTCTTTTAAAGAGATGGGTTTTGAGGTTCCGTTTAAAAAGAGCTGTAGTCTGTGGAGCCCTCAGGTGGTCAGGGAGGGCGTTCCATAGTCTAGGGGCAGCAGCAGAAAAGGCCCGATCACCCATGGTGCACAGCTTCGTATGTCGGGTTTGGAGGGTGTGAGTGGATCCTGAACGGAGTGTACGTGAGTTTGTCGGGGGGGTGAGGAGTTCCTGAAGGTAGAGGGGGGCAAGTCCGTGAAGGCACTGGTGGGTGAGGAGGGAGACCTTGTACTCAATTCTGAGTGGGACAGGGAGCCAGTGCAGTGATTTCAGGATGGGGGTGATGTGGTCATGCTTGCGCACCCTCATCAGGACCCTGGCAGCACTGTTTTGAATGTATTGGAGCCTCTGGATGCTCTTGCCAGGGATCCCAATGAGGAGTGCATTGCAGTAGTCCAACCTGGAGGAGACAAAGGCATGGACGAGCTTCTCTGCATCAGCCAGGGTGAGTGATTGGCGGAGTTTGGCGATGTTCCTGAGGTGGTATAAAGCTGTCTTACAGAGGTGTTTGATGTGGGTGTCAAAATTAAGTTGTGGGTCCATTTTAACACCGAGGTTGGTGACGGATGTGGAAAGGGGGATGTTTTTGCCAGAGAAGGTGAAATTGGTGATGGTGGGGGAGCGGAGCTGATGTGGCGTGCCAACAAGGATGGCTTCCGTTTTATGGCTGTTAAGTTGTAGGAAGTTGAGCTTCATCCACGCCTCTATCTCCTCCAGGCAGGTGGTCAGTGTGGATGTTGGCAGAGGGGCAGAAGAAGTGGGGGTTGTCCTGATGTAGAGCTGTGTATCATCAGCATAGCAGTGGTAAGATAAGCCATGCTTTCTAATGACACTACCCAGGGGGAGCATGTACAGTGAGAACAGTGTGGGGCCCAACACCGAGCCCTGGGGGACACCGCAGGTGACGTTGTTGGTGTGTGATTTTGCTTTGCCCAGGGCAACGTGCTCAGTTCTGTCAGTGAGGTACGATGTGAACCAGTTCTTTACATTTCCTGATAGTCCAATGGTGTATTGCAGGCGGTGAAGGAGAATATTGTGGTCAACCGTATCAAAAGCAGCTGTTAAGTCCAGGAGGATGAGGAGAGATGGGGAGCCGGTGTCTGCTGCCATCAGGAGGTCATTTGTGACCCTGACCAAGGCTGTTTCTGTACTGTGGCCATAGCGGAAACCAGACTGGAATTTTTCAAACAAATGATGTTGTATGAGGTGATCCTGGAGTTGTGCTGCAACTGTTTTTTCCAGAACTTTTGACAGAAATGGGAGATTTGAGATGGGCCTGTAGTTGGAGAGGACTTCTGGATCAAGGGTAGGTTTTTTTAATGTTGGTCTGATGACAGCAGTTTTTAATGCAGATGGGATATGGCCGGCCAGGAGGGAGTGGTTAATGATATTGGTGATGAGTGGAGAGACAGCAGAGATGTTGGCCTTCAGCAGAGCTGTAGGGAAGGGGTCTAGTGCACAGGTGGATGGCTTCATTTTCCTGATGACGTTCTCCACCTCTTCCTTTGTGATGCTGGAGAAGGAGCAGAGGGTCTGGACAGAGTCAATCAGTGGGTCAGCAGTTGGAAGGGGCAGGGCAGTAGTGGTGGAGAGGTGTGAGCGGATGTTATTCACTTTTTGTTTAAAAAAGTTGATGTGCATGTTGCACCTCTCTGTGGTGACATCAGATTGGGATGGTAAAGGGGGTTTGAGAAGGTGATAGTTGAAAAGAGCTGTTTGGAGTTACCAGGGCCATTGTTGATTATTGCGGAATAGAACCTGGACCGTGCATTATTCAGGGCTTTAGCATATGCCCTCCTGTGTTCCCTGTATGCCTGTTTGTAAACGGTCAGACCAGAGGCCTTGAGTCGCCGCTCAAGGACACGCCCAGCAGCCTTCATTGTACGTAGTTCACTGGTGTACCAGGGTGCGGAGCGCGAGAAGGAGACTGACCTCGATGTTAAGGGGGCGTGGAGATCCAGGAGACTGCTCAGGGACTGGTTGTATAAGTCCACTGAGTCAGCAACAGAGAGGGAGTCAGTTGAGCCAGAGGAGAGATGTTGAAGGTCCAGGGCCAGGGCATCCATGTTGATATTTTTCACATTCCTGAAGTGGATCTGCCGCTTTGGTTTGGTGTGGGAGGAAGGAAAAGGGAGCTCCATTGACACAACTCTGTGATCCGAGACGCCAAGATCATAGACCTGTAGGTTGCTGATGGGGGCGGAGTTTGAGATGACCAGGTCAATTGTGTGTCCTCTGGAGTGTGTGGGGGCATCAACATGTTGTTGTAGGTTGAGGGAGTCTAGCAGCTGAAGAAAATCAGCAGCGGGCTGGCATGAGGGGGTGTCAACATGAATATTTAAATCACCCAGAATGATGGTATTGGCAGAGGTAGTACAGAGTGTTGTGAGGAGATCAGACATTTCCGGGATGAAAGCAGAGTTGGGTTTTGGGGGCCTGTATATGAGTAGAACAGTCATGGGATGGGGGGGCTTGCATGTGAATGCAAGACATTCAAAGGAGGAAGTTGTAGGCAGCACCATGGGGGACAACTCCAGGTCCTGTTTGTGGATGACAGCTAGGCCACCACCGCGTCCAGTTCTGCGGGCTGCCTCCAAGTAACTGTAGCCTGGGGGACAGGCTTCGTTTAGGGCAGAGTAAACCTCTGGCTGGTGCCAGGTTTCTGTTAGACACATGAAGTCAAGTCCTTTTTCCCTGATATGCTCTTCAATCAAGCTGGATTTATTATTTAAGGATTGAGTGTTGAAAAGTTCAAATTTAACCAGTGACTGTGGAGTTATTCTCTGTACAGGTTGCAGAGCCTTAAAATCCACTCTGCGCAGGTTGGAATCCACTCCATGAAATCTATCCAGCCGGGAGTGCGGGGATCTCGCGATGTTACGTCTTTTGCCCTCAGCCGTCTCAGCGGACCTAATGGATGTGATGAAGCCGGCAGGCTGACCATAAATAAAGTTTCTCCCTGAGCCTCTGTGGATATATCGAGGTCTAAGCAATAGTCCTGGCTGCTTAATGGTGGAAATACAGGGTGGGATGGAGCGATTGTTGTACTTCAGCAGCTGTGGGGCGAAGTACGTCAACATCGAACCTGATGTTGAGTGACGTTTGCCTGTTTGTAGCTAGGTACGGACCCGACGCATCTGGGGAAGAGCTGGGAGGCAGTGCAGAAAATCCACGAGACAGTAGAGACAGCTTAGCAGGTTGACCAGGGCATATTCCTCACCAGGATCACCGAAAAAAAACGCCAGCAGTGACCAGGAAAATGTCACATCAGCTACTTGTTTTAGCCGTTGTTATTAGCCGTTACTAGGGACGCCAAAATAACAAGTGAGCTACACGGCTCTTCACAATAACACAATAACACTGGAACAACTAAAGACAGTCCATAAGCTTGCTTTTCGTCGCTGATGTAGCTTGCAGGGAACCAAGTAGAGATTATATGTCAACAAAAAATCACTTTTTAAAGTAAAATTGGCCAAAATTGGCCCAAATATTGCTTGGAGAAGCGGCGAACAGACAGCGCCAGCGTCCTCTCCGTTTGTTGCCTAGTGACAACTAGTAAGTAAGCTGACGAGTGACATTATTGATATGGGACTGAAATTATAGGGTGCTATCAGGGATGACACCCAGACTCTTGACCTGGGGAGAGGGGAAAACTGATGAATTGTCAATGGAGATGGAGAAGTCATTTATTTGGATTTGGTGAGAGGGTGGATTTGGTGCCAAAAAGGAGGATTTCAGTTTTATCACAGTTGAGTGAGGTGGGAGGGAGGGTCGTGCTGGGTTTGGGGGACAAGTAGAGCTGGGTATCATCTGCATAACAATGGAGCTGAATATTATATTTATGGAAAAAATGGCCAAGAGGGAGGACATAGATAATGAACAGGAGGGGTCCAAGGACAGAACCTTGGGGTACACCAGAGGAGAAGGGGGAAAAATTGGGATCTAAATGTTTTGAGTGGGACAAACTGAGTACGTCCAGAGAGATATGATTTAAATCAGTCCAGGGGTGCATCAGATATTCGAAGGGAGGCTAATCGGTCGATGAGGATGGTGTGGGAAATGCTGTCAAAAGCTGCACTCAGGTCCAGGAGGATCAAGATGGTGAGTCGTCCAGCGTCCAGTCCGTCCCATCTGGAGATCAAAACAATACAGCCTTAAAACAAAGATGCTCCTATTCAACAGCAATGTAAAGTCTGTTCTGCTGTACGGTTCAGAGTGCTGGCATGTTGTCAAAACAGACATGAGGAGATTGGAAGTGTTCCATAATGGATGCCTCCGACGAATATGCCAAATCTTTTGGATTACGCACAGACGCCTGAGATGGCTGGGACATGTTTTGAGGATGGACCGCATCTCAAAGGTCGCCTTAAGATGGACACCACCAGGCAAAAGAAAACCTGGGAGGCCAATCAGATGAACTCGTCATGGGGAGAGGCCGAACATGCTGCCAGGGACCAAGTGAAATGGAGGGTGCTCATTGAAGCCTTATAGGCTAGGGGACGAAGAGTAGTAGTAGTAGTAGTAGTAGTAGTAGTAGTAGTAGTAGTAGTCGTCCAGCGTCCGCAGCCATGAGGAGGTCATTGGTTATTTTAACAAGAGCTGTTTGGGTGCTATGAAGTGGGCGAAAGCCTGATTGGAACTGTTTGTTAGGAGTATTGTGAGAGGTTATCATGAATCTGAGAGGCAACTGTTTTTTCCCGAATTTTTGAAAGGAAGGGGAGGTTGGAGATTGGGCGGAGATTGTTGAAGTCAGCACCGGGTTTCTTAAGAATAGGGATTATTGCAGCGACTGAACAGTACCAAAGATGAGAGAGGAATGGATAAGTAGTATTGTAGGGAGAGGATCAAGTTGGCAAGTGGATGGTTTAGATTTGCAGACAAGGTCGGAAATTTCAGCAGAAGGGAGGTTAAAGTCAGAGAATGGACGGGAGAAAACTATTTGAAAATCAGGGGAGGGTAGGATGGTTGAGATCAGGGGGGCTAACTGCTGAAGAATTTGGTCAATTTTAGTATTAAATGTCATAATTGAATTACAGGAGTCAGTGGAGTAAAAATGGGGAGGGAGAGAGTCCGGTGGGAGTAGTGTTTTGTGAACCAGGGTCAGAGAATCCTTATAGAAGACAAAATGGGTAATGAACATTTCCTTGTGGATGGTAAGCCCAGTCTTCCTATAGAGGCATTCCAGTTGATGACCTCTGGCTTTCAGTTGGCGAAGTTCAAGAGTAAACCAAGGTGCAGATTGTGTAAATGAAACAGTCTCTGATTTTAAGGGGCCAGCGTATCCAGGAGATTTTGAAGGCCACTGTTTTAGTGACTGAGCACTTCATCAGGGGTGGATGTAAAGTGGATGCTTGGAAGATTAGAAATGCTAGTGTCCAGTGCTGTTGAATCAATGTCCTTGATATTACGAAAATAGATTGTACGTCGGTTTTGAATAGTGTTTAGTTTTGAATAGTGTCACCTTTACATTAAATGCGATTAACATATGATCGGAGATGGGAAGATCAGGGGCCGTATTCACAAAGCATTTTATCTTACCTCTAGGAGTGCTCCTAACTCGCGCTAAAACATTTTACGTAGGAGTTTTTTCTTAAAAGTTATTCACAAAGCCGCTGAGACCTAATCTTACTAAGGATGAATCACTAAGAATGAACTAAGAGTGACGCGCCGTTGCTATGGATTACGTCAATTCTCGTGCACGAGTTTAGAAGCGGTCAGTTCGGTGATTGGTTGTTCAGACGAGCCCACTAAATCACAGAAAAACAAGGAAATAGCCTAGGCTAGAAATGAATTCCTATTGAGTAGTTATAGTGCAGTTAGCAGAATACACGCATGATGACAATTTTGTGCAGACCACGATAATGACGTTGTAGCCTGCACGTTCAAGAGAGAGGGAAAGCAAACAATAAAAATACGTAAAATTTGTGTTGACTGATTTGTGCCAAGGTGTTTACCTAAAATGTGTTTTCAAAGTGATCCCTAAATGCCAGTCCACTCGGTTCCACACGGCCAAATTCGTTGTCATGTTGATCGCCATCATCATCATCATCATCATCATCATCGTCTGGCTGTGGAATGTTCCTCCGCTTGCAGAGGTTGTGTAGAATGGCACATACAGTGATTACTGTGCTTGCCCTATCTGGGGTGAGGCGTATTTCGCCATGGAGGACATGAAACCGACGTTTAATCTGCCCCATTCCTCTCTCCACAACATTTCGTGTATGTTTGTGTGCACTAGCATATATGGAGGAAATCAGTAAACAATAATAAATATGGATTCAACAAATAAAAGGCATCAAAGAGCCAATACGATGTGTTTTACGCATAGGACTAAGCGTAATCTGCGTAATCACTTACATGTTATACTTTAACTGTGCTCCCGGTTGTGGATTGAGGTAGGGTGTCTAGAGCCACGTCTTGCATGGATAGTCACTGTCACCCAGCAAGTGACACCCAACTGATACATCTCAAAAAGCTGCCTCAGACCGCTCACCATTAAAATGCGCGAATCATGGGTAGCTGAAGCTCCAGGCCACTTTGCAACAACATACGATACGATACGATATAACTTTATTAATCCCCCGTAGGAGAAATTTGTTTGTTGCAGCAGCAGTGGAAGGACACAGGACAAAATAACAATGTAATAAATACAATAAATAAATACAAAGTGCTAATGCATAAGGAGACGCTTATAGTTAATAGGGACAAAAACAAGACAAACAGAAACAACATCAAGATGGGTGATGCATATACACATATATACGCATACCTAAACACACACACACATGCATATGCAAACACATAGACATACACAAACACAATCATCATCGGGCACTGTTGAACAGCCTAATGGCTACCGGCACAAAGGAGCACCTGAAGCGCTCCGTCTTGCACCTGGGGAACATGAACCTGTGGCTGAAGGTGCTCCCCATCTGCCACAGCTCAGCATGGAGGGGATGGGAGGGGTTGCCCATGATGGACTTGAATTTGTCCCTCATCCTCCTCTCCACCACCACCTCCAGACTGTCCAGCTCAAGTCCCACAACAGAGCTGGCTTTCCTAACCAGCTTGTTGAGTCTGTTTGACTCCCCAGCCTTGATGCCTCCTCCCCAGCACGCCCCAGCAAAGAACAGCGTGCTGGCTACCACAGACAGATAAAATGTCCTTAGCAGCCTGCCACACACATCAAACGACCTGAGCCTCCTGAGGAAGAAGAGTCTGCTCTGACTCTTCCGGTAGAGGGCCTCTGTGTTGTCAGACCAGTCCAGTTTATTGTTGATGTGTACTCCAAGGAACTTATACGAATCCACCGTCTCAATTTCAACCCCCTGGATGGTAATAGGGGTTGGGGGCTTCCTCTTCCGGCGGAAGTCCACCACCAGCTCCTTGGTCTTGCCGATGTTGAGTTGGAGGTGGTTCTCCTCAGACCATCTGACGAAGTCCTCCACCACACCTCTGTACTCGTCCTCCCTGTCCTCACTGATGCAGCCCACGATGGAGGAGTCATCTGACAATTTCTGGAGATGGCAGGTTCCAGAGTTGAAGCTGAAGTCAGAGGTGTAGATGGTAAAGAGGAAGGGTGAAAGTACTGTTCCTTGGGGTGCGCCAGTGTTGCTCATCAACACATCTGACAGGCTGCTCTGCAGCCGCACGTACTGTGGCCTGCTGGAAAGGTAGTCACCAATCCAGGCCACCATGTCAGGGTGTACCTGCATTGCTGAGAGCTTCTTCTCAAGCAGGGGAGGCTGGATGGTATTAAACGCACTGGAGAAGTCGAAGAACATGACTCTCACTGAGCTCCCCGGCTTCTCCAGGTGTGAGTAAGCCCTGTGCAGCAGGTAAATGATGGCGTCGTCCACGCTGAGTTGGGCCTGGTACGCGAACTGCAGTGGGTCCATGGAGTCACACACCTGGGGCCTGAGGTGCTGTAGAACCAGTCTTTCGAAGGTCTTCATGATGTGTGAGATCAGCACCACTGGCCTGTAGTCATTGGGAGAGCTAGGACGAGCTATCTTAGGCACCGGAACAATGCAGGAGGTCTTCCACAACTGGGGCACCTTCTTTAGCCTCAGGGAGAGGTTGAAGAGGTGTTGGAACACTCCAGCAAGCTGTCCGGCACACGCTTTAAGCACCTTGGGATTGATGTTGTCCGGACCCATTGCCTTATACCTCTGGAGCTTAGATAGCTCCTGCCTCACCTGGCCTGATGTAATGACAAGACTGGTAGCAAGGGGGAGTGGAGGGGGAAAGGGAGGGGAGGTGACTGGGTTGGGGGTAGGGGAGGTGAAGGAGGGGGGCACAGACTGACTCGCTGAGCTCACTGGGGCAGGGGTTGAGTCGAACCTATTGAAGAATAGGTTCAGCTCATTAGCACGTTCGTGGCCGCCCCCCACAGCTGGACCTGGCAGTCTGTGTCCCGTAATCTGCTTCATCCCATCCCACACCTCTTTGGCACTGTTCATTTCCAGCTTGCCCTCCAGCCTCTCCTTATAGCGGTTTTTGGCCGCCCTTAGTTCCCTTCTCAGCTCCTTCTGAACTGATTTTACCCCCTCTCTGTCTCCTGCCATGAAAGCCCTCTTCTTCCTGTTAAGTAGGATTTTAATGTTCTTATTAATCCAGGGTTTGTTGTTAGGAAAACAGCGGACCTTCTTGATGGGTACAACGCTGTCCTCACAGAACCTGATGTAATCCGTAATGCAATGGGAGAGTCCCTCAATGTCCTCTGCGTGGTCTTCCTGGAACAGATCCCAGTCTGTTCTCTGGAAGCAGTCCTGCAGGGCCTCCTCAGCCTCTCTAGACCACACCTTCACAGTCCTGGTGGTAGCCGGCTGCTTGTTTATAACAGGCTTGTACACAGGTGTAAGGTGTATCAAGTTGTGGTCAGACTGGCCGAGGGGTGGGAGGGGAGAGGAGCTGTATGCCTCCCTCACATTGGCATAAAGACAGTCCAGAATTTTATTTCCTCTGGTTTTACATTTCACATACTGTGTGAAGCTGGTCAGAGTTTTGGAGAGAGAGACATGATTGAAGTCTCCGTTGATTATCATGAGCGCTGTGGGGTGCCGAGTCTGTAATCTCGCGACGGTAGAGTGGATGACGTCACAGGCGCGCGCTGCCACTGCGGACGGTGGTACATACACAACAACAACGATGACGTGAGAAAACTCCCGAGGCAGATAGTATGGCCTCAATCCCACAGCTAACAGTTCGATATCTGGAGTACAGATGCTCTCCTTCACGGTAACATGTCCGGGGTTACACCATTTTGTGTTCACAAAGACGGCTAGACCCCCTCCTTTCTTCTTTCCGCTCAGTCGTCCCCTGTCCGCTCTCGCTAGCGTGAAGCCAGCCAACTCGATAGCACAGTCCGGTATATTCCTATGTAGCCATGTCTCCGTGAAGCACAACAAACTACACTCCCGGTACACACACTGACCGCTCGCCAAGGCTGTTAGTTCGTCCGTTTTGTTGGCCAACGATCTCACGTTCCCCATCACGATAGATGGAAGGCAAGGTTTAAATCTCCTGTGCGTCTCCCGTCTCAACCTTGCCTTCGTTCCGGCTCTCGTTCCCCTCCGGTGTCTCCTAAGCTCCGCAGGTATGCCCGCGGGTGGGGCTCCAACGGCCCCGGCCGTTGGTCCCGGCCGGTACATCAGCAGCCCTTCCCTCGTATGGGTAATCATTGTTTGGTCCACGAGTATCACAAATTACACTAAAAACTACACTAACACTAACTTAAACTAATGATCAAATGTGTTTAAAAGATTAAAGGCTCCTTCCAGCGAATATCAGAAAGATGTCAAGTTGAAATAATAGTAGCAATTAGAAGAAAAAATAAGTAGGAACTGCAAGAGCTACTGCAACAGGCAGCCACCCTCGACGGCGCCATGGCAACAATCATCATCCAGTAGGCTATGTTAAAATTTGCATAAATAACAACCTGCGTGTTGATGCAATGCAATTTTTTCCTATTGACGAACACGTCCTCGTCTTTTGATGGCGCAATTATTTGTATGCGCGTCCCGTCAATAGCACCGACCACACCGGGCATACCTGCAATTGCCATGAAGTTGGCTTTGATCCTGTGTAATTGTTGAATGTCCAAAGGAAAGTTTATGGCACTGCTGACTGATGGTTGCGATATTTTTAAATCGTCGGCATTGCAAAGTTGCATTTCCCCTGTTGCTAAATAACGTAGTGTGGCCAAACATTTTATTTCGGGACTAATCAGATTATTCCTGTTAGTCGGGGATGTTATTGCATCGCGCACTAACTCCACAACAAGTTTAATACCCTAACATTTCGTCTCGCAGGCATTTTACGATTCTTTGTGAATAGGTCTTACTGAGTTAGGAATCCTCTTGAGGACTTTTAAGCTCTCCTAGACTTAGATGCTACTTTTAGGCCTAAAATACTTTGTGAATTGCTCTTAGTGAAAAAAGTTAGGAGTCCTAAATTTAAGAGTGACACGCCCATTATTTTTAGGAGTTACTCCTAAATTCGCCAGTTAGGACCTACTTTTAGCCCTAAGATCCTTTGTGAATATGGCCCCAGATGCAGAATAATTAAAATGATTGACACCTGAGCAGCAGAGTAGATCCAGGATATGGCCTTTTGAATGGATGGGAAAATCAATAAACTGCTGCAAATCAAAGCTGTGAAGGCATGATACAGTCTTTTGTGAGGTAATTATTGCCATTATTAATATGGACATTGAAGTCACCAAGGAGAATTACATTTGGGGAAAGGGATGATATAAGAGTGAGGAAAGTAGAAAATTGATTGATGAATTCTGAATTGGGCTTTGGCGGATGGTAAACAGTGGCTACAGTGATAGGGGATGGTCCATTCAATGTTATTACAAGTGACTCAAATGACGGATAGACTGGCACAGAGACAGGTGAGACTTTTGCGAGACCTCCGCCGCAACCGGTAGTGCGGGGTTGACAGGTGTAAACAAACTTGGGAGGAGTTCCTTCGTTCAGCTCGGAAAAGTCGTTTGGTTGTTGCCATGTCTCTGTCAAACTTAAAAAGTCGTATTTACGGTCATTGATGAGATCCTGGAGGAGATGTCCTTTGCCAGAGAGTTAGCAGATGTTGAATAATCCGAAAATGAAATCAGTATGGTCGCTCTTGTGGGAGACAGCGCTAACTTTAGCCGACCTGGCTAGGTTGGCTAGCACATCATGGTCCACCCCTCTACTGGACATTCTCGGTTGACGGCGAGAAGAAGACCAGAAGGAGTTGATTGTAGTGGAGTCATCGGTGTTGAAGCTCCGTTGGGACCCACGGTGAAGATATCTCCGACAAGGTAAATGAGCGTAGTCCGGGCCAAGGTGCAGTGTTGATTGTAGCGGATTAAAGTGAAGTTTGCGAAGCCCAGCAGCCAAGTATTGAAGCAGGGCCGATGAGGAGTTCATCAGAAAAAGCACGGCAGTCCATATGAGTGTAGCCGATTTGTTGATCCGCATTCTGGCTCACAGAACAGGGCAGATTAGAAAGGTAGGTGTAGCCCCGGGTATGGCCGAACAAACAGTGTCAAACAGGTAAGCAGCTAGAGTCACATACAGAGCTGATCAGATAGTATGACGTCATATCAGCATCAATGTATCAGCAGGGCAATAGACAGTAAAGGAATGACAAGTCACACAAGTCAAGTTTAACTAAAAGTTAGTTAAAAAGCCGGAGAGCAGTGGCAGCAAGTCGCGCCAGCGTTCACTCAGCCGGAAGCCCAGTATCAGTCAAATAGGTAAAAAAGTAGTTATTAACGCGTTAACGCAAACCAATTTTAACGGCGGAAAAAAATTAGCGCACGATTAGCGCTCTTTTGGCGTTGTCGTTTTTTCACCTTCTGTCTAGCAACAAATAGTCACGTTAGAGAAACGACAACACCATACCGGATCTAGCCACACCAGAAACAAAACAACAAGCATGCCGCACAAACTTGTTGGGACACAACTCCTTAAAAGTGTGTGTGTGTGTGTTTGTGTGTCACTCTGTTTGAGCCTGCACGAGAGTTCAATGTTGTCATTAGCTGTTACGTCTTCCTGACCAATCGCAGTTCAAGGCCCAACTGGGCTGTACCACTTCGGGAGGGGCCGCTCAGTTACTCCCTTCTAGACAAAATCGACTTGGCTGCGACGTTGACAGTTTGTGAGTGTTGAGTCTGAGTAAGTGAGGTTGCGGGCGCACAGCTCAGGCTCAACTTTTATAAACGCAATATTGTCATCCTGCGTTAATCAGCCCGACAGCCCCGAAAACGGCCCACTGGGAATTCTCCCGACTCTCCCGATTACCAGGCCGCCACTGTGTGTGTGTGTGTGTGTGTGTGTGTGTAGGCGTTATTCGATAGCCTGGTAATGTGTATAGGCCTACGTACGGTAGGAATATTCATGCTGGTTTAAATAATAAATGTTATAGTATTTCCCATCTTTGCTGAGCAAGAGTTTTGTTCGAAAGTTCAGTGATTGAAACAAATGAATGCCTACCACTGTAATGCACCTACCCAATGTCAATTGGACCGGGTTGAATTCACTGCGGGTTTCTCTTATATCCATCTTACCAAATATATTTTATTACTGTCCTTCTCAACATTCTCTGATCGCACTAAAAGGCTAGCAGCAGGAAATCAATTTTATTTAGAATAGAGAAAAATGTGTGATTAATTGCGAGTTAACTATGACATTAATGTGATTAATCGCGATTAAATATTTGAATTGCTTGACAGCACTAGTAAAAAGGCATCCTGAGATAGTTCATCGATAGTTTACCATCTGGTTAACAAAAATGTCTTAGTTTTATTGGGGGGCAGAGCTGTTCTCAGCATTCCTGAGACCTGTCTGCCAGTGTGTATAAGAACTCCTCTTTTAGTCAATGCTGGACTTCAGCTCGTGGAGCTCTTGGAGCGACTAGGGTTGATTTACCATGCAGGGGACTTCGGCCTGGAGCCAGCAGCATGTGAACACAGCAGGAAACAGGGATGAGGCTCATATGGACCAGAGGCCGTGATGAACAGGTGCCTTCTATCGCCTTCCAAAGACGTAGTGCAGGTCTCAGCAGGGTGGGGGCCGCCACACTGATGGCTCTGTCCCTGCAGGTTGTGGGGGGACGGGGGCACGAACCGTCCTGTGGACCTCCAATTCTGGGACTGGTAAGGGGAGATATAATACGTACAGGGGGGCAAGGGCATGGAGAGATTTCTAGATCCCACCTCTTCTCCTCCACTCCCTCCCTTCTCCTTTACCTCCCTCTACCCCTCCCTCTATCTCCCCAGCATTAGGCGTCAGGCCTCGCAGAGGGGTCTGAGGTTGCTCTCCCCTCTCTGTCCCTAGTACACAGCATTAGGCGTCAGTGCTGGGCAGTGGGGCCTGAGGGAGCTCCCCTCCTGCCAGCCATTGTGTTGCCATCGAGGAGACACGGCCACTTTCACGGCCCGCCACTTCCAGAGGACATCTTAGAAAACCACCAGCGGGAACCATGCAAGCTCTTTTGTGTTCAGGAGACACTGAGTTCTCCTTAACCACCCCCCACAGGCGTCTCCTTCACTGCCTTCTCATCACAACTACAAATGGACAACTACAAGTGCTCACACCACTTACTGTAAACGTGCACACACACACACACACACACACACACACACACACACACACACACACACACACACACACACACACACACTTAAGATTGCCCACACACAACACACACACACACACACACACACACACACACACACACACACACACTTAAGATTGCCCACACACAACACACACACACACACACACACACACAGGCTGACATAAGCAGACACTGTGGCAACCCCGACCGTCGGCGGCTGAGGTTCAGGAAGGAGATGCGCCAAACAGGGTGTGGGTTAACGGGTTTTTATTACGTTTTCCCACTCGTGCAAAAAAGGGTAACTTAAAAGTTAAATGAGGTTCTTCCTGGTCTGGGGAAAAAAGGGAATCGCCCCGGGTCTGGTCCTCCTGCGGGGTCGGCGTCTTGCTCCCTTGGGTCTCCTTCTGCTTAGTCCTGGGGAGAGGCGAAATGTCAGTAGCGTGGGCCTCGGAAGTCTCCACCTACCGCGTCTCTCCAGCTCGGTCGCACTTGCCTGACTGGTGCACGCTTGGTCCTTAAGAACGCTCCGCCGTCTCCTTCCGCCGGGTGCTCCGCATCTCCGTGATTGCGCGGGTGCGCTCGATGCGCGCTCCCGCGTCGCCGCGCCGAGCGGCACATATCTCCCGCGGACTACCTGCGTGCGGAGAGGGCGCTGGCGGGGCTCGAACTCCTCCGTCGGATCGGGGTTGCCACACACCCCCACCCTCAGCTGCAAGTCGGGGACCCCCCGGGACAGGCCTAGGCAGGCGTCCCTCCGGGACAGTGCGTCTGCGTTGGCATGTGCGCGTCCAGGCCGGTGGACCACCTGGAAGTGGTAATCCTGCAGAGCCAGGAACCAGCGCGTCACCCGGGCGTTGGTATCCTTGGCCGTGGCCATCCACTTCAGGGGGGCGTGGTCTGTGACCAGGGTGAAGGTGCGTCCGAGGAGGTAGTAGCGAAGCTTCTCCAGGGTCCACTTTATCGCCAGCGCCTCCTTCTCCACGGTCGAGTAGGCTTTCTCGCTGGCCAGGAGTTTCCGGCTGATGTATAACCTGTGATAAGACCGCTCCCAGCCCCACCTCGGACGCGTCGGTGTGGACGACGAAGGGGAGGTTGAAGTCCGGGGTGATCAGGAGGGGCTCGGTTCAGAGGGCCCGTCGGAGGCACGAGAACGCCTCCTCGACCTCCTCTGTCCACTCGACCCGGTCAGGCAGAGCCCTCCGCGTCAACTCGTGGAGGGGGCTGGCCAGTGTTGCGAACGCCGGGATGAAGCGTTGGTAGTACCTCACGAGTCCAAGGAATGACTTCACCTGCTTCTTCGTCCTCGGCCGGGGCCAGGTCCGGATGGTCTTCACCTTCTCCTCTTGCGGCTTCACGCTGCCCCTCCCCACTCGGTAGCCCAGGTAGGACGCCTCTTCGAGGCCCAGGCGGCATTTCTTAGGGTTGGCCGTGAGGCCGGCGGCTCGGAGCGCACCCAGGATGGCACGGAGGTAGGTGCAGGTCCCAGGTGCTGCTGTGGACGACGATGTCGTCGATATAGGCGGCGGCGTATTCCCTGTGGGCCCGTAGGACCCGGTCCATCATCCGCTGGAAGGTAGCGGGTGCCCTGTGCACCCCGAACGGGAGGACCGTGTACTGGTACAGCCCGTCGGGGGTGGTGAACGCTGTCTTCACCCGGGCCCGCTGGGTGAGAGGGACCTGCCAGTATCCTTTTGTCAGGTCCAGGGTGGTAATGAACCGGGCCGGGCCCAGCCGCTCTATCAGTTCGTCTATGCGGGGCATGGGATAGGCGTCGAAGGCCGACACTTCATTCAATTTCCAGAAGTCGTTGCAGAAGCGGTACGTTCTATCCGGTTTGGGGACCAGGACCACCGGGCTCGACCATGCGCTGTGGGACTCCTCGATGACCCCCATCTGTAGCATGCTGATGACTTCCGCTCGGATGGCGGCCCGCCGTGCCTCCGGAATGCGGTAGGGCCGGAGTCGGACTCGGACTCCCGGTTCCGTCCTGATGTCATGGCTGACGATCGCGGTCCTCCCGGGCCACTCCGAGAAGACGTCGAGGTGCTGGAGGACCACTTCCTTCATGTCCTGGGTCTGGCTTGGGCTCAGCTGCTCCCCCACTGGTACCTCGGGCAGGGGTAGTCGTGCGGACAGGGACAGGAGGCCTGGTTCTCGCGGGGCTGTCGGTGGATGCCACTGCTTCAGCAGGTTGATGTGGTAGACCTGGACGTCCTTGCGTCTCCCCGGTTGCCGCACCCGGTAGTTGACGTCGCTGACCCGCTCGATGACGTCGTAGGGACCCTGCCATTTGGCCAGGAATTTACACTCGGCGGTCAGGACGAGGACCGGCACCTGGTCCCCCGGGTTGAAGGTGTGGAGCTGGGCCACACCTTGCCTGACTGGTGCGCGCTTGGTCCTTAAGAACGCTCCGCCGTCTCCTTCCGCTGGGTGCTCCACATCTCCGTGATTGCGCGGGTGCGTGCTCCCGCGTCGCCGCGCCGAGCGGCACATATCTCCCGCGGACTACCTGCCCGCGGAGAGGGCGCTGGCCGGGCTCGAACTCCTCCGTCGGATCGGGGTTGCCACAACACACACACACAAACTGGCCCCTCTTGTGGGTGCATTAGATGTAAACCACAGGGGGCCTATTAACTCGATCTCCGTGTGTTGTAACTTTCTATAGGCTGTTGTATAATATGGAACATCTTATACGACCACAAACACCCACAATCTTGGCAGTCACTCGCCCACTCAGGAAAGGATTGATTCTGTACTTCAGATACCCACTGAAAAGAAAGTAAAATGCCAGTGTACTTTCTTTGTGTGGTCCACAACAATTAAATCAATAACAGACAAATGAAGATAAGTATAATTGCACTTTGAATTTAATCAAGTTTGCTATGAAGGTGGGCCAATCCTCTAATGGTATTTTATCCATTGTTAAAGTTGCAAGCCATCTTAATGTTTTTTTTTAAGTTTTGACTGATCCATCTTGGCCAATCAGATTCCCTACCTCAGACATCACACCATTCACGTCCTGTTTTAGTGCTGGTGCGTGTGAACCCCCCAAAACAACATGCAAATGAGGGTTTGCTTCAACTGTGCATGTACTCATTAAGACTACAACACACACACACACACACACACACACACACACACACACACACACACACACACACACACACACACACACACACAATGTGCTCCATGTTGTTACCTCAGAGGATTGGACAGAAGGGGAAAGGTGTAATTGTTTTTGCAGAATGCCAAATAGCCAATAACATCTCAGTGAATTGTGTTCCATATTATTGCACATCGTTGTTGTGTTTTTCATTAGTTTCAGTGCTTATCTGTTGAGTTTTAGTTTGTTTTCACAGCACAACACTATAGAACAAAACTGACTCAATAGTACGTTTGACCCTAGAACTTTGCAGGATAATTTGGAGCCAGATTTCAAATGGCAGCTTCACATTGTTCTCGTGGAGGCCCATGTCTTACATGACATGGTTTTTCAAATTAAAAACATTAAGCAGCAGAGCCGGACAGTAACAGAGTACATTTACTTGAGTACAGTACTTAAGTACAATTTTGAGGTATCTGTACTTTACTCGAGTATCATTTTTGGGGAGTACTCATGACTTTACTCAGGTACATTTTAGAGGCAAATATTGTACTCTTTACTCCGCTACATTTCTATCCATAATCGTACCCGTTACTTCTTATAAAATATAAAAAATAAGAGAAAAGAAAAATCTCGGAAACCCTAAATTTGTTGTTTCCCTCTCAAACGTGATTGGATTGTGCAGGCGCCACTGATTAGGACAGCCTTCAGCCTATCAGCAATCACCTTCGCTTTCCGCCAAAGTAAACTCCATGGTCAGATTTAAATGAGAGACGATTGTTGATTTGATCGATGAAAAAACAGAAACTCACACATACATACAATCTTTTCTGAAATTACATATTTATGTAAGCTGAGCAATTGTTTTTATGTTCTTGAGAATACTGTTATACTGTAAACAATTGTTCTATTGCCTTGTGGGCAAGTGAGAAATGTTAAATAAAGAAACATGGTAAAAAGAATGAAGATGAAAATGACTTGATTTTACTTTCAATTCCTTTTACATTCTCCAAGGTTTTAACATTTTTCATAACTCCATGTAGGACGATTTTATACATACATGTAAGCACTGTGGCAGTAGTAATGCAATATTTAGAAAATGTACTCTTGTACTCTTGATACTCAAGTTCTTTTAAAAACAAGTACAAGTAAAAACAGTATCTTTAACTTAAGTAGACATCTGACTGTAGTACTTTTACTTGTACTTGAGTAAAATTTAGCAAGGGGTATCTGTACTTTTACTCAAGTATGGAAGCTCTGTAATCTGTCCGCCTCTGTTGAGCAGTTGAGCACCGGATACCAGGGGAGGGAAGTACCGAAGTACAAATAGTTTGTTACTGTACTAAGTACCAGAGTTGTGGACTCGAGTCATGAATTTGATGACTTTAGACTCGACTTGACTAAATCTAAAAAGACTTGCAACTCGACTTGGATTTTAACATCAGTGACTTGTGACTTCACTTGGACTTGACCCTTTTGACTTGAAAAGACTTGCTACTTTCCTCGAACCTAAAGATTAAAATGTATGTTTACACGACACTGACCGCTCTATCTCCCTTTGCACGTGACCTGTGTGCGGCACGACATCCAATCAAATTAGATCCACGTTGTTTCTATATGATACATACATGACACACACACCCGCGCGCCAGTAGGCAAAAAGTGGAAAAGTGGATTTATTGCCTGATTCACGTCTTTGTTATCACTCCGTAAAAGTAGTCCGGTAAGTATGGAAGCATATATGTAGCAAAATTCAAATGGCAATGCAATTTGCAATTCAATAAGTAATTACGTGATGCAATTGACAATGCATTATGCAATTTCATAATGTAATTTGTAAAAACGTTATTCAAAGTGTATTTTAATATGCAAAGTGACAATGCAATCCTCAATTAAATTTGCAAAAGTTATAACAATAAAAATACAATAACATTTTGTCAAATTCTTTGAGTTCCTTTATTCAAATTGAAAAGCTATAGCGTCCCCATGATTGCAATCCACTTCGCCACGCTCCGTGTGTTGCGATATTCAAATGACATTTCAATCCGCAAAACGGAATCCAAAACGGAATCCAAAACGGAATCCAAAGAGGAATCCAAAGAGGAATCCAAAAAGTAAATATGCAAAGTGGCAAACGTATCAGCCAATCAGCGTCTGGGCGGGAACTACGTCACTTTCTATTGTCTCCAAGGGTATCTCCACGGTAATAATAATAATAATAATTTAATTTAAAGGGCGCCTTTCAAGACACCCAAGGTCACCTTACAGAGCATGAAGTTATCATGAATCGTTTAAAACAAGACATTGTGGAAAAATAATAATAATAAATAAATAAAACATAAACAAGACAAAACAAACAAACAATCAAGACAGTGATCAGTTAGACGTTGTGTGCGAGTTTGAACAGGTGAGTTGTGACTTGAAGGTTGTAATGGTGTCTGACTGTTTTATTTGTGGGGGGAGGGAGTTCCAGAGCCTGGGTGCTGAACAGCTGAATGACCGGGCACCCATTCGTAATGAGTCGTGATGTGGGGATACATAGTAGTCCAGCAGAGGTTGAGCGGAGGGAGCGGGAGGGAGTGTATTCTTGGAGGAGGTCGCAGAGGTAACTGGGGGCTAGGTTGTCGAGAGCTTTGTAGGTGAGGAGTGGGTGGAGACGGTGGGTCTCCCGACCCTATGTTTCGCACCCAGTGCCTGTAGCACTTGGGAAATCTTTGTGTTTACCACACTGGCGTCAAAACGTACCAGTGAGGATAAGTCGTCTATCCTATCTCCCAGAACACGCACTCTATCTACTGCATCTGTGTCTTCAACACGATTGTTCTCCACATCATCGGCCAAACTTCGGAGCGTATCAATAATCTCCATTGGTGACCATGGACCTGACACATACGAACTAGAAGTGAACAAGGAAATTACGAGCAAGCGACGTAGTTCCCGCCCAGACGCTGATTGGCTGATACGTTTACCACTTTGCATATTGACTTTTTGGATTCCTCTTTGGATTCCGTTTTGGATTCCGTTTTGCCAAATCTTTTGCAATGCGTTCGTTTTGCGGATTGAAATGTCATTTGAATATCGCAACAAACGGAGCGTGGCGAAGTGGATTGCAATCACGGGGACGCTATAGCTTTTCAATTTGTGTAAAGGAACTCAAAGAATTTGACAAAATGTTATTCAATTTGTATTGTTATAACGTTTGCAAATTTAATTGAGGATTGCATTGTCACTTTGCATGTTAAAATACACTTTGAATAACGTATTTACAAATTACATTATAAAATTGCATAATGAATTGTCAAATGCATAATGTAATTCCAAATTGCATTGCCATTTGAATTTTGCTACATATATGCTTCCATACGGTAAGCGTGTCCGGTTGCTTAGCGACGGGACATGGGTGTTTATTAATGACGTGTCCTCGCGCGTCCGAAATAACTGTAAATGAGTAGGCTACTACTAGTACTTTTGCAGGCTGAACGTTAAAATACTTCTTAACTTAGAGAGATGGCATCTGCAGTAGTGCGCAATTGGACCTTCGAGGATTCCTGGTCAATAAATTCCCGTAAGACCACTCTCTCCCTCCAGTCTTGGCTGCGGACTCGCATCCAAATTCCTCTTGTTTGCGGCAGAGCTTAGGGTAAATATAAAGATCTGACGAGAAATTGACGTTGCTGCGCTGTCCTGCTCCTTCTTAATTGAAGGAGCAGGCAGAGAAAAGCTCTCTCCTGCTGTGCTTTCATTAAAATCCAATTTAAAATCCCCGATAGTGAGAAGACATCCATTACGTCGCCGCCGGTCCAGAGATGTGTCAGGTGTGCGCGAGAGACATAACGGACACTTTTGTTACTGCCATGTATACAGTACATTCGGAACACATTTTAGGAACAGATCTATGTCGCAACATAGAAATCTATGTGGATCAGATGTGCCATGTAAACGCAGCTACTGTAGATTTGCAAAGCGCTGCTTACGTGGAACTCATCTCCACGACATTCCATTGTTTAGGTTCCATTGCTTAGGTTCCTTTGCTTACGTTCCATTGCTTAGGTTCCATTGTGTTCAACGCAGCTTAGCAAGCCACCAGCACCAGCAAGCCACCAGCAACATAAAGTCCTTTCAACGTCACTGCACACGCTACTATTACATGTAGATAATTTTATTTTATTTAATTTTTGAGAGTGAGGATATCTTTTATAAAGTGGTGACATGCTTGAAAGGGTTAAGCTTACACTTTTGAAATGAGTGTTTGAACAATGTTCCTCCAAAAAAGGCTTAATAAATACAAATCTTAAATATTATTTCTCTGTTGTTGAAAGGACTCGAAAGGACTCGAAACTCAAACGGTAGGACTTGGGACTCGACTTGAGACTTGTCGGCCTTGACTTGTGACTTGACTCGGGACTTGCCTCGGGACTTGACGGCAAAGACTTGAGACTAACTTGTGACTTGCAAAACAATGACTTGGTCCCACCTCTGCTAAGTACTACTAAGTACAGTTTTCAGGTATCTGTACTTTACTTAGATATTTCTCTTTCTGAAAAATCTTTACTTTTACTCCCTACATTGTTCCACAAATATCTCTATTTTCTACTCATTACATTTTCAAAACAGGCTTGGTACTGTAGTGGTATGAGGCAACACGGCTACTTAGACACAGGCTTCTGTTTCACCACGCCCTCTCCGGCCCGTTCGCCAATCATTGCTTGTCGAGGGGATAAAAGTAGGCCGTGCCCTTCCTCCTGAACTCTCGCTTCCTGCCTCTTCGGCCCGTCCACTTCCGGGTCGTTGCCCTCGCCGCTCACCTCAGAGCACAGGTAGGCGCACCTCCGCATGCTGTGTTGCGTACATTCGTCAGCGTTTTACTAAAACTCAAACCATTACTATAATAGATCTGCCGAGATCCTCATCGCAATCGGGGCAATGTATTGGGGTCGTTTACCGCCGCTGACCAGAGCATAGGTGAGTCATGGTGAGCGTTTTGTTGTTGTTTGCCTGTTGGTCTGGTGCTAAGCTCACTTTGCGCTCCTCTCCCTTTAACAGTCTGCTTGTCGCATGGTGCGTGGTGGCTGTCTCCCCCGCTACGCCGATACTCTTCACCCCTCTCCCTCTTTAGAAGGGACGCAACATAACCAGACTGAGAACCGGGATTATGAACGCATAACCGAGAGTTGAGCCTTCCTTGTTTATTTACTAAATCATTGCTGAATTGTCATTGCTGCTGCTTCGCTGCCACTTCCGCCGACTTGGTTCGGGGCTCTGTCTGCTGCCCCTGGTCGGCTTGCCTCCAGCTGTTAGCCCTGTGTCCCGCTGCTGCTGTGCGTGGTGCGGTGTGTGCGTGCGTGGCTGCCGCTCGGGTGTGCCGCTGCGAGCTCCGCCTGTACTCACCCCTGGTTTGGACTGTGTGTGCGTGTGTGCGTTTTGAGTTTGAGCGACATAAGTTTTGTGTCGTTCATTTAATTTTCATTTGGAAGGGGAACTTCTCAATCTGAGCCCTTGTTTATTTTTGTTTAAAACATATGTTATGATTACTTGTTGAGTTGATATCTCTGGTCAGAGACTCTTTAATTTTCTTGTTTACTTTCATTTTGAGTGATTTTTGGTTACTGCAAATTAATACTCTTTAGTTTATTGATTTGATTTGTTATGTGATATTGTCTGTCAGTTGTGAGCCCTCCTAACTGTGCCCCTTTCTCGTAGAGCTGAAGGCCGCCGGTGGTGGCGGTGGTCCTCCTGGGTGGTGGTGGTGATCCCTTGTGTGCGTGTGCTTTGTTTTAGATTTTATTCGTTTGGACTTCGCGTTTTTGCTGTGTGTGTGAGGTGCCCTTGTTTCTTTCGTTGGATTTAATTTCCCCCTGACGACCACTCTCCCAGCCGGTAAGCCGCAGCTTGTACCCACTTCCTTCCCCAGTTGGGCTTACTTCTCTTTTTCATCTTTTGTGCCAAACCATGTTCATAATAACAAAATGCTTTGTTATTTTTGAACTCTGTCTCCCGCCCTCCCTGATTGAACGAAGCTGAGTGTCTTATCGTCAGAGGTGACAATCATAATCATAGTGTATAGGTCCTTGGGCCCTAACCCAAGGTGGCATTGTCGGTAACATAGAGAAGATACTCTGACATAAAATAGTAAAGCCTCCTCGTGTCGCCACAAACTTGGCGTTGTCGGCAGGATTTTCTATTCAGTGGAGGTGGAGACGTGTGTTCTATTTTCTTTCCTTTTTTTTCTGTGTCTTTTGGTCCTCAGATTGCCAGTTGTGAGTGTGAATGAAAGGCAGCTTAAGGCGAACCAGGGCGAGTATTGTTTTTTTTGGTAGCCTTAGTGTTCTCAGTTTGGTCTTAGCTTTGAAATGGAGGGAGAGCTACAGGAGTTGATGGATTTGGAGGCACAGCTGAGGACAGAGAATGAGGGGTTGCGGCGGGCGCAGGGTGCGGCCGTGCTTGGTCCTAGTGCGGCACCTTCCATTCCTGCTGAACCTCTCCCAGTGCCATCCTCTCCTACCGCTCTGGTAACGGAGCGACTGGTCCTTGTACCCCGTGATAGGAAGTGTCCCGTGTTAAGGGGTAGGTCAGGTATAGGGTTAGAGGAGTGGATTGAGGAGGCTCAAGCCTGTATGAGGGCTCATCACCTTTCCACCTTCGATCAAGCGTTCTTTCTGTTTGACCATTTGGAGGGAGAGGCGCGTGAAGAGATAAAATATCGCCCTGCCACAGATCGAAGTGATTCAAATAACATCATTGCGGTTTTGCGAGAGCTTTATGGTCGCTCAGACTCATACGTTGCCCTACAAGAGGCGTTTTTCTCAAGGCGACAGCAAGAGGGGGAGTCCCTTCAAGAGTTCTCCCTCGCGTTAATGAGTTTGATGTCTGCGGTGAAACAAAGTGCTCCAAGCGAGATGCCAAATGCAGACGTTTTGTTGCGCGATCAGTTCATTGAAAATGTTATTGATGGGTCCCTTCACCGAGAACTAAAACAACTCACGCGCAGGCAGCCTACCGTCTCTTTGCTGGACGCTAGGGCAGAGGCAATTAGGTGGGAGCGAGAGGGATTGCCAGGGGGTGTGCGGGGCCGAAGTCACTCGGTACCCTCGATGCTGGGCTTGCAGTGTGGCGTTCGGACTGCTCCTTCCGTGGCTAGTCCACCCAAGACTTCAGAGTTGCAGGAGGTGAAACAGATGCTGAAGCTCCAACAGGAACAGCTTAACTGTCTCACAGAAACTCTTGCTCGGCTGCAGATTAATCCGCAGGGTAATCATTCCTCTTACCGTGGTCCAGTAATCTGCCGGCGGTGTCAGCAGCCTGGCCACTTTGCCAGGGAGTGCAGAGGGGAACGTGCCCCTCCTCCACCTTCTGGGGCTGCTTCCTTGCCGGTTTCTAGGCGGGATCCTGCTCAGCATTCGGGAAACTAGCACCCGTCGAACTGCGGAGCCAAAGTTTGAGGGGAGGCGCCACAGGCTCACCAGTTAGGTTAAGGAATGGGGGAGAGACTAGGCTAATCAGTGCTTGTCCACACATGGACGTGGTTATGGGGGGAGTGAAGGTTCCTTGCTTGGTGGACACTGGGTCCATGGTGTCCACTGTCAGGGAAAGCTTTTTTTGGCAACACTTTGCGACTTGGGGCCAGGAGAAACTTCAGTCCTGCCATTGGCTGCAGCTTCAAGCAGCCAATGGATTGCCCATTCCATACCTTGGCTACTTGGAACTCGAAGTAGAGCTCTGTGGTAGGACTGTGCCAGGGTGTGGGCTATTGGTTGTCAAGGATCCTCCAGCTGATGTATCTCTTTCTGCCCCGGGTGTCTTGGGGATGAACATCTTACGAAGATGTTATAGCACCTTGTTTGGGCAACATGGCTCTGCCCTGTTCAAGCTGCACACGTTACCGAAGCACCAAAGCTTGTGGTGCAGGCATTGCAGAGATGTCATCAAGCTTCTCTGACTTCCCCTGCTGATGTCATTGGCAAGGTCAAGCTGCGAGGCAAGAAGGCTTGCCGTATCTTTGGTGGCACTATGCAGTTAGTTCCAACCACCTGTTCTACCCAACATTCTGGGACTACTGTGCTCTTTGAACCCTCGGATCAGGGCCTTCCTGCTGGGCTGCTGGCGTCCCCAGCACTGGTTCGAGTTGAGGGAGGTACTGTGTACATACCTATTGTCAATGTGGGCACTTCTGATGTGTTGCTTTACCCCCGTACAGAGGTTGGTGTTTTGCGTGAGGTTCGCGTGGTGAGCTTACCTTCTGGGGTTAAGGAGGTTCCATCTTACCTAGCCACTGTTGCATCCCAGGCCGTGACTTCTATGCTACAAGATCAAGTAGACGCGGTTAATCTGTCTGCTTTGTCAGCCGAAGAGCGGGAGGAAGCTCGTCTTCTTCTTGGGATATACGCTTCTGTCTTTTCTTCTCACGACGGCGACCTGGGTTGCACCAACCTGATAGCGCATGAAATCCCGCTTCTTGACGACACTCCCATTCGTCAGCGCTACCGGCGTATTCCTCCATCAGAATATGAAGTGGTCAAAGAACACATCAGCCAGCTGCTTGATGCGCAGGTTATCCGGGAGAGCGGCAGTCCATTTGCTTCACCGATCGTGCTGGTTAAAAAAAAAGATGGGAGTCTGCGCTTGTGCGTAGACTACTGGCAGCTTAACAACAAAACTCGAAAAGACGCGTTCCCTCTCCCTCGGATTGAGGAATCGCTGGATGCACTCACCGGAGCCCGCTGGTTTTCCACCATGGATTTAGCCAGCGGGTATAACCAGGTTCCGGTGGCAGAGGCCGACCGACCCAAGACCGCATTTTGTACTCCTTTCGGACTCTTCGAATGGAATCGCATGCCTTTCGGGTTGTGTAATGCACCCAGCACGTTCCAGCGACTCATGCAACGGATTTTCGGAGATCAGCAATGTCAGTCGTTGTTTTTGTATCTGGACGATATTGTTGTCTTCTCCTCCACCTTTCAGCAACATCTTGAGAGATTGGAAGTGGTGCTGCAGCGGTTGAAATACGAAAGTCTAAAGGCAAAGTTGTCAAAGTGCTCCTTCTTCCAACACGAGGTGCATTACTTGGGCCATATAATTTCAGCCGAAGGTGTTTCCACCGATCCAGGCAAGGTTGAAGTGGTAGCCAGCTGGCAGCCTCCTACCACCATCTTGGAGCTGCGGTCCTTTCTTGGGTTCGCTAGTTATTATCGGCGCTTCGTGGAGGGCTTTGCCAAGTTGGCTGCACCTTAACATCGCCTGGTTGCTGAACTTGTGGCTTCCAAGTCCAGACGGTCTGAACAGCAAGTGTTAGAAAGGTGGACGGGAGAACATCAGCGGGGCTTTGAAGCTTTCAAATCTAAGCTTACCACTGCACCCGTACTGGCATACGCTGACTTTTCCCTGCCATTCATCTTGGAAGTCGACGCAAGCCATGGAGGCCTGGGCGCAGTGCTCTCGCAAGAGCATGGAGGAAAGGTCCAACCTATAGCATATGCCAGCCGAAGCCTGAGGCCATCCGAACGCAACCCAGTCAATTATAGCTCCATGAAGCTTGAGTTTCTGGCGCTAAAATGGGCTATGGCGGACAAATTCCGTGAGTACTTGCTTGGCCACAAATGCATTGTCTTTACGGACAATAATCCGCTTAGCCACTTGTCATCAGCTAAACTTGGAGCCCTGGAGCAGCGTTGGGTAGCCCAACTCGCGTCGTTCGATTTTGAGATTCGTTACCGCTCTGGTAAGAGTAACACAAATGCGGACGCTCTGTCTCGCTTGTATCCACCCAGAACCGTAGACCTTGAAATGATCATCCCCGGTATGCAGCTTCCACAGCCATTGAAACAAGCTCTCCAGGTCCGAGGGCCTGCAGCCTGTCAGGCTGCTATCCAGGCTTTGCCTCAGCATCTACCCGCAGACATTGGAGAACTTCAGCGAACTGACCCTGTGACCCAGGAAGTTCTTGTGTTTTGGCAGCAGAAACGATACCCAAATCATGAGGAACGCAAGCAGTTCTCCCCATCAGCTTCGGTGCTCCTCAAGCAGTGGGAGCGATTGAAGGAATTGGCCGGAGTATTGTACCGGCAAGCCTTTCGCTCCGATGGGGGTGAGGTGGTTCTCCAGGTGCTGTTGCCAACTGCCATAAAGAATAAAGTCCTCACGGAGGTCCATCAAAATCACGGTCACCAGGGGGTGGGCAGGACTCTGGAATTGCTTAGGCAGCGGTGCTATTGGCCGGGGATGTCATCTGATGTGAGGCGCTGGTGTCAAACTTGTGAGCGGTGCCAAGTGGCTAAAGACTCCGGGCCACCAGGTCATAGCTTCATGGGACATCTGCTTGCTTCTGAGCCTAACAAAATCCTTGCGATGGATTTCACCCTGCTCGAACCAACCCATAATGGGCTGGAGAACGTCCTCGTCTTGACGGATGTTTTCAGTAAATACACTCTTGCCATTCCCACTCGTGACCAGCGCGCCTCTACAGTGGCACAGGTGCTCGTCACAGAGTGGTTTTCAAAGTTTGGTGTTCCAGCACGCATTCATTCTGATCAGGGTCGCAATTTCGAAAGTGTACTCATTCAGCAGCTGTGTGGTCTTTACAACATTGAAAAATCTCGCACCACCCCGTACCATCCTGCAGGTAACGGTCAGTGCGAATGTTTTAATCGCACTCTTCATGATTTGCTGCGCACTTTACCTCTCTCTCGAAAGCGCGAATGGCACACTTGTCTCCATCAGATATTGCATGCTTATAACACCACACCGCATCAATCCACTAGGGAATCCCCGTTTTTCCTCATGTTTGGTCGTGAGGCAAGGCTCCCTGTTGATTTCTTGTTGGGAAGGGTGCAGGATCCTGTTGGGGGGACAGTAAATGACTGGGTCCATGAGCATCGGACCCGGCTACATTTGGCTTTTGAAGGCGTCCGGGACAGTCTGAGGGAGGCCGCCCAACGTCGGAAGGAAAATCATGATCAGTCTGTCCGGTCAGAGCCGCTTGTGGTGGGTCAGGCAGTTCGTCTGAAGGAGTTTGGCTGGAAGGGGTGTCATAAGATCCAGGACAGGTGGAACCCTGTGGTGTATCGGGTGATTAAAGCTCCCCACGGCAATGGTGCGGTGTATACGGTTGCACCAGAGGACGACCTGGCCAGGGTCAAACGGGTACATCGAACGCTGCTTAAAGCTATAGTCGGGATGGCTGCTTCAGGGAAAAACCCTGCTCCTCTTTCCATTTCACTTGATCGGCCTGCAGCGTCTGAGTGCTCATCCGACGACGAAGATTTGATGGCTGCAGTAAGGGACACCATCCTCCCTCCAGCTGATCCTTCAAGAGCATTGTCGGGTCGACGATGCAAATGGGGGGGGTGGATTGTAGTGGTATGAGGCAACACGGCTACTTAGACACAGGCTTCTGTTTCACCACGCCCTCTCCGGCCCGTTCGCCAATCATTGCTTGTCGAGGGGATAAAAGTAGGCCGTGCCCTTCCTCCTGAACTCTCGCTTCCTGCCTCTTCGGCCCGTCCACTTCCGGGTCGTTGCCCTCGCCGCTCACCTCAGAGCACAGGTAGGTGCACCTCCGCATGCTGTGTTGCGTACATTCGTCAGCGTTTTACTAAAACTCAAACCATTACTATAATAGATCTGCCGAGATCCTCATCGCAATCGGGGCAATGTATTGGGGTCGTTTACCGCTGCTGACCAGAGCATAGGTGAGTCATGGTGAGCGTTTTGTTGTTGTTTGCCTGTTGGTCTGGTGCTAAGCTCACTTTGCGCTCCTCTCCCTTTAACAGTCTGCTTGTCGCATGGTGCGTGGTGGCTGTCTCCCCCGCTACGCCGATACTCTTCACCCCTCTCCCTCTTTAGAAGGGACGCAACATAACCAGACTGAGAACCGGGATTATGAACGCATAACCGAGAGTTGAGCCTTCCTTGTTTATTTACTAAATCATTGCTGAATTGTCATTGCTGCTGCTTCGCTGCCACTTCCGCCGACTTGGTTCGGGGCGTTTATTTTTATTAAAACATATGTTATGATTACTATGTGATATTGTCTGTCAGTTGTGAGCCCTCCTAACTCTGCCCCTTTCTCGTAGAGCTGAAGGCCGACGGTGGTGGCGGTGGTCCTCCTGGGTGGTGGTGGTGATCCCTTGTGTGCGTGTGCTTTGTTTTAGATTTTATTCGTTTGGACTTCACGTTTTTGCTTTGTGTGTGAGGTGCCCTTGTTTCTTTCGTTGGATTTAATTTCCCCCTGACGACCACTCTCCCAGCCGGTAAGCCTCAGCTTGTACCCACTTCCTTCCCCAGTTGGGCTAACTTCTCTTTTTCATCTTTTGTGCCAAACCGTGTTCATAATAACAAAATGCTTTGTTATTTTTGAACTCTGTCTCCCGCCCTCCCTGATTGAACGAACCTGAGTGTCTTATCGTCAGAGGTGACAATCATAATCATAGTGTATAGGTCCTTGGGCCCTAACCCAAGGTGGCGTTGTCAGTAACGTAGAGAAGATACTCTGACATAAAATAGTAAAGCCTCCTCATGTCGCCACAGTACTTTCGTTTTTGTGAATTTGAGGGAAAATATCAGTTATTGTTTATTTTGCATCATTGCCGGTCTTACCAACATTGAGACGGATATCAATCCTAAAAGGATGGAACGAAAAAACAAAGAAAAGACAATCCCTGGTTATCCAGTGCATATCACAAACGACATAACACGAATGAAATGAGGTAAAAGAGGAGAAAAAAAAGTGGGCATGCAGGAGTGGTGTGTATAGGTCTTATTATTTATTATATTAATGTGACATAAGGTTAGCTTTGCAAAGCAACTTCAGGTAGAAAGGTCAGAGGGCTACTTTGTACTGTTATACTTTGACTTCATTTGAGATTCTGTACTTTCATCTTTTACTTCAGTAGAGAAGTTTAACCTTGAATCTGTTTATACACATCTGTAGGCCCTACTTCTTCTTGAGTATAGAATGTATTCACTTTCGCCACCAATGCACAATACAATTGAATTCACTAATCTGTATCTGAAATCTCTTAATGCAGCTTTAACCTTTCCTTAACACACAAGAAGGCACACTGTAAGTGTTGAAAAATATGGCGTCATTCTCTGCTCATTTAATTTGACTTTTTTGCTCTCTAGGGAATTCTCAACAAAATGATAATGAGGGGGGCGCTAGCGAGCAAGCTATTGAGAAGACGCATCCGACCAGGCTCCGCAGAACTTTTAATTTAAAGTTTGTAAAAAAGGCACCTTTCGACAAAACACTCTTCTTTATTTTACTTTTTACGTTTTTATCACACTATTGCATATCGGCATACGGAAAATAATGACTGGCAAGTCTACAAAAACCCGCAACATAACTTCATCATCCACGAGGCCTAGTGGTCCCGGGTCATCCCCGGATCAACGTGATAAACCAAACACAGCCGACGAGACCATGGCGCTATCCACTCAAGCTTTCAGGCAAGAGTTGCTTACGTCGCTCCGTGAAGATATCGAACATATAATCAAGTCGGAGATTAGAAGCGTGCTGGAAAAGGAAATGGAGGGATTCAGAGCCGACATTAAGGTTGTACGGTCTGAACTCCAGTCTTATCAAAACTCGGTTGCTACAGAGCTAGCCACGCTAAAAGGTACCACTGGCGAGATGGAGAAGTGTCTGTCTTCGTGTACGGATGATATCGTTACACTGCAACGTGAAGTGGCGCGCCTCAAGGCTCAGTCGGAATCACTACAGGATAAGTGTGAGGACTTAGAGTCGCGGTCGAGGAGAAATAACATCAGGATCGTGGGGGTACCGGAGAGCCACGACAGCTCCACAGGCGCCGTGTCAGCCCTACTTCAGAGGGCGTTCAGCCTAACGGAGGCGCCGGTGTTGGATAGATCCCATCGCGCGCTGCTGCCGGCGCCCAGGCAAGGCGACCGACCACGCGTAATCGTGGCCCGCATGCACTACTTCTAGGACTGTGCCAACATACTTCGCCTCGCCAGGGAAAAACAACAGATCAAACTGGACGGGATGACCATTTCAGTCTACCCAGACTACACGGCGCCGCATCACACATAATAACCAGGAGCGGATCTTCACGACGCCAGAGGAAGCCCAGACTTACATCAACAAAAACTTTCCTGCACGTGAGACCACATCCAATAAGTAACTGCTGAGCTCCCCTTATGGAGTGTTGTTATTGCCCTGTTTACACCTACCCGATAGTGGGCCCCGATGGTGTCCAATGGCTAAATCAGCAGCTATCGTTATAACATCGGCAAATAGCGTGGTTGCATCGTGAAACACCGTTACTCTTCCCGGGAACATCCGTTAGACAACGGGAAGAAAAGCTCAATGATCGGGCAACATCGGCAAAGAACGAACATGTTTGTTAATTTTGGGTCTATCGGGGTAGAATCGGTTACCAGGTGTTGCTATGGGCTAATCGGCTATAATCGGGAATAGAACGGGACTACGGGAGTATAACGTAAAACATCGCAAGTCGTTCGGGAATTTTCCTGGGGTACATCGGCTATATTCGTTAATCTTCCGCGCTTTATCGTGTTTTAACGTCTTTATATCGGCAACCTCAACACACGAAAGACCCTCGAGAACCCTCGACAAATAACGATTGTGACCAAATTGTGTTAAGGAAGACCCTCAATCTGCCACTTGGGTATAAATAGGGGGTTATGGATGGATGTCCTACTTTTATAATTAAAGGGGTACTTCGCCCATTTAGAACTGGCGTTCTATTATTATAAAATCGCTATTGTAATATAAGTAAATATATAAATAAATATCAGTCTAAACCAGTCTCCCCTTTGCCTTCTCCCGAAATGACGCCAAGTGACGCCAAACGCGTCATTTGACGTGTTTGGCGTCATTGAAATGACGTCAAATGACGCCAAACGCACTTCGGGTGTCTTCCCTGGCATAAATCGTTATGTTATCGTTATAACATCGGGTATGTGTAAATGCTACCCCGATAAATTGACCCGATCATACATTTTTAGCCCGATGTCACCCGAATCACCCCGACTTCCACATCGGTGGTCCATCGGCCATTAGCGGCCATTAGCGGGATGGTGTAAACGGGGCATATACTGCATATCTGAGTGAGTAATATCCTCAACCAGCTCATAGCTCTTCTTTTACTAACGATCTATCCATCGTTAGTAAAATATCCTGAGCTCTCTTTTTGTTAGCTTTATTGATACGGTGACTGTTATGGTTCACCCTAACGTTATTGTTACTACAATCCTTATTTTATATCAACCCTCTGTTGTTGGATGTGTGCATATGCACGTGTGAGTGTATGTGTGCATGAGGAGGTTGGGAGTCATGTATGCTCAAGGGTTTCTTTTTGCTTTCATCAAAATTGTGTTACCATTACTACTGACAGTACTGTCACGACCCCACTGGTATCTAGGGAAAACCGTCTCTCTGTCTAGGCAGGAGTCGAGACACATATGTGGTATAACCACAGCTGGTAGGCAACTAGCTTCCGGGGCACGTGTGTAGTGACTCACCTGGGTTCCTGGTGAGCGTTGGTCCTTCTCTCTCTTGCTATGGAGATAGCCCAAGTGTTGTGGTGAACGGTAGCTGTCTCGTTCAGTTATGGTTTACATGTTTAGACAAACACTTGACAAACAAAGACGGTGAAGGGGCGGTCACGTTCCCCCGTGGGACTCCTTAGCTCTGGGGTGAACTGGCATCTGGGTGAATGGCTTTACAAAGTCTTATCCTGCCGGGCTGTAACCACTGGCCACCATGCTGTGTATATCCACCTTCTTGGATCCCCAGGTGACCACAATCAACCAATCAAG
This sequence comes from Gadus macrocephalus, assembly GCF_031168955.1. Taxonomy (NCBI): domain Eukaryota; kingdom Metazoa; phylum Chordata; class Actinopteri; order Gadiformes; family Gadidae; genus Gadus; species Gadus macrocephalus. The sequence continues at coordinate 21,522,856 of NC_082389.1, read as the reverse complement.
GGAGCCACTCCCACCGTTACCATGACCACCAGTTACCAACCTGCTTAACCTTACCCAACAGTAGGATCGTGACATTCCTCCCCTCTTAAACAAAACGAAAACACCACAATTATTTATTTATTTTTCTCCTACCCTTGTGTGTTTTTTTTTCCGAATCTTACCTTTCATTTTTACATTTCCCCAAACTTAACTTCTAACCTAAAATAGAACTCAACCATTATGTTGAAAACATGAGGATCTTGTAAATAACAAGAGAACCCACTACAAATCCGGTAGACAACATCAGTCGTAAACAAGGTCTCACACCCTAGAGAGAGCATCAGCAATAACGTTGTCCTTGCCAGCTTCACCACCAGGTTGTAAAGTTGGAGCCCCTATCAGATTGAATAGAGCGGGGCAAACCAACCCATGCAAAGAACTTAAGCAAATGTTCCACGATTACTTTTGTCTGAATGTTACGTAGTGGAATAACTTCCGGATACCTTGTGGCGGCATCCAATATAGTCACCAGGTATTCGTTTCCCTTCTTGGTTTTCGGTAAGGGCCCAACACAGTCAATCATTATCTCAGCAAAGGGCTCCCGTACCATGGGTAAAGGTTGTAAAGGAGAAACTGGCGGCTTACTGCCCTGTTTTCCCACCACCTGACAGGTGTGGCACCGACGACAAAACTCCTTTACGTCCTTGCGTAACCCTGGCCAATAAAATTGCCTGCTTACCTTGGCTAGGGTATTTTTAAAACCCAAATGACCCCCGAATAAAGGGCCATGTGCCATGTGGAGCACTTCTCCACGGTAAGACTGTGGTAGCACAATCTGTTCATAACTGGCCCAGTCCTCACTAGCAGGTCTACTGGCTGGCCATTTCCTAAACAGAATCCCCTTTCTCACAAAGTAACCTGTTGCCACGTTGTCACTCTCTCTAGCAGATGTTGCCACTTCAACTGCATACTCAAGGGAAGGATCCTCCTTCTGCTCCTGAACGAACGTGGGTTGGCTTACCTTTGGAGCCCTAGACATCTCAGAACGGCTAACAACCCCTCTGGCATCTGACTCTGCAACATCATCACCACCGACCTCAGATGGCAACACCACCTCTGTCACCTCAGCACTCCGTAAACTCTGGGACGTCCCTATTTCGCCAGCTATATCACTGATAGGCTCTCTGACCCCCTTTAGAATGCCAGAGGTCAACCACTGAGGGAAGACAGTGTCACACAGATCCAACATTGGCTCCTCATCAACCAAGGGTGATGACAGGGCACCGGGACCTGGTGCACCAACAGCTAGCTTTACCCTAGCCTGTGCTCGAGTGACCACACATGAGGTAAAAACCTATGGAAACTCTACCTCCATCTCCTTTATTTCAACCGGGTAGACTGGGCAGTCTACAACCTCTGGGTTGACCCTAGTCCCTGCTATGTCGTTTCCCAGCAGCAAATCAATACCCCTCACTGGGAGACTGCTCACCTCAGCAACCTCAACACATGCTGAAACTAACTCTGATTTGAGATATATATGGTAGATAGGTGCATGCACGTAGCCACCACCTACACCATGCACCAATACATATCTGCCTGTGAATGAGGCTGGTGGAAGATCCACCACCCCTTTACACAACAGGGTTTGAACTGCCCCCGTGTCACACAGAATTGTTACTGGCACCTGAAGACCCTCCTGAGACACTGCCACTGTCCCTTCCGAAGTGAACCCTTCATAACCCTCCAGGTCACTGGTAATACCGCTGCCAGAAGACACCAGTGCCACCGGCCTACCTGAGCTCTCAAACCGGGACCTCAGACCAGGACATTGATTCTTCTTATGCCCCTTCTTATTGCACCGGAAACACAGCATTTCCAAAGGGGATGTATAGCCTCGACCAAAAGATTGGGCACTCCTTGACTGCTGTTCACCACTAAATGAGTCAACTGGCCTTCTCCTGCCTACTTCACTTGTGAACCTCTTGCCATGAATCACTTCATAGTTATCTGCAAGCTCAGCCGCTTCTCATGGAGATTTCACTGCCCGTTCATTAAGATACATTTCTATTTCCCTGGAAACACTAGCTTTAAACTGTTCCAACAAGACTAAGGCCCTTAGCTCTGAATAATCAAAGGCTTCCCAGGAGTTAAGCCAGCGATCAATAGCTATTTCCTGGTTCCGCCAGAAGTCTAGATAGGTTTCGCCAGGCTGCCGCCTTAGCTCCCTAAACCTAAGTCTATAGGCTTCAGGCACACTTCCATAGGCCTCTAACACAGCCTTCCTGAGTGAATCATACTCCAGACCCAACCGACAGTCTAGAGCAGCTACCGCCCTCTGTGCTTTACCAGTCATTACACTCTGTACAAGCAGAGGCCACTTTTCCTCTGGCCACTCACTCTCTTTGGCCACTTTCTCAAACATTTCGAAAAAGATATCCACTGCGTCTTCCTTAAAGACAGGCATGAATGTACGGACCCTACCTTAATCAAAACCTGAGCCCCTGTTTTCAGCATGCCTACCGGAAGTGAAGGCCAACTTTTCCACCTCCAACCTAACCAACCTCTCTGAGTGTGCATAAGCTGCTTCTCTTTCCACTCTCTCACTCTGAAGGGTAGCTAACCGCTCCTCTTTCTCAGTCTGGAGTGTAGCTTGCCCTTGTTGTTCCAACCACAGCTCTTCCAGGTTTAACTCCCTAGTCAAGTAGGCCACTATTGCTGGTTTCCTGATATCTTTAGCTAACTCAATATCCTCAACTCCAGCCAAGGAGATGAGCTGCTTTTTCGTTAGCCTCCTGAACTGGTCACGCGTCAGACCCACGCACCCTTCAGAGAGATCCACCTGTGCGGACGCCATACTGACTACCCTGACACAACCAAACAATAGTTTCCTCTGTAGCAACCCACTACAAACAATTCCCACACGTGATCTCTTCAATGCTAAACCTAGCTACATGTAGCTAACAACCACAATCCTTAAGCTAGTTTGCAAATCACCACAGCCCTAGCTTTCCAAGCTGGCTATCCAAGCTGGCTAACTACCGTTCTTTACATACTCAAGCATCTGTTTACATGAGAACCTGATACAGAGTGGCTAATCCACCCTTAGCCATGTGCTCCTCAAATGCTCACAGCACATAACTTTAAATGAGCTGAATACAACTCCCGTATCGCTTCTCTCGCCAACAGATTGCCTGCCTGTAATACTCGCTAGTCAAAATCCTCGGACGAGCAACCCAATTATGTCACGACCCCACTGGCATCTAGGGAAAACCGGCTCTCTGTCTAGGCAGGAGTCGAGACACATACGTGGTATAACCATAGCTGGTAGGCAACTAGCTTCCGGGGCATGCGTGTAGTGACTCACCTGGGTTCCTGGTGAGCGCTGGTCCTACTCTCTCTTGCTATGGAGATAGCCCAAGCGTTGTGGTGAACGGTAGCTGTCTTGTTCAGTTATGGTTTACATGTTTAGACAAACACTTGACAAACAAAGACGGTGAAGGGGCGGTCACGTTCCCCCGTGGGACTCCTTAGCTCTGGGGTGTACTGGCATCTGGGTGAATGGCTTTACAAAGTCTTCTCCTGCCGGGCTGTAACCACTGGCCACCATGCTGTGTATATCCGCCTTCTTGGATCCCCCAGGTGACCACAATCAACCAATCAAGGGAGCCACTCCCGCCGTTACTGTTGGGAAAAACGGTCTGTCTAGCTACTGGACCAGATAAAATGAGACGGAGAGGTAATAAAGTCTATCGGCACGAGGACCTTGGATTTATTAAGTAAAGTGGCAACGGTTATACAGAGTCATAAAGCGTGAGAAATCGAATATGTCTAAGTCCCTAATCAGCGCTGATGGTTCGTCTGGAGCTTCGCCTCCGTGGAAGGTCTGCTTCAGAAGAAGGTGAAGAGTCCCTGTGTGATACAGTCTTATGCTGTATCCTCCTCTCGATGAGGTGTGTGCGTTTGAGGTGTGTGCGGTTCGGTGTGTTTTGGCTCCCAGGCCCTGAGAGAGCTTCGTAACGGGGAGAGTTCCTCGTGTCTCTGGTGTGATAAATTAAAACGGGGGAGTGCCCCCCTGAAATGTCTTGTGTGTGATAATTTAATGTGGCTCTGAGGCCCTGGTATGGGCAGGTGTATCTCTTGGTTCCTCCTAACGGGGCAGAGCTCTCAAAATGTCTCCTGTGTGATAAATTAAATGTGGCTCTCAGGCCCCTAGTATCTGCATGTGTTCCTTCTAGTGAGGGAGAGCTTCGAGGTGTCTCCTGTGTGATAAATTAAATGTGGCTCTCAGGCCCCTAGTATCTGCATGTGTTCCTTCTAGTGAGGGAGAGCTTCGAGGTGTCTCCTGTGGGATAAATTAATGTGGCTCTCCCGTTCTGGAGATGATACTGGTGCATTGTCTGAGTGTCCACCATCTGCCTGCCTGGGAGATGGGGCCTTCAGCTCCGGCCTTGACCTGACTATATATTATCATGTTTGTGTTATGTGTTCGTTGGGTTTAGAGCAAGAGTCGACTATATATTAATGTGCCTGCCATATGATGTGCTCATCAGGTTATTTTTCCCAACATATCCCCCTCAAGTCGTCGCAAGACGACTTTTACTCATTAGGGGTACGAGGGATAGGACTCCAGCGCGGGACTACCATCATAACACCATTAGAAATAACAGAAAGAAGGCAAATGACCATAAAAACAAACAACCATGAGCATGGGACTAAAACAACTCGCTGGACCGGGCGTATGGGGAACCACGTGGGAGAAACGCTACCCATGCTTCAGACATGGGTATGCCATACACACCCCACCTAGGGGGTGGCATCCACCCCGGCCTTACATCGCGAGCAGACAATACCAACAATACTGGCAGCAGATGATACACAACAAAACCAACACCAAACCATAACATCAACAACAAAATGCAACAATAAAACTACCAGTAAACAATAACGATATAAACAAAAATGCAACAATCACACAAACACTACACAAAAACAATCACAGGAAAGAAATGCAACCCTGAAACGTGTCCCTAAATAATAATATCAGAAAGACATGAGGTAAACAATGAATGGCAATCCCCCTCAACCCATCCCTAGATGACCACACACTAAGGATGTGAGGAGGAGTTAACTGGTCGTGTAACAATAAGCAATCACACGCATGGGGTATTCAGGGTAGGCCCGTGGCACGGGAACAACTGAAACCACGGAATAGTCCTGAGCGTCATCACGGGCAGGTGGTCGCAAGGCGCCACCTGAGCATTAGACCCTTTTATTCAACTGCGCTCAGGACCTCATCTGATAAACGGGCAATCAAGGCCCCTGGAATCTCGCCCGTGTGTATCCCCGAGCTCCATCTAGTGGGACAGCGATATAAACAACAACATTTGCGTTCCCGGCGTCGGTTGCGTAGACGCGGGCATAGATATGGGAGTGGCTAAAAACAGTGAAGCGTACAGAAGCGAATACAGCCAGGGGCGCCCTTAAGCCTTAAGGGAACGGGCCTCAGCCCCTGGTACCGGAACGCAGATCCCTGGTCCGGGCGACGTGGGTGCATCAGGTGGGAGGGGGGTGGTGCCGTTGGCGGGGACGGGAATGGGGCAGCCCACCATGTTCTCCAGCCGGATCAGGTCGGGCCCCTCTGGCGGTCCCGCGTCCAAACTCTCCGGTGTATACTCGATCCCCAGGTAAGCTTGGATGGCACCTGTTGCATTTGTAGCGCCCATCGCTCATTGGGCTCTCCATCCATCCTGTGAAGGGGTCATTAATGCCGGAGCTCTCTGCCAACTCTAATCTGAGGGACTGTAACCCTGCCAGCACCCTGGCCACCGACCCATCCGGTGCTGTGTTATTGGGGATAAAAGTACAACATGTCGTCTTCATCATCCCACACACCCCTCCGTGCTCTGCCAATAGCATATCTATATCTATATAGTCCCTTGACCTTATCCGTGGAAAAATTGACAAAACGTTGCTGATTATAGTATATATTATTTATCCAATCAACATTTTTGTTAATAGTGGACCACCAAAACAGGACTGATTCAAACCCTGCCAAAATTTGATTGCATCATTCTTGGGTAGTTCGTCGGCTCCGGGCGTGTCTGCATCTGGCTCCTCCTCTGGCCCTGGAACTTTGTGTTTCTCTTGCTGGAATTACAAACTTATGTACAACAGTTAGATGTTCAAACATATTTTCCTTAATTCTATTTCTAATTACTCTAATGGAAGTCCCTTTTGGGACCCTTGAATGTTAGGTGAATGCATGGGTCGACCCTTAAGCATTTCATGCGGGGTTAGATGCGTCGTTCTGTTAGTTTTCATGCGATAACTCATTAGTGTCAACCGTAGTGCATTAGTCCTTTAATTTAGTACTCTAATTTAACTTTGTTAATCTTCGTCTCAAGCGTCCCATTCCTCTCTCCACCATACCTTGTGGTTTGAGGAATGTAGACACAGCCTAATCTTTGTTTGACATGCAGATGTTAAATCACTTGTTTGAGTGTTTTCTGAATAAACGCTGCCCTATTGCCTGAGCTAATTTGTGACGGAATTCCAAACCTTGGCATGACTTCTCTAGTCAGAACCTTGATTACCGTAACCGCATTTTGGTCTTCTGATGGGACTGCTTCTACCCATCTGTTGAACACTGTTTTTTCAAATATTTCACACTCATTTAGCTGGATGTCAATCATTGTTTGCAAGTATGGTGAAGAAAAACCTTGTTTTCTAATTATTATTATTATTATTATTATTATTATTATTATTATTATAATTATATTATTTTTTTATATATATATTATTTTTTTTTAATTCTCCTCAATACCTCCCCCCTTGGGCAATGGTCAAAACCATGCACATTAAATGATAAGCAAATCTAAGAACGTCGTTGGTGCAACCAACGTCGAAACGTCTAACCTTAACCATCAGCAAACTAAAACCAATCTTTTGGGAAGGGAAATCGAAACCAGTATGTCCAAAACCAAAGCCCAATATGGGTGGGTTTACCATCAGCCGCCGGAGACCACGCTGTTCCAAAGTCATGCACTAAACCGAAAAACGTACATGCGTTAGTGGCCTTCTATACCACAAAGGTAAAATAAAATAAAACGCGACATGCCCCGTTCCAAGACCACCTCTGCTGCCAGAGCTGACATATCTGACTCCTGTTCCTCCTCCACCCTACACCCCAGACGGGACTTCCCATGATTGTTGCAGCTCGTCACTTCATGATCAAGTGAGCCAGTGCCCACAGCGACTCTGCCAAGTAATCGTGACTGTGCCTGCCTTAGGTCGTCCCGGGTGTCAAGGTGGGATCTTACCCGTCGTTGGCTAACCAGCCTTCCATACTGGCTCGCTGCAGGATGCCATACTTGGGATACAATCAATCCCCACCTATATGGTGGTATAGATCGCAAAGTGGAGGGATGGAGACAGAGTCTTCAGCCCCATCTGCCCTATGCAGCCAAGTGTGTGTGCGTAATGAATACACCTCAGGGAAACTATAAAACAAAAAGTCATTTATCAGAGTTACAATTATTAAAGTGTTGCAGCAGCAGTAGTGGCATTTGAAAGGTAAACCCACTACTTCCGAATCCAAATTGACAACATAGCATGTAGGACCCCTTCCCAGCAGATGTGGCTTCAATCCACCTGTCATCCTTGACCAAAGAGATACACCCCATATTTTAATAGGTGTAGTCCTACTTGTACAGTTTATTAAGATTACTTTATTTTATTTTATTATTATTCTCCTTCTTTATCATATCCATATTTATTCAATTATTCTTTCCTGTGTGAAAATAATATGAATCACTTAGTTAATAGCAACACCTTCTTTAGTCCAATTGCATTAGATTATCATCACTGTTGTCCTATTAAAGTATCAACGTTATCCTTATAACCTCCTCATGAACTTTGATGTTCTTCATCCTGAATGGTAACTGTGTCAGGATGTTCATCATCCTTAATAAAAAACAAAACTAAAACTAAACTTAAAGAAAAACAAATTAGCCATAATGTGAATATCCGCTGCGTGTCTCCCTGTGACTCTCTCCCTCCTTCGGGAGAACACGCTCTCTCTCCCTCCTCAGTACGGGGTGCTGTTTGGTGCAAGACAACAGATAAGGGTGGAATGTGGGTGCGGCCATAACGCCTTGAAAGCGAGTGTGCTCTGGGGGCTGGGTGTGAGAGAAACCATGGGTAGTTCCTTTTCTCGGCCAGCAGAGGGGTTGTTCAGGTGAAACCTATGGACAGAGACTACAAGGAACTTCAAACATGGCAGACAGGGAACTACAAATTTATCAAAGTCTGAAAACTAAACAGAGCTCTACCTGCATTCCTTGGATATGTGGTATTTTATGGCGTATGGCCACCACACGCTTTCAGTTGAACACACTCTATTTCCTTTCTCTGTACTGTGTGTTAGTGTGTCTCTCTGTACTGCCTGAATGGTGTAGCTCGACAAATGGGGGGGGAAATGTGTTCTCTCTCTCTCACCCTTCCTCGCTCCCCTTAGGGTCAAGCAGCAGCTAGGACCGTTAACAGATAAGCCTGGAATGCAACATCCTCAACTCTCCATCATGGAACAAGGCCTAATAACTATCTCTCACACACAAAAAGATCCTTCTGTCCCTTCATTCATAAATAACTTTTCACTTTATTATATATATAATAATAATAATAATACATTTTATTTATAATGCACTTCGTATTCAAGAATCTCAAAGTGCTTAGATATAAGCACTATATATCCGGATTAATTCCCGGATATATAACTTAATACTGCTCCCCCTTTCCAAATTTCTATATACACAAAACTACGAGGCTGACCACCGAAATTGGTACAGGCCTCGTCAGGCCGAACCAAAAACACTCTCACAGGTTCTAACTTCCATACAATTCTAGGGAGGGGAACTACAACATGATGTGGAGTAGAGGACTTCAAATATGGTGGACGGGGACCTCAAATGGGAGGACTACACATATGGAAAAGGGGATTACACTCTGGGCCTGAAAACCATACAGAGTCCCTTCTCGTGGTCCTGAAACAACCGTTCATTGTTAGAAAAACACGCACTCTATCGCTACCTCCAACTGTCTAGAGGGAAAATGGTCCCTCTCGATCGTCCTCCGACTTTAGCTCTCCTTGCTATCTCTCCTTGCTATCTCTCTCTCTCCCTCTCACACCAACACACACACACACACACACACACCTAAACAGACCTTTCTCATTCTGTCTCCTCCAAACGCACACACAGAAACATCACCTCTTGCGTACACGCGCACAGAGACGCACACAGCCTTTCTCACTCTGTCTCCTCTAAACGCACACACAGAAACATCACCTCTTGCGTACACGCGCACAGAGACGCACACAGCCTTTCTCACTCTGTCTCCTCTAAACGCACACACAGAAACATCACCTCTTGCGTACACGCGCACAGAGACGCACACAGCCGTTCTCACTCTGTCTCCTCTAAACGCACACACAGAAACATATCAACAGACTTCTCGTTCTGTCTCCCGCAGACGCACACACAGAAACATATCAACAGACCTTTCGTTCTGTCTCTCACAGATGCACACAGAAACATATCAACGGACCTCTCATTCTGTCTCTCGCAGATGCACACAGAAACATAACAACAGACTTTTCATTCTGTCTCTCACAGCCTCTTACACACACAGAAACATCACCTCTTGCGTACACGCGCACACACGGAGTCGCTCACAGCCTTTCTCTCACTCTCACGCGCATACACACGGTCTCTCTGTCTCTCTCTTTCACCCATGCTCTCCTATTCTTCCACCCACGCCGACTCTCGTTCTCGACTCCGTACACACGCACTTGCTCTCTGGTCGTGAAGGTGGGGGTGAGAGGTCTCTGCTATCCCTAGTCTGCGTCAGTTCAGGTGTCTGTCCGTCAGTCCCCGCATATGCAATGAATATATGGCCAAGAAATCGTTGTGCTTCTTCGGGCGCCTCAGATTCACTTATCAAGGGCGGCGAGCCTTAGGCCTCGAGGGTGTTCTTTCACCACGCAACGAGCCTAGTTTATCTTATTCTCTCTGTGTGTCACTCATGCCCTAGGCACCGTTTCCTCTGCAAAGGGACTCTAACCCTGATAAAGGACTCTAACCTTCTTACCACATAGAATTATTTAATACACATTCAAAGAAGGGGACTCTAACCCCCCTTTAAGACATAGGTGGGGACTTTAACCCCCTTACCACCGAAATTATTTAATACCTAAACAAAGAAGGGGACTCTAACCCCCCTTTAAGACATAGGTGGGGACTTTAACCCCCTTACCACCGAAATTATTTAATACCTAAACAAAGAAGGGGACTCTAACCCCCCTTTAAGACATAGGTGGGGACTTTAACCCCCTTACCACCGAAATTATTTAATACCTAAACAAAGAAGGGGACTCTAACCCCCCTTTAAGACATAGGTGGGGACTTTAACCCCCTTACCACCGAAATTATTTAATACCTAAACAAAGAAGGGGACTCTAACCCCCCTTTAAGACATAGGTGGGGACTTTAACCCCCTTACCACCGAAATTATTTAATACCTAAACAAAGAAGGGGACTCTAACCCCCCTTTAAGACATAGGTGGGGACTTTAACCCCCTTACCACCGAAATTATTTAATACCTAAACAAAGAAGGGGACTCTAACCCCCCTTTAAGACATAGGTGGGGACTTTAACCCCCTTACCACCGAAATTATTTAATACCTAAACAAAGAAGGGGACTCTAACCCCCCTTTAAGACATAGGTGGGGACTTTAACCCCCTTACCACCGAAATTATTTAATACCTAAACAAAGAAGGGGACTCTAACCCCCCTTTAAGACATAGGTGGGGACTTTAACCCCCTTACCACCGAAATTATTTAATACCTAAACAAAGAAGGGGACTCTAACCCCCCTTTAAGACATAGGTGGGGACTTTAACCCCCTTACCACCGAAATTATTTAATACCTAAACAAAGAAGGGGACTCTAACCCCCCTTTAAGACATAGGTGGGGACTTTAACCCCCTTACCACCGAAATTATTTAATACCTAAACAAAGAAGGGGACTCTAACCCCCCTTTAAGACATAGGTGTCTCCATTACACATCCATTACGTGGCCATCGATAGTCTTGTATCACTATGCCCGATTCTTATAGGCCCTATGGTCTCGAGGGTATTCTTTCACCATGCAACAAGCCGATATTCGATGTGTCACGCGTTCAGGGTCAATCGGGTTTATGGGGAAATACTGGGAT